>NC_089804.1:26719181-27049181 GCF_029633855.1 Hoplias malabaricus | reverse complement strand
CTGCCCACTGCTGACGGTTGCAAAGACACTGACATTTCCCTGTCGTTTGAGACCTCATGCCTGAGTAGGTCAGCGTGATATTTCTGTCTTCAAGCCACTATTCTAGTGACATTTAGTGTGTGTGTGTGTGTGTGTGTGTGTGTGTGTGTGTGTGTGTGTCTGTGTGTTCAGGACAGTACTGTGTCCCTGGAGGGTGGGCATAAGATTGAGCGTTTTCTATGTTGATGTGAGCAGTTTGCACCTGACTGTTCCCCTGGAGTTAGAAAATAAAAAAGGCAGTGGTCCGGTGAGATCTGGACACAAGACAGAGAGAAAGGAGGCTCTCAAGAAAGGCTCAGACTCATTGCACCAGAGACGCAAGACGTAACTCAGACCCATCCACCAGAAACTCAAGATTTAGTCCCATACCTAAGAGACTCAAGATTGGACCCAAACTCGTGTACCACAGACTCAAGATCGGAGTTAGACTTGTGCTCCAGAGACTCAAGATTGCACCCAGACTCGTGCATGACAGACTCAAGACTGAACTCAGACTTGTGCACCAGAGACTCAAGATTGGACCCAGACTCGTGCACCACAGACTCAAGATCGGACTCAGACTCGTGCACCAGAGACTCAAGGATGGACTTAGACTTGTGCACCAGAGAGTCATGGATGGACTCAGACTCGTGCACCACAGACTCAAGATTGGACCCAGACTCGTGCACCACAGACTCAAGATCGGACTTAGACTCGTGCACCACAGACTCATGATCGGACTTAGACTTGTGCACCACAGACTCAAGGATGGACTTAGATTTGTGCACCAGAGACTCAAGACTGAACTCAGACTCATGCACCAGAGACTCAAGACTGGACTCAGACTCGTGCACCAGAGACTCAAGACTGGACTCAGACTCATGCACCAGAGACTCAAGACTGGACTCAGACTTGTGCACCACAGACTCAAGGATAGATTTAGACTCATGCAACAGAGACTCAAGATTGGACCCAGACTCGTGCACCAGAGACTCAAGGATGGACTCAGACTCATGCACCAGAGACTCAAGGATGGACTCAGACTCGTGCACCAGAGACTCAAGACTGAACTCAGACTCGTGCACTAGAGACTCAAGACTGGACTTAGACTCATGCACCACAGACTCAAGATTGGACACAGACTCGTGCATGACAGACTCAAGATTGGACTTAGATTTGTGCACCAGAGACTCAAGGATGGACTTAGATTTGTGCACCAGAGACTCAAGGATGGACTCAGACTTGTGCACCAAAGACTCAAGGATGAACTTAGACTTGTGCACCACAGACTCAAGATCAGCCTCAGACCTATGCACCAGAGACTCAAGACTGAACTCAAGACTGGACTCAGACTTGTGCACCAGAGACTCAAGACTAGACTCAGACTTGTGCACCACAGACTCAAGGATAGACTTAGACTCATGCAACAGAGACTCAAGACTGGACTCAGACTCGTGCACCAGAGACTCAAGACAGGACTCAGACTCGTGCACCAGAGACTCAAGACTGGACACAGACTCGTGCACCACAGACTCAAGATTGGACCCAGACTCGTACACCAGAGACTCAAGGATGGACTTAGATTTGTGCACCAGAGACTCAAGGATGGACTCAGACTCATGCACCAGAGACTCAAGGGTGGACTCAGTCTCGTGCACCAGAGACTCAAGACTGAACTCAGACTAGTGCACCAGAGACTCAAGACTGGACCCAGACTCATGCACGACAGACTCAAGATTGGACTTAGATTTGTGCACCAGAGACTCAAGGATGGACTTAGATTTGTGCACCAGAGACTCAAGGATGGACTCAGACTTGTGCACCAGGGACTCAAGATTGTACTCAGACTTGTGCACCACAGACTCAGGACTGGACCTAGACTCATGCACCACAGACTCAAGACGACTCAGACTCATGCACCAGAGAATCAAGGATGGACTCAGACTCGTGCACCAGAGACTCAAGACTGGACCCAGACTCGTGCACCAGAGACTCAAGATTGGACTCAGACTCATGTGTAGGGGGATTGGCTGAAACTGCCCACAGATGTGAGTGGGTTAGTGTGTGATGCCACTGTACCCAGTAATTAGTGGTAGGTTTGGACCATGACCCCGATGAGAAAGAGGTGTTTACAGAAAATGAATAAATAAATTAACTGATTCAGTCATTCATTCATTCATTCATTAACTAACAAATAAATACATATTTAGCTATGGGATGTGATTCTGAGTAGAAGATTCATAGAGTAGGGCCCTGCTGCAGCCAATGACAAAACGTAAAGTTTAATGCATCTTAAAGTGACTTTATGACCTTTATCCTCTGTTTCAAAGAGATTTGCGAACCCCTGGTGAACCTTATGATGTGAAAAGAGCTGTGAAATGTATGTAGAAAACACTGACCTGGAGGAGGAGAATGAACTGAGGAAAACGCTGAATAGGCTTCACCATCAGGCCGTAAAGAGTGATACGGTCAGCGCTGGATGACTGCTTCTTCTATAACAACACACACACACACAGAAAAAGAAAGGAAAGAAGGGATTTACCATTCAGAAACATCTCAGTTAGCTTCATCGCCCTGCAGTGACTTGGAAACTGAGGGCTATCCACGCAATCATCTCCACACAGCAGATAGATTCTGGCACTCCAGGGAGGGTAAGAGGAAGAAAAAAAGGGAGAGAGAAAGAAGGAGAGAGTGATGAAGAGAGATGGAGAGAAAGTAGGTGTGGGTGGAGGTTAGTATTATAGTATTGATTCTCTCAGCTTTGCCAAAAGCCTTTGGCAGTCATTAGATACTGTACTGTCAGAGTGGAGGTGTTCTTGGAAGCGCTCAAGAGAGAGGAATATATCAGACTACGCTTGACTGTGCTTTTATACAGCGGAGGGTCAGTTTCCCACACACAGATTAAGCTCAGTCCTGCACTAAATCACTCCGTCTGTGTCAATTTTCCTCTGAAAAAGCCCCCTTTAAGCTTTAAACTTAAAAAAAAAAAAAGCCCAAGGCGGTGTCTGGAAACCCGGTCCCAAATGTTTATCAATTTTGTGTACTTTTGATTCAGAGACACATTCATTCCCATTCATAGCCAGATTTAAATCAGGGCAGAAACACAGTAATGGCTTCAAGCTGTGTCGGTTGGCACATTACAGTAATGAACAAGACATATATAATATATAATATTTGGAAGTAGTGCTCATTATAATGAAAACTCCAGTTGTTTAAACCTAATCTCTACAGGCCAAATCTGAACTGAACAACTTTAAACTGATCTGAACAAGTCAAGTTTTAAGACCTGGCTAATGGAAATAGTGAACCCACCAGACCCAGAGTCTTTACAAAATTCGAGTCTGTAGAGAGGGTTGTCCAACTTTTTTCAGGGTCCTTTCAATGTCTTATAGTGTGTGGTTAGCATTAAGTTGCAAATCTAAGTTAAGTCTGGTGTGAATCTGAATCAATCCTGAGGCACTATGCTGGGTGTCTGATCTCTATTTTGTGGGAGTGAGTCAGGTTTCATGTCTCTATGGTGTGAGTCTGGTTTGTCTTGAGTCTCTATTTTGTGAGTCTGACTCAAGTCTTAAGTCTCTGTGGTATGAGTCTGAGACAGGTCTTGAATCTCTATGGTCAAAATCTGACTCAAGTCTAGAATCTCTATGGTGTGAGTCTGACTCAAGTCTTAAGTCTCTGGTATGCGTCTGAGTCAAGTATTAGTATTTCACTGGTGTGAGTATGAATCAGTCTCAGGTCTCTATAGTATGAGTATGACTCAAGTCTTGAATCTCTATGGTGTGAGTCTGAGTCAGGTCTTGAGTCTCTGTGTTCCAAGTCTGACTCAAGTCTAGAATCTCTATGGTGTGAGTCTGACTCAAGTCTCAAGTCTCTATGGTATGAGTCTGAGTCAAGTATTCAGTTTCAACAATGTGAGTGTGAGTCAATCTCAGGTCTCTACGGTACGAGTCTGACTCAAACCTTGAGTCTTTATGGTGTGAGTCTGACTCAAGTCTCCAATATCTATTGTGTGAGTCTGACTCAAGTCTTGAATCTCTATGGTGTGAGTCTGACTCATTTCTCAAGATTCTATGGTGTGAGTCTGAGCTAGATTTTGAGCATCTATGGTGTGAGTCTGACTCAAACATTGAGTTTCTATGGAAGGAGTCTGAATCAAGTCTTGAGTTTCTAGAGGGTGGGTCAAATCTCAAGTCTCTATCATGTGAGACTGTTCTCTGTGTTGTGGATCTGAGTCAAGTCACGTGTGACAAATTTCCATGGTGTTAGTCAGAATCAAGTCTCTAGTCTCTATGGTGTGAGTCTGAGTCAAGTATTCAGTTTTAACGGTGTGATTATGAATCAGTCTCAGGTCTCTGTGAGGTGAGTCTGACTCAAACCTCGAGTCTTTATGGTGCAAGTCTAACTCAAGTCTCCAATATCTATTGTGAGAGTCTGACTCAAGTCTTGAATCTCTATGGTGTGAGTATGATTCAATTCTCAAGACTCTATGGTGTGAGTCCGAGCCAGATTTTGAGTATCTATGGTGTGAGTCTGACTCAAACATTGAGTCTCTGTGGAAGGAGTCTGAATCAAGTCTTGAGTTTCTAGAGGGTGGGTCAAATATCAAGTCTCTATCGTGTGAGGCTGTTCTGTATGTTGTGGACCTGAGTCACCTGTGATGAATTTCCATGGTGTGAGTTGGAATCAAGTCTCTAGTCTCTGTGGTACGAGTCACATACAAGTGAATCCAAATCAGGTTTAGAGTCTCTGAGGAGCAAGACTGCACCGTGTCTCAAGTCTCTGAGAAGCAAGCACCAGTCAAGTCAAGTCTCTGCGGTGCAAGTCTCTCTAAAGTGAGAGTAAGTTTTACAGTGATGTGTGACTTACTGAAACTTCAGATAGACTCGCTGACAAAAAGTACAGTATACACTGAATATAGTGTTTTATCTGTCCATCAGACTGAAGAGTTTTCTATAAAGAAAGGCTTGTTATTTAAAACTGTAAATTTAAATCTAGTGCCGCTAAGAGCAGCGTGACTGAAGCAAAACTGACAGCCAATGTATACGCAAGATTATGTACAAAAGGTTTTATTAATTTACAGCAATAAAGAGGACATCAGAAATCTAATTTTCAGTGCATTTGCTGTGAAACAGGACCAAGCAGTCAGTTTCTTGTGGGCTGCCTGAGTCAGAAAACATGAGTTAGTGATGAGTCAATGTTGCTTCTCTTCTGATGTCAAGATGGGACACAGCACTGGCTTGCTTTTAATGTGAAAGATTCTGCTCGCTTGCCTTTTCCAGCTGTGCACTCAGGGTACAAATGAGCAGTGGCTCATTAGCATTTAAAGGAACAGGAGCTCAAATATTCATTCATTCGTTCATTATCTGTAAGCGCTTATCCAATTCAGGGTCGCGGTGGGTCCAGAGCCTACCTGGAATCATTGGGCGCAAGGCGGGAATACACCCTGGAGGGGGCTCCAGTCCTTCACAGGGCAAAACACACACACACATTCACTCACACCTACGGACACTTTTGAGTCGCCAATCCACCTACCAACGTTTGTTTTTGGACTGTGGGAGGAAACCGGAGCACCCGGAGGAAACCCACACGGACACAGGGAGAACACACCAACTCCTCACAGACAGTCACCCGGAGCAGGAATCGAACCCACAACCTCCAGGTCCCTGGAGCTGTGTGACTGCGACACTACCTGCTGGTATTTTGACCAAAGCATGTCTCAACAATCCCATTAAGACCCCAGGGATCTATGTTTGTTAGCTATGTACTTTTAACTTGTATAAAGGAATACAGTACATCCCTTTAATGTTTGCTGGATGTAAATCAACCTGTTTTATTGCTTTTTTTCAGACTGCTAAGTACAGCAAAATGTGTTGAGACCCTCTCCACGGTAATCAACAGTAGGCAACAGATGCAGCAAATGGAGATTAGTATGAAAAACATTGGAGTACACTTTTAACACATCTAATAAGCCACAGGCATCCAAAAAAGCCTGTATTAGCAAGTTAGCGAGTCCATTAAAATGAATTCACCAAGTCTCCACGGAGGGAAGTAATGACAACAAATCTCCTGCTGCACCAGAACTTTAATTGCAGTTTTTTTCTGAGTTATACTGGAAAGAGAAGAAAGGAGAAGCCAATTGCACTTGCCTTGAGGAACTCCAGAAAAGCAGGTTTGGATAAGCAGGCCTTTTTAATGAGCGCCATGGCGTTGGTGAAGTTATTGACGTAATCACTATACACGTCCAGCACCATGGACTTGGAGAACTGTGGAAGACACATTGAGAAAACAGTAGGTGAACCAAAAAAATCCAAGGATGCAGATCTATTCCATCTCTCCACGCTCACAATCCACACGGGGCCGGACTACGCTGATCAATTCAGCAGCAATGTTTTTCTCCTTCTGAAATAAAAGAAGAGCTGGAGACTTGGCTTTTCCGGATGCCAGAAAGCTCTGGTCATTGTGGGGAGCGAAGGAAATGAAGGCAATTTAAGAGTGTGCAGTTATAAAAGTCTTAAACCACAGGACTTCAGCCACCCAGCCCCCCCCACACCGTCCAATACAATTGCACCTGTTTAGGAAATGGGCCCACAACTCCTTCAGCTTTGATTGAAGCTAAAACATTTACATTAAGCCCTCCACATAAATCAAAGACCACACTTTCATTTCATTTCCTGTCACAACAAGCGTTAAATTACAATAAGTAAGATTTAGGATTTTTGCTCTTGGCTCCCCCTACAGTTGCAGAGTCACTTTTAAAGGACTGTCCTGAGTCCTGAGCAGCAACAACAGAGGATCTGTGTCCCCTACTACAGCTCAGTGTAGCGGCACAATAAACAAGCTTTGAAGCTGTAATTTTAAGGTTAATATAAAACCTAATGTCACTTTATCCTGGAGGAAACCCACACAGACACAGGGAGAACACAACAAAAGTCTTTACAGACAGTGAATGGATGCAGGGATTGAACCCACACCCCTGGGATCGCTGGAGATGTGTGGCAGGGACCTCAAGTTGGTAGGTGACACTGTCCAGTGTTAAACGCACTACACAGTTATTCAAGTGCTGTTCGGAAATGTAGATAGAGAATTGACTTTACGCTCAGAAGATAATTCTAGGAAAGAGTTTAGAGTTCTTACAGTATGCTACAGTGCTTCAAACATAACATCGAGGCAATTACAGTTCAGCGGCTGCCTCCTTCTCACAGGGTGAAGAGAGTTAGCATAGCAGCGCTGCAGGAGGACTAATGGCCTAATGAATGAATGCAACTATGACCCTCCACATGGAGAGCATCCACAGGGTCCTTTTATTATCCGCCAGTTAAAAGAGCACACTTGGTCTGCCCTTTACTGTGCAGCGCTTGGATTTCCACACAGGCCCTTAAGCGTGATGAGTTAACACAGACAGAGTTTTATTATTTTTATTATTTATTTTCTTGGAGCTTATTTATATTTAGCTTGTAACTGTGAAACTGAGATTGCATAAACATTAGCTATAAGACAAACAGGGTTCCACTCCTATGTAAATAACGTTCGTTCATTTGTTCGTTCGAATAAAGCCCAATTTATACTTCTGCTTCAACCCTACGCTGTAGGCTACGCATCGACGTGAACCCTACACTGTAATGTACGTTGTAGCCTGACACACAACTTCCTAGAAATTTAACTGTGAAACTGTAAAAACAACTGTGATTGGTGAGAAGTCGGACGGACACTGTTCTCCTCCACAAACAAAAATAACTCAACGAGTAATTGTTGCAATACCACATTGGACAAACATGCCGGCTTTGTATTAATTACTTTCCTGGCACCTCGTGTAAACTCTGCTCGTCCCAAACAACCTACTCCTTAAATAGTGCACTTTAAAGACTTAAAGACTACACCACTGCATTGTGTATTACATAGTGTAGAGGACGATGTTTTAGATTCAGCCCTAGTAGTGTGGCGGTGTAATTGCAGAGCCAACGCAGATGCATTAATGCTCCTAATGGCATAATCTCTGCATCGAGTCAACTCAGAAGTATAAATCGGCCTTAAGTGCTTCATCCTGACCAGGGTCATGGGGCATCCAGAGCACCCCAAACAGGGCTGTGGTTCATCAGAGGGCATCACACACTCACCCAGAGTGTCAATCATTCATTCATTCATTCATTATCTGTAACATCTTATCCAATTCAGGGTCGCGGTGGGTCCAGAGCCTACCTGGAATCATTGGGCGCAAGGCGGGAATACACCCTGGAGGGGGCGCCAGTCCTTCACAGGGCAACACAGACACACACACACACATTCACTCACACACTCACACCTACGGACACTTTTGAGTTGCCAATCCACCTGCAACGTGTGTTTTTGGACTGTGGGAGGAAACCGGAGCACCCGGAGGAAACCCATGCGGAGACGGGGAGAACACACCAACTCCTCACAGACAGTCACCCGGAGCAGGAATCAAACCCACAACCTCCAGGTCCCTGGAGCTGTGTGACTGCAACACTACCTGCTGCACCACCATGCCGCCCGAGTGTCAATCAGTAAATATAATATCAGCTATCCCAGGGTTTGTCCACCCTTTGCTTTCATTAAATCTTACCCTCTTTTCTTACTTTTGGTTGTTTACTCATATGCACTTGAACGCAGAAATATGACAGTACTGGGCTTAAAAGGCAGACCTTCTAGGAAGCCTTGGGCAGCTGCTGGAAGTGGTAATGGTGGAGCCAACAGGGTGCGCTCTCTCTGTGTTCTGTGTGGATCCCAGTACCTGAGTGTAGTGACAGGGACACTGTACTGAGCAAATTGTGCTGCACTTTCAGATAAGCCACAAAACTGAACAGTAGGTGTTTCAGTGTCAATCTAAACCTACCACTGTGGCCACTTCTGGTTTCTCCATCTTCAAAGAGACTGGCTGAATCCTTCCCTCTAGTCTCTTTTGTACCTAATAGCTGATGTGTGGTGAGGGTACTGGCTCATATTGTCTACCATTGCATCATCCACCAGCGTGTTGGTAGTTGAGGTGATTTCATCCTAATTATTTAGTGCTTTCTGTGTCTGGAAAAGCTATGTGTGTTGTTCATTTGTTGTTTCCTTTCATTTAACCACAGCTTTATCCACTCCCAAAGTTCAGTCTTTTTTTGTAAGTTACAAAGTGTTATAACCACATTCATAGAGACTTAAAAACACAAGCTTCTTAAAAAGTGTTTGTAAAGTGTATAACAATGAGCCCAGTCAATCCCAAACATGCTCAGTGATGCTGAGGTCTGGACTATTGGACGGAGGGTACATTAACATTTAGGAATATCGGCAGCATCTTTGTTGGAATTGCAAAAACGTCTTTTTTGTCTGTTTCCTTTTCTCAGTAGTGGCTTCTTGACTGCAAAGCCTTTCAGAAACAGCTTTGAGTCTCTGTTGTTTATTTGTGACAGTTAAAGTGCTCCACTTGGTTTAAAGGGGTGTCATTTTCTCTGTTATTTTGGGGATTTTTTTCCCCTCTCCTATGTGCTAAGGCTGAACAATTTGGGGAAAGCTGTCCGGCTTCAAAACCACTGTGATGTTTCCCTGACATGTACTAAAAAGAGCATGACATTGCTTCTCTGGGTTCAGCACAGCAGAAATAGCACTATGTAACTTTGGGAAGAGGGTTACAACCACTCCCACTCTTTAATTTCAGGATAGTGCTGTAAAAGTGAGTCAACCTCTGCAAGTGTAAGGGGACCCAGGAGCACAAATAACAAATCTTACATAATGTTCCTTTAATGATGATGCCCCATCATTCTCTAGTCACTAAGGCACTGATAGTCATGCATTTCACACTACTTTATATAAGACATTTTATCATCATAAAAATACAGAAAAAGACACAGAAATAACAATAATCAAAGGAATTCCCACAATATTCCGGGTCTCACTCACTGACGCTACAAACAAATCCCCAATCTTCTCTGTGGCATCCCATTCGGCCACACGGGATGCTAGGGCGATCTGGAACATGGAGTGGCACTGAGCGATCTCCCGCACGCGGAAAAAAATCGGCCGGATCTTCCTTGGGCTCAGGATACGTGGCTCCGCCTCCATCAGGGGTCGCTGGTATTCCTACGGAATCATAAGACATGGGAAAAGTGTTATATCACTTAAAAAGAACATTAGGTGAATGTCCTTATTTTTGCTCCTGGGCTCCCCCTACAGGAGGGAGTGTATTTAATTTTTACAGCAATGTACTGAATCCAAGGGAGAGGGAGGGGTTGGTTGCGTACCCTACTCCAAATGTTACAGAGTGCACTTTCTGCAGTGCTGAGCCCAGAGTAGCAACAACAGGTGTCAAAATAAGCATAACATTGGTTTAGAAAAAATGCTAACGCTCCTTTAAGAAAACAACAGGTTTTGTTCTTCTCATGAGGCATGAGCTGATTTACCTTGCTTTATTTCACCTTTAAAAGAGGAGGGTTGAAGAGGTTGCCCCGATCTGAACTGAGGCCCCTGTGAACACGCTCCCATGCTTAATTCATTACAACATTCCAGAGGTTTTAAATGCCCTATTTACATAAATGAATACATCCTCGTGTTTGACCCAAGGAAATGTGCGCTCACTTAATCATCACGACTTGGGGCTCGTTCTGGGATTTTTCTCCCTCGCTCCCTTGTGAACCCTTCAGAGAGCTTCTCCATTAATTCCCCTTCTGCGTGAAGACAAAAGTCTGCTTGGTTTCTTGCTTGAGAAGTATGTGATGATAGTTCTGCACTGTTCTGATACAAGTTAGACAAGCAGTTTAATACCCCACAGTGGGGTTTAATGGCTCTCTAAAGCCTGCGAGTGAACTTATTAGCCTAATTCCAATCGGTTTTCCGGAAGAGATGCCTCCCGTGAAATAAAAACACGTTCAACATGTGCAGTAGCTACAGCCGTCGAGGGGCTTCCACAGCTTCAGAACTCCAGAAGCTACAGGACGACTTTCATGAATAAAGCATAAGGTCTAATCTTTAAAAGCAAAGACACTTTGTTGTAAATTGTGGAAACAATAGATTTTTTCATGACCGCTTTCTTCCCTCCTCCACGTTCGGGGATGCTAATGAATTATCGACAAAGCCGAAACAGGGCTAAGAACCAGGCAAAGGGACGCCTCTTCTCCGGTGAAACCTACAGAGGCAAGTCCACCACTAAACTCAATTATCCTACTGCTTTAATCTTCTCCCCAGCCTCACCGTCAGCGATTATTGGACCATCTAGTCCATCCGCGCTGCTTTATTGGAGAACGCACTTGTTGAACATATTAGTTCAACAGCATCAGGATATAATGAGAAGGCGAATGGTAAAGGGCTACAGACAGCACTTTGATTCCACGACAAAGCTGGGAAATCACGTCCATCTACACGGACTGGATTTCACACGTCTGTCATTGATCTGCGATTCAATCTTGTGCCGTGCCTCGGCCTTCAAAGGGAAAATGATAATCCATGCCTTTCCTTTTCAGCTCCTTTGGCTCAGATCATAGATATGATCCTGCAGAAGCCTGCCAGGTGTATTGGGTTTCGTTTAAAAGGATATGTAACTCAATGTGAATGTGATTACCACATGCATTATGGGGCACTGTAGACCTGGTTCCAGGGATTTGAAAAAGCCAGAACTTCCAGTTTGCCTGTAACTCTCAGACGTTACGCTCGTAAAGATTTGTCGAGACGCCACGAAAGTTGCCCAAACTCAATTAACGAGTGTTAGAAGTATTGAGCGCTTGTTTGAGGAAGCACTGAAGATGGGGCCTGAGTACATTGTTCAATGTATAGTGTGTTTGCACAAGTAAGAATCACGGTTCAATGTAACTTTGGAAGTGACATACCCTTTCGGGTCAATAAAACTTTACGTGGGGCACAAGGGTGGTTTTGGAGTCTCGGGTCCAATCCTCACCTCAAGGCATTGTCTGTGAGGAGTTTGGTTATTTTGGAGTTTGGCCCTTATTCCACCTTCAATCTAAAACATATGTTGGCAGCATGGTGGTGCAGCAGGTAGTGTCGCAGTCACACAGATCCAGGGACCTGGAGGTTGTGGGTTTGATTCCCGCTCCGGGTGACTGTCTGTGAGGAGTTGGTAGGTGGATTGGCGACTCAAAAGTGTCCGTAGGTGTGAATGTGTGTGTGTGTGTGTTGCCCTGTGAAGGACTGGCGCCCCCTCCAGGGTGTATTCCCGCCTTGCGCCCAATGATTCCAGGTAGGCTCTGGACCCACCGCGACCCTGAACTGGATAAGCGCTTACAGAAAATGAATGAATGAATGAACTTGAATGTCTGACTTAATTAATTTATTTTTGGTTTTGCATGGCAATTGCAAAGAAAGTTTACACACAGCTACTGAGGAGATGGGATGCAGCTATAATCTGTTGAATGGCACTTTCCCACTACATGATACCTACTCACTTTGACTCGTCCATTAGGTAAATGTTGCACCTGGTACCTGCCACATTTTAGTACCTGTTCACCTCCAAATGAGCAGAGTAGGGACTGAACCATGGCTTGTAAACTTTGCAGAGTGCTCACTGGCCCGAGAGACTTGTCAATCACAACAACATGCCCATACCCAAACAACACCCACAAACAAGCCGCGTATAAAATCTCTGACTAACAACGGCAGCTTGTAAAATTCCATCATGGCCTTTAGATGAGGTGCAAACGTTCTTTGGATTTGTGGCTGAATCTAGTGAGAGCTGGACAGTGCAACAAGAAATGGAAAACTACACTGATCTGTCTGAACTGGTGCATGGAGCTGTGCTTAGACTCAAACAACAAAAACAACACACAAATACATGATGAGTAAATAATGCTTACGGTTGTCATGGTTTTGAAAGCCTACAGTTTTCATTAGTAACAGTGTTTCGCGACGTTACTGGCTACATTTTGCAGGAAGAGCCATTGTAGCGAAATCCTACCAGATACCCAAAAAGTGAGTAGAGCCGAGTTGAGTAAAGTAGGTACCACTCCATGGAAAATAGTCATACCCTTATCGTTTTCACTTAAACATGTTGTAGCTCAAATTAAAATATACGTTTATGGTTAGAAAAGAGTAGTGGATAACATATTTGCTCTCAGTTGCTTTCTAAAAACAGAAAAATAAAAGACACAGCACTGTCAGTGGTGGTCCTGTAGTGGTCTATTTCCATTTTGGGAACGTGTTAAAGATGAATGAATATCAACAAATGGGCTACAGTAACAATGATGAACCTACAAATCAGCCTGTAAGGTAGGTGTTCCTGATAAAACAGAACCATTTTAAAAAGCCGTTGTAACCACTCACCTGAAGGATTCTTTTGAGGGATTCCAGATAGCTACATTCACTCTGCACCACAGAGCCCAGAATGTGACGGCGGATGATCTGATCAAGAAAGAAACAAGTGAAGTGTCACGCAGGGCACTTTTTAAACCTTAAAAATTTGCAGACAATTGCTGTAGAAACCAACAGCGTATTTGCAGGTGTCTCATCCTGTCAGGGATGCTAGATACAGGTCCACTGCTGTGAGGATTTGATTGCACTCAGCCATAAGGACATTAGTGAGGTCAGCCACTTCAGCTCATTCTGGAAGTACTGGGCGGAGCTCCATCACTCCAGACAATGCAGCACCACTGTTCCACTGTGAGTTTTGGTTAATGGGCAGCTACTCCAAAGCATCCCCTTTTATTGGCAGTGCTTTTCTATTGCAATAATACAAGCTGTATGTACACGCCACATACCTGTTGACTGCTGAGTCCCTCTGGCATTGGGCCGAGCTGTGCTGGAGGATGCTTTGCTTCTGACACAATCACATCCAGATACCCTGCATCATCTTCAGCCACATCTAAAGAGAGAGAGAGAGAGAGAGAGAGAGAGAGAGAGAGAGAGAGAGAGAGAGAGGAATGTAAAATATAACGAGTTAAAGCAATCAAATGAAAGAAAGACAGCGATATAAAGAGAGACAAAAGTGTGAGACAGAGTGAGAAATAGATATAAAAGATAGAAACAGATAAAGTGAGAGTTAGAGAATGAGAAATAAAGAGACATAAACAGGAACAAGAGACCGCAAGAGCATGAGGGTGAGAGCGATTGATAGACCAAGAGAGAGAGAGAGAGAGAGAGAGAAAGAAAGCGAGAAATAGAAAGAAAGAGAGCGAAAGAGAGAGATAAAGAGTCAAATTTAAAGAGAGTTACAGCAATGGAATGAGACATACAAAGATAGAGAGAGAAAAGAGTGAGAGACAGTGCGAAACAGACAAAAAAATGGATAGATTAAGCAAGAGAAAGAGAGAGAATACAAACTGAAACAAGAGACAACAAAAGAGAGTGAGGGAGATTGATAGATCAAGAGAGAGAGAGAAGACAGAGAGAAAGAAAGAGTGAAAGTGATGGTGAGAGAGAAAGAATGAGAAAACCAGTGGCAGAAAGACCAAGTGAGAGCTAAATGAGATGAATGAGAGTGAAAGTGTGTGTGAGAGAGAGAAACTATAAAGTAACAGTGAGAGAAATTGATAGATAAAGAGGGGGAGGGAAACAGACAGAAAGAAGATGGAGTGAGAGACAGAGAAGTGAGAAAATGTGAGCAAAGCAAGAGAAAGCACCCGTGAGAGGGAGAGAGAGAAAAGACAGGGAAACAGACGGAGCCAGAGAGAGATTGACAGGATGAGAGAGAGAGAATGAAGTAGAAAAAGAGCGAAAGAGCAAGAGAGGGGCCACCTTTCCTCCTTTCCTTTCCTCCTTTGGCAGCGAAGCAAATTCAAACATTCGGATTTTATTGCAGCTCTGAATGAACTGTGTGCATTTTTCAAAAACACCTTCAAACACTGCGGCAAATCTGAAGCAGCGAAAAAAAGGGGAAAGGCATAAAGAAAGAGAGAAACAGGCTGTTCCAAACCACATCCAACAGCTCGCTCCCTCCACACGGCTACAAAGCCTCCTGACAGACAAACAATTTCTCACCGCGGCAGAGGCACAAAAGCCTGCGAATATTCAAACAAGTTTTGGCAAGCCGCGCAGTTAATGACTGGAATAGCAATGGCGTCTGCGGGAATCAAAACATTTAACATGTTAAGGCTCTGCCTTTACGACTGCTGTCAATACCTGAAATGACAATTAGTGACCTTTCTCCCTCGACTTGATCATAAGAGGCAGGCTTTTTTGGCTGCTGTTACATGTGGCTGCAGTGGGGAGTCTGCCAGGCTCCATTACCGGATGCTAATCTCTGCACATTGTGCTGCGAAAGGCTCGCAGGGTGCCAATCCAGTCATTCAAATTTCCCCTTTCCTTTCTCGTGCACATCAAACACCTGCGTCTGCTTTTTTTTTCCCTTTCTGTTCTGTCTCTTCTGTCTGTCCTCGGCCCCCGACACGGCACGTTCTCAGCCATTTCATCCCACATATCACACAGCATCGGCAGCTGCCTCTTCCCTTTCCGCTCAAACCTTTACCCTTAAAATATAAAGACAAATGAATGCAGAAAGCAACAGAAGACATTGGTGTGATGACATAAAGCCAGAAAGCATGGAACATGTATTTCGGTATTGTATATATAGATTAGAAGCACTTGACGCAGCCCAAAAGTGATTAACAAACTACAAACCCCATTTCCAGGAAAGTTTTGACACCACCGTTCAACAAAACCGAAGTCTGTCGTTGGTTTAATACTGGGGTCAGCACTGCAGAAACTGCACTATGTAACATTTGGATAGGAATTAACAGAAAAAAACAGTGTTTTCAAGAACAGAATGATTTCTATTTATAAAACATGAATTTAGAAATGCAAAACACTCAAAACAAGCTGGAACACCGATGTTTACCTCACCTTTCTTTTTAGTTATACTTTGTAATCATTCGGGAACTGAAGATATCAACTGTTGCAATTTGCGGGTGGAATATTTAGCCCCCTTTTTAATGTATACAGGACTTCATCTGTTCAACAGTTTGTCATTGTTGTATGACTCTCATCAAGATACTCCAGACATTTTCAATAGGAGACAGATCTGAGCTGATCACAGGTCACTCAAACACAGGTCACACAAAGCCATGCTGTAGTAGCATGTGAAGTATAAAGGCCTGGAATTGTCCTGCTGAAATAACCATGGACTCCCCAGAAACTTTAATGGCATACTGTATATGTCTCTACAATCCCAAAATCTAACTCCAAATCAATGGTGCCTTCAAGCATACAAATAAGGCAACTTTAGGGCCCTATGTTTTCCCTGATGTGGAGAACATGAATAGAATCACAGAATTGAGGCATATTTCAGATAGCTTAGCTTTTAGATCTAAAGACACAAATGTACACAATTGGAATATCAACTAAAAAACAATACTTTAATGCTATTACAGAACTGTAGGTGTGTTCTTTTAGTACAAATCTAAACACTGTAGTGTCCTCTTACTAGAAATCCCTGCATGCTGTTTGTCTTTGTGCATGTACATCACACTCTAAAAGATACACATTTGCTAATCCAGAATATAGAAGAAGAGAGTGTGACAAAGTTTTCACTTCCTTCTCCTTCTCCACAGAAAGTAAACTCAGCATCATTTCATTTTACTTTGAGTCTTATCTTGAAGTGCTTTTCAGTGCAGCTCGCTGAGTTTATTGTGGCACTAAGTGGTTTGTTACTTATCCAAGTGCACATCTTTACAAACATGTTCTGTGAATTAAGTTTAAGAAAAGCTGTACTATTAGTTTGTTGAAGACATTGAACTTGAACCCTTATGCAGATGGAAATAAACAGCATGAATATGTCTTAGGGATCCGTTTAAATAGATTGAAACATTATTGAAAATTGTATGGTTTTACGACAAATTCATAATGAAGGACTCAGTAGTTTCTTTAATTTAGAGCCAACAGTGATGAAAGCTAACTTACATACGTCCTATTACTGATGCAGTGTTGTGTAAGTTTTATAATTTTTTTTAAAAAGTGTCATGAGCTATTATTTGTGTTAAAAGTATAATAATAATAACTGACTGGCAAAAAATATAACTGAGTGGGACCACTTTTTTATCCATGAAGCTGAATTATAGCTTTAGAAAAAATGCTTTATAAAGTTTTGCTTAAATGACATGGAACATATTTTCATTTGTCTGCCAGCTGTTTCCCCTGAGGTTTCACTGTTCGCCATTACCAAAACAGTCCAAGACCAGCAGGATCTCACAACTGCACTTATATTTCCAGTCACAAGCTTATAACCATGATAAACAAAGCCAGTGAGAGCTGAGGGTCACTGGCCAGTTGGTCTAATAGATGCGTGATCACAGGTTTGTAATTGTACTGCGCTAGACCAAACTGTCCGGTGAATTTTGCGAGTGTCTCCTGTAGTAAAACCATCTCATAAGACTCAGTGAGCCGGCCTTTTTGTCTGAGGCAGCGGAGCTGGATTTAAAAATGCATCACTAACTGTTCCTTAAAGAGATTTGGACTAAAAGAAAGGACTTTGTAAAGTTTTTAAAAACTTTTTAAAGTTACTTTTCCCCATATTCCAAGATGTGGTGGATTCACCAAAGTGTGTTCCACCAGAGCTACACGTCTGATGAAGTTTTCAACTGCAAATAGCCTGTGTAATCTTCACAGAAAAGCCTAAAATAAAATGGGACACAGTGGAGTACTTGTACATGAGCCTACAGACGTCAAGCTCAATGGACTTCCACATTACTCAACTCAAGAATGTTGATTTACTGTTTCTTTGATTTTTATGTTGATGTTACAATTACAGTAATATTAGTGAGGAACCTAACCCATTTATCCATTTCATGTTTCTGTTCCTGGACAGAGGCTTGAGTCACACCCCAGACACCAGACACATCCCTACACCCAGACGACATTAATTTAACAGGATAATGTGCATCTTATAGAAGAATTTAAATGCAATATAAAGTTATTTTATATTATTTAAGTTACTATGCACTATATAGGGCCTGGAGGTTGTGGGTTCGATTCCCGCTCCGGGTGACTGTCTGTGAGGAGTTGGTGTGTTCTCCCCGTGTCCGTGTGGGTTTCCTCCGGGTGCTCCGGTTTCCTCCCACAGTCCAAAAACACACGTTGGTAGGTGGATTGGCGACTCAAAAGTGTCCGTAGGTGTGAGTGTGTGAGTGAATGTGTGTGTGTTGCCCTGTGAAGGACTGGCGCCCCCTCCAGGGTGTATTCCCGCCTTGCGCCCAATGATTCCAGGTAGACTCTGGACCCACCGCGACCCTGAATTGGATAAGCAGTTACAGATAATGAATGAACGAATGAATGCACTATATAGGGTGTAGAAAAGCATTTGAAATTCAGCCTTGGTTTCACCTCAGCATGAAAACTTCACCAGGTTTCTCACATTTTTTCAGACAAAGAAAACCTTTATTTAAATTAAAGACAAAACAGACAAAAATTAGACAGAGCTATGATAAAATATTACCCTCCAAGAATCTGCTCCACTCTCTGAGCACAGGGTCAGCGTAATCAGGTTATTTAGGCAAAAAAATATGTGACTTGTGCTTGTAGTTTCTTAGAAACTGGAACAAATCTAATTAAATAACATGATTACTGAAGCTTGTGTACCGTCTGTGTGTGAACGACTGCCATATTCCGTCACAAGAGCAGAGAAACGCACTGGAGGCTAAAGTGATAACAGTTTTCTATTAGATTTTATGATGAAAATGCTAATTATGGTTATGTTTGTCCTCTTTATGAAACAAAGTAGGATCCTTTACCCTGCTGATGCAAAGATGTGGTGGGCTATGAGACCATTTCCTGTGCAGCTCTGTGGGATACAAAAATATCCACAATTCACATCTGTTTACATTATTGCTGCTAATGTAAACAGTTTGGCCATATCCTGTTTATCACAGGGATATATGCTCCTATATACTTCATAGCCAAGTATCTCGTGCAAAACTAAAGAAACAAACCCCAGACAAAAAAAACTGTCTCAGCCAATCACCTACATCTGAGGTTAGTGTAAGTTCCTGCAAACTGCAGCTTTAAATAAAGAGAAATCAGATTACCTGAGTGGTCCTTCCTCTGTAGAAAGGACACTCTCCTCATGACGGCTATTTTGGTCTTCTCGAGGCCATCCTTAGTCCCGCTGCGTGCCGCTCGCATCAGCTGGTGAACCTGTAGCAGGGACGATAGTATGTAAGTGACCAGAAACTGACCAGAAGGAATTTGCTGGGGAAAGATCAGCCATCATAAACCTGTGCAAACATTAGCCAGTGCTCATATTGGACCTTCTTGATAAGCTCTGTGAGGTTTGTGTTTGATGCAACACCTCCCGCAGTTGGGTGAAATCCTGGGGAACCACAAGCCACAGGGAAACCACGGGGATATTTTTAAACTAGAGGAGCGCTATTGGCCTCACTATCCGAAAGCAGGGCATTCACTGACATGTGGCAGCAAACACACTCCTGTGGCTTCATTCATATGTGTGTCCTCAAAACCTATAAACACTCATCAGCAGTAGGTTACAGTTTGCAGAGGACAGAAAGACGGTAAGAGACATAGTAAAACAGGGTTAACCCCTTCCACAGTGTTCTGAGTGCCCACCATTTCTTATGATTCCATATACAGTACGCTTCAGGTTGTACTTGTATTTGATTTAAAGAATGAGGTAAAGCAAAGCCAAAAATACACTGATTTTTTTATTTTATTGGTGTCCAAATCAGTCTTTCTGAACATCAACCACATCAACAAGGATAGAGTTACCATATTAATCACTTTCTCTGGTTCTATTTTACCTGATATGTTTCACTCTGCACAGTATGAAAATGCACACACCGTGACTCCTCTATCAGCTGATTAAAAACAACTGCCACTAGGGGGCCTGCAGAAAGAGGTTAAAGCAGGTTTGGGCTCTGGAGGTAGAAATATGAAACCAAAATGACTTTGACCTGTAAGTGCTAGATGTGCATAACCTTAAAACATGAAATCTGACATGGTCACACACACACACATGAGCAGTGAAAAAGATCTCAGGTTCAGAAATCAGACACTTGTGTTCAATCAATGTTTTTTTTTCTTGTTTGTTTGTTTGTTTGTTTTCTTACAAAAATGAGATTAATAAGTAGTTGATGCACTAAATCTTCACGTTAAATACTGGAACATTTCTGTAAGGATTCAGTGGCACTCGGCCATCATAGCATTAAAGAGATCTTTTAGAAATGTTGGGTGGTTAGTTTTGGATCATAAGCCTCTGTCCAACTCATCCCAAATATATACTGGATAAAGAAGCAGATGCCAAGCACATTATGTGAACGCACAGAGAGAGAGAGAGAGAGAGAGACCAAGTATTCTTTCAGACAGTTCCTTTTATGGTCCTCTCTCTCCTTTGGTATACACTAAAGTTCAAAAGCTTGAAATCACAGTTTTCAAAGATATAAATGCGGATGCATGTACTGAATTATACCTAAATTATTAAAAAATTTCAAACTATGAGTAGGGAGCTTTTCAAAAATGAATGATGAAAGATAATGATGAAATATTATTCCATAATATGATTCCATATCTGAGAAAGCTGTATATCATTAGGACTGAAGTTATAATTACATCAGATAACATATATCAGATAACGTGACAAAGATTTATTATAAATAAATAAATTTAGCGCATTAATTATCATTAAATAACTGAGTGTTTACAAAATCTTCAAATCTTCATTAAAATACATCCTTGTAGAGTTTCCAAATGTTGGGCTTTGGAGGAAATCAAGGCCAAAATATCACACAATGTACAAATAAAGAAGTTAGTCAGGTTACTTTTAACATCACAGGACATTCCATTAGCTGAATATTTTATTTTCAACAGGAAGAATTTAATAATTCATATATGAATTTATGCTTGGATTTGGGGAAACATCATTTTGGACCAAATTAAACATCCTCAAGGGCTGACGTACACCTGGGGTCCACCTTAATTTCCTGTTTAGTCTCTAGTTACTTACATTTAAATCAACACTGAACAAGATATTGCTGAATAAAATAAAAACCTAAACACAGAAGAGTTATTCCAAGTTTTGAGGGGTAACGTTAGCATGTGTATACCTGGTGTTTTCCCCCAAGTCTCAGGGCTAGTTCCCTCTTGGTTCTGGCACATCGTTCCCTCAGTCGCCGAACATCAGGGGCCAGCTACAGCATCACAACATCAGCAGCAGCAGCAGCAGCGGTAGTAGTAGCACATTTGTCAGAAGGTAGCCATGAAGGAGAGAGGGGGAGAGGAGAAGGGGAAAAAGAGGAATGAGGGAGTGCTAAATGCAGCAATAGCACCAAGAGGATGAGTCCCAAAACAGGCACACAAGGGAGGGAGACTAGGAAGGAAGGCATGGGTTTAGCTTTAGCATTAGCAGTAGACTCATACTGAGCAAGAGTTTGATGTGAATTAATAAAAACAGTGTGAATGCTGATCTTGTCCAATCAGATTTGAGCCACCAATCAGAGTTAACATTAAAATAACCTCCTTGTTTTTACATATGTTGCTCTGCATACTTTATTAGCCCCCTTTCATCCTGTTCTTTAATGGTCAAGACCCAAAAAGGACCACCATAGAGCAGGTCTGATTTGGATGGTGGACTATTCTCAGAACTGCAATGACACTGACGTGGCGGTGGTGTGTTAGGGTGTGTTGCGCTGGATCAGACACAGCAGTGCTTCTGGAGTTTTTAAACAATGTCCACTCACTGCCCATGTGACTGTCCCAGGTCTCATGGGATCGGTGCAATAAAGGATCGAATTCGCAATGCCTGCCGTGTCATGTCATGGTCCATCGGAAGAAAATAGATATATTTTATTGATCGAAACGGGCTTGTAATGATTAAGAATGGGTAAATCATTTGGCTAAAGAGGAGCCAATATAAGCATGCACACATCTACACAATGACTCATGAGTCAAAGCAGGCAGGCGCCGACAGGTGAATGGAGTAGGCGTGGGCAATGATGCTAGATTTTGCAGGCAGTCGCGGGCATGAGTGACGCTAGATTTTGCGGGTGGGCGTGAGCATAACGTGTAGTTGGAGCAGGATGGTAACATCATTAAAAAGTCAAACCCATGCAGACCTCTACTGTATCACCAAAAGCCAGTGAACACTAACTTATCCAATATGTGTTCTAAAATGAAGAGTATTAATATGGAGTTAGCACTGTTGCTTCTTTGAGGAATTCTGAACACGTCTGTGCGGAATTGATGGCATTCACGTGCAGCTGTTGGAGATTATACAAGCTCTGCATTCACACTATAAACTTATCGAAGAAGTGTACAAATGTTTCAAATATATGGTACGTGGTGACACAGTCTTTGAGTGGCATCCAATTTCAATCTGTTAAGCTCTTTTACATCACGGCTGCCTCGCCTTATTATTATTATTATTATTATGGGTTGTTCTGATTGATACTAGAGGGAGTTTGTGAATCCTTATATTTAGAAAATCTATTTAAAAATCTTTACACTTCAAGAAAAACTATTCGTTCTCCAATGTAAACAGTGTAATAGTGTGAGAACTGCTCGAGAGACTCATGGCTTCGTTATTTAAGCGGGGTGTCTGATATTTACTGGCCGAGTGCCTGACGGGCAGGACGAAGGTGAGGATGGCAATGGGCAATTGGTTTCTCGGGGACGTCTGTCTGGGCAGAGAGCTTTCCATGGCAGCTGACCTCAGGAACTATAAGGGCAGCTAATGGGAGTGCATAGTGAATTCAGACATTCAGTCTGGGTAAAGTAGATAGGAATGCTGGTGAGGCTGATACTGCGGCTGTTCAGAAATGTAGACAAACACTGCCCCCCGGTGGTTGAACAGCAGACGGCTCAACCAGGAAACACCAAACCAAAACGACCTTCAGCTTTTTCTCTGATTTGATCTAAAATGGAATATTATATGTTTAATTTTGATGTTATAATTCTTTGCATAATGTATGATATCACAGTTACACTGTGATTTTTTCTGGGATAAGATTTATAATCTTAGAATGTAAAAGTAAATTGGTTTCACATGCATGATTAAAGATTGTCCTATATTATTCTGACCATAATTAATAATCATTTAGATCTTCCAAACCCTCTCTTCATCCAATCCTCCATAGGATCCCCTCTGGAAGTCTGAGGTAAGTCATGATGCTCATAGCACACAAAAGAACAACTGTGATTGGTTAGAAGGCTCATTTACATAATGCAACAATGCTTCTGTGATGTCATGCTTTGTGTTACAGAATCTATGCAGCCTTAAATGTGTTAGAATATTAGGCATTGAGGCCAATGCCACCCTCTCGCTCTCTCTCTCTCTCTCTCTCTCACACACACACACACACACACACACACACACTTTTTGTGTTAATTGTAGGGACATAGATTTCTATAAATAATGTTTTCCATTTATTATGAAACCCCACAATATGAGTGTGTAAACAGGTTTTAATTCCACTATTTTTATATATTCCTGGTAAACACACACACACACACACACACCTTGCTGTGGGTGGGCGCTTTCTCTGAATCTGACTGCTCATCATAACTCTCAAACTCACTGGAGCTCCATCCGCTATGGGGCCCCTGGAGGCCTTCGTCTCTCTGCACATCCTCATAGATCATGTCTCCTGTTGACACACACACACACACACACTGCTATTAGCATAGCCCCAGAGACACAGGAACAGTCAAGAGATGCACACAGAGACAGTACAAATACACATGCACACAGACATGCATGAATGCCTGGCACTCAAACGCATCCCGTCCAGACTGGGCACACAAAGCTATGTCCATATGTATGAGTCTTATGTAAATGTTTGGTCACGCCTGATCAAATGATATGTTAACATCCTCAGCGAACATATACAACATGGCGGAAAAAAAGTTTGTGGAAATCTGCTAATCCAGCATCCCCTTCTGAAACTAAAGGGATCAATAAGGACCTTCTTCTCTTACAAGAGGGCTTTAAAATAGATGTTAGATTGCATTCAGCTAGGAGAACATCAGAGAGGTCAGGTGCTGATGGTGGATGGTCCGTTTATGACTACAACACATCCCAAGGGTATTGGAAGGTGCTCCATTATTCAAACAATACAGTTCTACTGCTCCATAATCTATTGTTAACCCTAGCCCTCTAGTCAATAACTGGCAGTAGGCATGGTGACCTGAACGTCACACTTTACCTTTGACAATAAGTGTCTGCAAACTTCTGGACGTGTATAAACTGAAATGTGTGAATATTAGTGTCTTGATAAGGTTTGGAAGGGTGTCTATATTTAAACAGACGTTAAATAAAGTTTTTAACCAATGCTTGGGACTGTTACCATGGTAACCATCACCGGTCAAAGGCCTAATCCTGGCAGACATACTATCATACATGCACACAAACACAGACACGTGCGTTCTCTGAATGCAAGTGCTATATTTGACCTTCTGCTGGAGACAGATCCTCACATGGAACATCATCGTAAATCACCTCTGGGCTGGTTGAGTCTGGGTCAGCTTCCACAGAGACTTCACCTGAGAAAAGATCAGCAAACAGGAAAACATAAGCTCACTTGGTTGCCAAACAATTCGGTTCAAAAGTTTAGATTCACTAATGTTGTAAAATATACCTCACAAATAAGAGGTCACCAGTTTATTTTTTCCATTTTTTCTTTTGTTCATTTAATGTCTGTGACTGCTTCATTCTGTTCAGGGTCAAGTCCGGAGTAGTGTTGGGTGGTGTAACGGTAATGCTGTATTCACTGTATTAAAAATGTGGAGGGTATTTTAAAATTAAGACGTGCGTGTGAGAGCTAAACTGCACAGCGCAAAAAAGACCCTCACTCGACTTTGTGCTCATTCATACCTACGAGCATTTTCGCAGAGCAAATCCACCTATCAGTATGTTTTTGGGTTGTAAGTGGAAACTGGAGCACAAGGAGGAAACCCACACAGACACAGGCAGAACACACTTCCTCACAGAACACTGGAACTCATTTACTATATTTACAGTCAAAATGTCCATTAGTTCAGTTATTCATTCATTATCTGTAACCGTTTTTATCCAGTTCAGGGTCACAGTGGGTCCAGAACCTAAGTCGGGAATACACCCTGGAGGGGCGCCAGTCCTTCACACAGGGCAACACACATTCACAGACACTTTTGTGTCACCAATCCACCTACCAACGTGTGTTTTTGGACTGTGGGATGAAACCGGAGCACCCGGAGGAAACCCACACAGACACAGGGAGAACACACCACACTCCTCACAGACAGTCACCCAGAGCAGGAATCGAACCCACAACCTCCAGGTCCCTGGAGCTGTGTGACTGTGACACTACCTGCTGCGCCACCGTGCCGCCTAGTTCAGTTATGACGGTCAAAATATAAAGATGAAATCATATCGTCATTGTCCGATTAAAAACATGCATCTCCATTTTTGTCATTCATTTGAACACATCAGCTGTCCTTCACATAGTGTTGACCAATAGAAATGCTACAAAATTACTTGGAATAAAATATTTTTACATGGAATTCCTTTGAAAGTTAAGGTTTTTTCCTTCTCTTGTAAAGTTACTATTTTTGGAGATACATGCTTTTAATTGGACAGTGACAATATATACTGTTGTCAGTGTTAGCGATTAGGTTGGCATAGTGTAGGGTTCAATGCTCAGACTGGACCAGAACACCACGCTGTGCCAAAAAAGGGTCTGAATGTAAATAAAAAATGTGAAGGTTTGCTGCAGCAAAAAACATAAACAACCAAGCCAGAGCAGTTTGGCCTTTGGACTGTTTATTAACTCTCTCTGGCCCATTCTTTATACCGTCAACCCTTTCCTTCCCCAGGTGTTTCACATCAGGACGACGCCGACGGGTGAGTGAGAGGGGTTAGTTGGGTTGAACCCTGGCTCATCTCTGGCTCATTTCCTCAGCAGGGAGGCAGGACCCAACTGGTGACACAGCGGTACCAAGCCCCCTCAATACCACAGAGTACATTCTAAGCAATTAGATTTGTGAGAATAATAAATAAAGGAGCAAAGCAAGCACCACACAGAATTCAGATCAATAAAACCCAGTGCCTAACATTAGAAGTCTATCTGAAGAGTGCTAATGAGAATCAAACCCATAATTGGGTTCAATTTGGCTCATGAAATGCAGTGAGATCCAGCTGAGGCCTATAATCACATCTGAGGCTAAAGGCTTTCAGCCACAGGAGGGTGAATGTCACACCAGGTGAGAATTTTTCAGGAAAGTGCCCCTTTAAACATTTTTTCTATATTGAACGCTACATGACCAAAAGTTTGTTCAAGCCTGCTGTATCCAACACTTGTTCTGAAATGAAAGGTATTACTAGGTAACCCTCCACCCCTGGAGACTGGACAGGCTTTAGACTAGGTCTCAAGGAGGTCATGTGCTAACGTTTGATGGTAAGTTCTGAATCACAAACGTCACTCCAGCTCATCCCAAAGGAAACGAGTAGGGCATTGTCATCCTGAAGAACAGTGCTGCAGGGCTTTTTAAACCTTTTGCTGACATTTGGCACTGATTGTGGTGTATTTTGCCTCCGGTTCAACTGCTACAGAGCATCTCTTTTCATCTCATTTCAACCCAAACCTTGGGTTGCTGACTGTTTGTTGTTTGGTGTGTTCTCTCAGTGTCTGTGTGGGTTTCCTCCAGGTGCTCTGGCTTCCTCAATCCAAAACCCATGTTCTTAGATATGAGCGTATGGGTGACTGGGCGAGTGGGTGCCGCCCTGTGATGAAAGGTGGTAGGCTCCAGACCCATGGCAACTCTGATCATGATGAAGTACTTATAGAAATCAATGAATGAATGAAAGCTGTATGTGTACAACTCAACATCTACGTCCACAGTGAGTACACCTTTAAAAACCTGGATTCACCAGCAAGTTTAGCAAAGTGTAAACACTTCAGGAGCTCTGTACACATTTTTGTTTTTTTAGCCTTTTACTGGTTCTGATGTTGTGTAACACAAAAAAAATCACTATTGATTCAGTGTGTCTTCTGCAGGCTAAACGATGCATAAAACAGATGGAGAGGCTTGTTTAATTGCTTTCTGAAAGCAGATGTAATTGAGAAATAGTGGGTTCTGTGATGCTGCATGATGCTGGAGAGGATTCGAAGAGAGGATTCACCACAAAAGAACTGCACATGCTCTCAGAAGAAGCTCCTGTGCTCTTCTGTTGCAGTTGTAAATCACAAGCATATAGTTTTGAATCTTCAGAAACTGACTGAACTTTGGGACTGCATTTGATCTGTGGCCTAACTCCAGCAGTCACCTGGTGAACCTG
Organism: Hoplias malabaricus; assembly: GCF_029633855.1. Classification (NCBI taxonomy): domain Eukaryota; kingdom Metazoa; phylum Chordata; class Actinopteri; order Characiformes; family Erythrinidae; genus Hoplias; species Hoplias malabaricus. The sequence continues at coordinate 27,021,973 of NC_089804.1, read as the reverse complement.
GCTTTAATAAGAGCCTGGGAATGTGGTCTGTGGCCTGCAAAGCTGAACTAGGCTTTGAACACTGTAGAAAGTGTATGCCGTCACTCTACGTCACTCTTCAATTATGCCACCAAAACACTAGGGCTGAATCTCAAATATGATCCTCCACCCTATGTAGTGCACAACGTAAGTTATATAATAATGGTTTCTACACTCAAAATGTATTGGATAATAAAACCAAGATTAACTTTAAGATTAAGCTCTCCCTGTCTAACAGTTAATGCACTGTATGGTGCAGTAGTATTAAGTACACTGTGTAGGAAGTAGGACATTAATGTGGGACATCGTAGATTACGGGGCCAGGAAAGAAACAAATACAACACTGGCACTTCCTCACCAAGCTTTTGTTAGAGCTGTCAGTAATTCCCCACAAGTTCTTCCACACCTCATTTCATACTGTGAGGTCCAAACCGATGTTTTAGAAAATCTCTCTCCATGTATTTGCTGCGCCCTGTGAAGGACTGGCGTCCCCTCCAGGGTGTAATCCCGCCTTGCGCCCGATGATTCCAGGTAGGCTCTGGACCCCCCGCAACCCTAAATTGGATAAGCGGTTACAGATAATGGATGGATGGATGGATGGATGTATTTGCTGCCATCTTGCTGTCTTTGTAGTGTGGACAGGGGAGTTCATATTTCTGGACCTCTGCTGTTATCTTTCCTGAACTTTATCCAAGTTCATCCAACTGCTGACCAATCAAAGTCTGCGCAACCTTGACACATAGTTAAAAAGTCCTGGAAGAAATATTCTGATCTGAACCTATTAATGCTGCAAAGAGGGACAAACTAGCTATAAATATCCTTTATGTCAGAATAAATCCTGAAGAACCATGTGTTCTCAGAGCATATCTAATTAACATCTTGAGACCTAGCATGATCGCTGCTAACTTCGGCTATACGCAATCTCTGAGAAGAGTGGACGAGTCTTGGTAAACCTACTACAAGCCTTGTGTGCTGTAGAAAGTGTTTGTATCCATCCATGCTCTTGGAGTGATCTGCAGTCTTGCCATGTTTTTGTAGCACACTGGATTAGCCATTAGCTTCACTCAAAGCATGTCTGCTCGGTTTAGCTAGCCGGGGCCTATTGATTCCCTTTTAAAATGTGATTTGTCTAGAACGATTTCTCCCCTCCGTTAGATCTCCAGAGGCACTCCTTCCAGTTAAACGGAGGGGAGGTTGTGCCCTGGGTATTGTGGAACGGATTAGCCAACAAGGCTAACTAAGCTTTTGTCAGGATCTGTGAGAAAGAGAGAGAGACGACCTGCGACGTGAGGGCAGGCTAAACTAAAGAGGAGGGGAGGGGGGTCTGTTGAATGTTCTCATGCTGCGAGAGGAAATAGCCAGATCCAACACTCCTTGACCATTACCCAGAGCCAACTACAATTAGCCTGCCTATCACACTGATTATCAGCTCCCAGCAGCCTACGCCTCTCACACACACAAGCACTCCAACACTGAGTCAGAGGGCCCCATCTGTATTCATGGGCATCATATGCTGGAGGCAATAGGTTTACATTACTAAGGAGGAGGGTGTGATTTATGAACATATTATTTTAGTGTACATAAAGCCCATTATTTCAAATGAGACTGTTTGGAAAAATAGCCAGGCATCACTTACAACAAGCTAGAGTCCATGCTGTGATGACTCTAGCTTGTAGAGCTATAAATGCTGTCCATAGTGATTTAGGCACACCGTTAAGTCTGAAAGACTGGAGCTTTTGGACCTGGACTGGACTTTTACTTCAAGCCCTCATCATTGCCAAACTGCCACCCCACCCCCACCCCCTGCTTCAGAAACAGCCTCTAGATTTTGGACGACTATTGTGTGGATTTGAAGGAATTCATATCTGAGCAAATTGACTAGATGTTGATGCTGAATGATTAGTTCTTGATCTCAAAAGCCACTACAGCTCTCAAAGTTCTATTATGTCCACGAACATCAGCCCTATTGCTTTACAGTCCAAATTCACTCATTATTAGATGTGGGTTTATGTTGGCTTTTGTCCAGTGCAAAAGCTTCACGAGTAGCCAAAGTTGGCTACGCAGGAAGCTGCTAAACCTCCCCCGCAAAATGTTTGTGTCTTTCCAAATTTGGTCCTCACATAGAGCTAAATACAAGCACAAACTTTCTCTCCCACACTCTGAGGCATCAGACACACTTTTTCCCTTTTATTGCTGACTGTGTTAAAGCCAAGGGCGATTTCCTACAATGGAAGTGCAGATCCAATATTGATTCTCATATCCTTTTATTCAATTCATGCTCCAGCTTCCCTCCAGGTAAATAACCACATGTGTGTGTGTGTGTGTGTGTGTGTGTGCGCTCATCTGCCGCTTCGCCAGTGTCAGAGCACATGCAAGCTTTAAACTGTTTTAATAGTTTTTACAAAATTACTTTTCAAGGTCTATGAATTGTGATGAGAAAAGGCTGCATATTCACAAGTTACAGCAGAGAGTAAAGATTAATGAAGCCAATTCTTAATAAAACTCCAGTGTTTTTCCTTTATTAATATGAAATTTACTTTGACCTTGGTAAAGTACGAGTCCATTTCATCATCTGCAGCCACGCAGTCAATTTAATAAGAGACAGGGACGTTTCATTAGGACTGCTTTGATGAAAAGCGAAAGGTGAAGATGAATATTTTAGTGATATTTGCCCACATCTTTGTGCAATCACAGTGGGTTCAGGGTAGAAGTGAGCAAATAAAGAACAATTTGAGACAATACAATAGTGGAGTCACCTGTTAAATACAGTTAAAATCATTGTGTAGGAATACATTTAATCACTTTTTGTGTGTGTTTAATATTAAAAATGACAATTATCCTTTTATTTACATATTTATTTAATTAACATATTAAGTAGTGTCGCAGGTAGTGTTGCAGTCACACAGCTCCAGGGACCTGGAGGTTGTGGGTTTGAGTCCTGCTCCGGGTGACTGTCTGTGAGGAGTGTGGTGTGTTCTCCCTGTGTCTGCATGGGTTTCCTCCAGGTGACTGTCTTTGAGGAGTTTGGTGTGTTCTCCCCGTGTCCGCGTGGGTTTCCTCCGGGTGACTGTCTGTGAGGAGTGTGGTGTGTTCTCCCCGTGTCTGTGTGGGTTTCCTCCAGGTGACTGTCTGTGAGGAGTGTGGTGTGTTCTCCCTGTGTCTGCGTGGGATTCCTCCGGGTGACTGTCTGTGAGGAGTGTGGTGTGTTCTCCCTGTGTCTGCGTGGGTTTCCTCCGGGTGACTGTGTGTGAGGAGTGTGGTGTGTTCTCTCCATGTGTTTCCTCCGGGTGCTCCGGTTTCCTCCCAATGTCCAAGAACACACATTGGTAGGTGGATTGGCGGCTCAAAAAGTGTCTGTAGGTGTGATTGTGTGAGTGTGTGTGTTGCCCTGTGAAGGACTGGCGCCCCCTCCAGGGTGTATTCCCGCCTTGTGCCCAATGATTCCAGGTAGACTCTGGACTCACCGCGACCCTGAACTGGATAATCGCTCACAGATAATGAATGAATGAATTAAGTAGTTTAAAAATGGCAAGAGACAAGTATTTATTCGTTACTGCATTCATTATGAGCTCCATCAAGGAAAAAGTGCGAAGGCTTGTGCATGAATTTATTCTGTTCTTAAGGATAATACCATGTCCAAAACATGTGTAAGCTTTGGTTTAGATTATCTGAAGACTGTGAGTTCCATGTCAGAGATCATAAGCATATTAAAGGAACACTAGCTAAGTTTTGGTATTTTTGCACCAGCGCTGCCTCTACAGCTGCAGAGTGTAATTCACTTTTACAGCTCGGTCCTGAAATCAAGGGGGAGGGAAGGGGTGGTGTCCTACCCTCCACCAAAGTTACATAGTGGAGTTTCTGCAGTGCTAAGCCCAGAGTAGCAATGAAATTATATATACAAAAAGGTAAAAGCTGCTGTGTTCACATGATGTAATAAACTAAAAATCCACACAAAATGCATCATATTCATGTTATTCATTTATTTAATTTTATTTATATTTTGGCAAACACTATACGTCCAAATCAATTTATCAGCTAATGTGAGGGGCCGGCACAAACATTCCATCCATATACAATCCACTGACCATCACTGAGGTTCACAAACAATGACAAATCAAATGATGATCAAGTGAGGCCCCCCATGTACAGGGCAACGTGTACACTACAGACATATGGCTAAATCCTATCAGAGCCTCACAGCAATGTTCCAACACATAAAGTAAATGCTTCCCAGGGGAATAGAAGCTGTAACTGCAGCAAAGAGGAACTAACTTAACCTTCAGGCCTAGACTAAGCTTTATTCCTTCAGTGGTCCAAGCTTTATTCCACAGAACCAGCAATAACACAACACGTAATAGAATCAGTGATAATGGAAGGACTCTCACCTCCAGTATAATGGGATGTGCCGCCTGTGGCCTTTTCTCTCTCCACGCTGGCTCGTGCTAGATCCGTCTCTAGGGCTGCAGCTGGACCCTCTTCTCCGACCAAGCAGCTGGGGATCCCAGAGGCCAAATCTCTAGATCATTCCCCAAAAATAGAGGCGAATTAGTTCAGAGCCTTGAGGGAGTTGCTGTGCTGAGGTCATTATCAGGCTGGAAGTATGAGGAAGTGAGTGGGAGAGAAGAGGCTTCCATCAGAGATAGGACCAGCTCTACACATGACCTCCCATAATTAAAGCCCATGGTGGGCTGTGTGTTCACGGATCACCATCACTTTCCAGAAATGTAATGTAACACTTCTCCAGTTAATAGTTTATAAAACTGCATGAACTGTCTTAATAGGGCAGCTTGGTGGCATCAACGCGGTAGTGTTGATGCCACACTGTTCAATCCCTTCCTCAGTGTTATGGTCTGTAAGGAGTTTGGCGTGTTCTCCCTGTGTCTGCGTGTGTTTCCTCTTGGTGCTTTGCATTCTACCTACAGTCCAGAAACAGGTTTGTATGTGGACTGGCCGTGCAAAGGTGTCCGCCGGTGTGAGTGTATGTGTGAGTGGTTGATGCCCAGTGAATCAGTGGACTCTAGACCATGACCCTGATCAGGATGAAGCACTGACAGAAGATGAATGAATAAATGAATCAATGAATGAAAGCATTGCATTAATGATAAGGGCGTGATAAGTGAATACTTGAAATGATTCATGCAATTTCTGTAATTTTACAGTATATTATTTTGTCATATTTAGGTTAAAAATTTAGTTGAAATGCTAGCTTATCTATAAGTCTCTCCTCATTCAAAGATTTGATTCGGAAACCAGATATTTGAGTTTTTTGCAAAACAAATGTTCCTAGAAGGACAACTATCAACATAATAGCCCTAAAACAATAATACTCTAGTAGTCTACTGTATCTATCAATTGAAGGCTTTAAAAGCAATATTCACCTTTCAAAAACTTTCCTCGCCATTTGATAAATCATATGTCTGTTTGCATGGTGGAAAAAGGTACAGTGTTTGTACACAGCCCTAGCTCTGGAAATGGGAAATAAAAAAATTCTCGGCTCAAAACGGCTCGGGTTTTCTCTGTGCATGCAGCTGAGAAACAGAATCTAAAGGTGTTTGAATAGTGGAGAGGCTTTTGAATGTTGAAATGCTTGAAATAAATGAGGAAGTTGCTCTATTTCTGCTCCATACGTGGGTAATATTGACTTATTGTACTTAAGATGGAGCTGAGACCACCATATTTCCATGAAAATAAACACACAACGAAAGCGCTAAAAAAACTAAAAGCACAGAGTTTCTGTGGTAATTCATACAGTGAATAAACACGTACCGACAAGTTCAACTTCAACCACCAACAAGCTACAATTGGCTTCTTACTCAAACGTTCCACATTAAAATATGCAGAACACAAATGGAGGAGTTTGTTTTGCTGTGAGAACAGCAGAGCCACAGAATTGTAAGTGTCCACAGATGTCTGTGATTGTAAGTGTCCATACTGTTTGTAACAATGCTTTGTTAACTACATCAGCCTCCTATACATTTGACAGTCTCTTTAAAGACTTGGCTTAAGCTCTCAGAATGTATGGAACTGCACTCAGAGGGGCTGCTTAAGCATTAAACAAACTGCCAAGCACAGCTCAGGCAGCTTCAAACAAGACTGATGTTTAATTGAGTTTTTGTGCAAGCGCTGCGGGTTTTTCCACCCACATTTCTGTTTACGCAGAAGAAAGCAATACAGAAGAAGGCCTCTACTTTATTTATTAGCCTTACGCCTACAATCCCTCAAAGGATTTAAAACTAAAGCTCACTCACATATGACCCACAAACCTAAGTGTTTACATAGTGATCCAGTCTGATAATGCTAATGTTCCAAGTCACCTATTCAGCTCTGTTCTCTGAATGAGGGAGCATACACTTGTTAAGAAGTGTATTACTCTACAAAAGCCTGGGTGTAATTTCAATAATGGAGCAGGTACAGCCCTTTCCACAGATGACACCTTCTGCAGTAATTCCACAGAAACTAAAGCTAGGTCAGAATATATATCTCTATATAAAGTGCTTCCACAGTCTTTTGGGCTGTGTTCAAAACTATGCTTTAGTCACTACATAGTGCACTGCTTCCAGGTATGTTCAAATGATGCCTTACAGCCCATGGTCTCTGAAGAAATGGATCTCCATTTGATCATTTTAGAAGCAATTGCGTCACCATCCTCACTAATGTTCTCACTAATGTTCTCCAGTGTTGTGGAATGAAAACTTGCACAAACCCAGTTTCTTATAACAACAAACCAAACTTGTCTGATTAGACTGTGGGAGGGAAGTGGAACGCACGGGGTGTACTCACTGCAGGATTTCTCAATTTATTCACATAACTCACATTAACCTATCTGTATTATGCTCTGACTATGCTATGTTTGAACCTTTATAAACACAGTCAATGTGGGGCACGGTGGTTTAGTGGTTAGCACATTCGCCTCCCAGCACTGGGATTTTGGGTTCAAGTCCCATCTGGGTGGATTTTCCATGTTCTCCCTGTGTCTGCGTGGGTTTCCTCCGGGGTCTCCGGTTTCCTCCCACAGTCCAAAAACATGGAGGGTAGGTGAATTGGCTTCTCTAATAACTGTCCTGATGTGTGAGTGAATGAGTGTGTATGTGAATGAATGTCTGTTTGTGTGAGTGAATGTGTGTGACCCCAGATATGGCACTCTGTCCTGGGTTAAACCCTAGTGCCCAATGCAGTCCTCCAGGTGGGCGGTCGTTCCTGGTCGAGAGTACGCTGTTCGCATTTGGCTGCCGCTTCTCGCCAGTGTGTGTGTGTGTGTGTGTGGATTGTAAAGCGTCCTTGAGTGTCTAGAAAGGCGCTATATGAGTGTAAAGATACATACATCAATAGGCTACATTCACACAGCAGGAAAATGTGGCCCAAATCCAAACAGTTTCTTCACTATGTGATAAAGATGTGTCGTTTGTGTGGTGGTGTGAACAGCAAAAATCACACTGAGTCGGACCTTTTTAGATCAGATTTGGGCCACTTTATTATGTGGTATTGAAATCCGATCCGTATCCATACCGGATCAGTGGCAATGAGACTCTGAACAGCCAAATCACAACCTGTGTGACCTTTACATCACTCCCATTGAGAATGATCCATGGATTCAGCTCAAATTCAAAGTGTTTTCATTTAAATTTGAGCTGTTTAGGACATGGAAAGAGCCTGTTTTTAATTTTGTAAATAAAAAAAGTATCAGTATCCACCTCATTTATGAAAAAATAAAACTCATAGAAACTGATATTATGTGTTTTTATAAAACAAACATAAGGAGAAGGCTGCTTAAATGTGGATCTTGGAAACATTAAACAAGCGTATGTATAGACCCTTAAAACCAAAATCAAGCCTGTCCAATAGGGAAAGAGCTGGCGGACATGCCTGGACATGTCATGGACATGGACAACCCTGATTTGTGGAATACCCACCAAGAGAAAACACAAGAGAACAACACACAGAGACCTGAGGCGATGGCTAAACCCTGGACTCGAGACCCTGGAGCTGTATGGCAGCAAGACTACTAATAGTGCTAGGTGCCACACATTTAAATTAGGCATTTTACAGTTATATAAAATATTGATTGTACAGGGTGGGCCATTTAAATGGATACACCTTAATAAAATGGGAATGGTTGGTGATATTAACTTCCTGTTTGTGGCACATTAGTATATGGAAGGGGGGAAACTTTTCAAGATGGGTTGTGACCATGGTAGCCATTTTGAAGTCGGCCATTTTGGATCCAACTTTAGTTTTTTCAATGGGAAGAGGGTCATGTGACATCAAACTTATTGGGAATTTCACAAGAAAAACAATGGGGTGCTTGGTTTTAACTTTATTATTTCATGAGTTATTTACAAGTTTCTGACCACTTATAAAATGTGTTCAAAGTGCTGCCCATTGTGTTGGATTGTCAATACAACCCTCTTCTCCCACTCTTCACACACTGATAGCATCACCGCAGGAGAAATGCTAGCACAGGCTTCCAGTATCCGTAGTTTCAGGTCCATATAAATGGTCCACCCTGTATTCTGATCAATGAAAACTATTTTATAATGTATATCATCATATTATTGTTGTTAACAACTTATTATTGTTACAAATACAGTGGAACCTCTACTAACAAGCTTTCCAAGATACGAACCGGGCATTTGAATATTTTTTGCCTCCACCAACGAACCATGACTCTAGAAACGAACCAGAGCCTCCGTTGAGCCGGCGGCTGGAAATGGCCACTGGCCCCAATAGGGGAGTCTCCCAGCGCCCAGACTTGAGTGAGCTTTTAAGATTAGCAAATTGTAGCTTTAGCAATTTAGCATTAGTGTAAATAGCAGACATCGAAATTCGTGCTAAGTTAAGCCGTATCTACGCTTCATCTCCCCACATTCACCGCCTACTCTCCGTTATTCCACCCACCCCCCACCTCCCGTCATACAGCCAGTGCCTGTGTTACTCCTCCAGCCAGTCGTCACGTCTTCAAGGTAGCGATGTGTAACCACTTAAAACTTTATTTCTTTTTTATTACTGTTTCCACTGTATTTCTTTTTTATTTTTAGTAACGCTACATGTATTTTTTTTACTAATTTAAGAGTTTTGTAAACATATATCAGTGCAAAAAGGGGTGACTTTCGGGGTGGGGGCTGGAACGCATTAATTGCTTTTCCATTATTTTAAATGGGGACAACTGACTTGAGAAACAAACTTTTCCACTTACGAACTGGGTCCCGGAACGGATCAAGTTCGTAGGTAGAGGTTCCACTGTATTTAAAAAATATATTGTTTAAAAATAAAATTATCATCAGTAGTATTAATAGTAGTAGCATTTAATTTCATTCTCTATTTGTAACCACTATCGAGTTCAGGGTCGCGGTGGGTCCAGAGCCTACCTGGAATCATTGGGCGCAAGGTGGAAATACACCCTGGTGGGGGCAATAGCATATTATTATTATTACTATTTTTATTATTATTATTATTATTATTATTATTATTATAACTAAGTATTTGTTTTAATGCTGTGACCGTTCGCTGGACTCTGACTTCTGAATAAATGATGATGGTGTCTGCAAGCTAGGTGTCTCTAATAAGCTGCCGACTCAGGGTTGAGAAATTACAGGAATACGGCAGAGTGCACAGATAAGCCACAAACCCAGACCAGTGGCTGTTCAGAGGTTGTAAAAAAAAGGGAAATCTGAGAGACATAATCCAATGCAGACAGAGACTTCACAGCAGTTATTCATCACAGCGCGGGATACAAAGGCATCTCAAAGGCTGTGTGTAAAAGCTAATCCCTGGAGCTTCCGCACAGGTGTTCAGCAGCAGAATGTAAATGAGATAGCCGTGAGCATCACGCACCAGAAGACGTCTAACACACACACACAGACTCCCAGAAAAAGAGAGCGCTGACAACAGATTTGCTTTTGTCTTGACACTGACGAGCTCGTGTTCCCTGCTAACCTCCTCCCTCTGAACGCATACTAACCCACAGGTTGAATTCTGAGGACTGTGTTTACCTCCTTTTCCTCCTCCTCATTCTTGCAAACAATTTGCTAACATTGCAAATGTGCTTTGAATTTTCTGTGAACTCGCCAGCTGCTCCCTATAGGCCCAAAACCATCATTAGAGTTCATTAAACTGTGCACACTTTAGAAAGAGATGATATCTACTATTTACTACGGGGCAGCCATGGCCTTGAGGCTGGAGGCCCTTGAGCAAGGCACCTAATACCCAAACTGTTCCCCGGGCACCGAGGTGGTTGACAGAACCCTGCTCTGGTTGTGTGTGTGTGTGTGTTCACTGCCCCTAGTGTTTGTGAAGCATTGCTCACTAGTGTGTGTACCACTGAACAGTCAAATGCAGAGAATGTGTTTCTTCTTCTTTTTCTTTATTATTATTATAACAGTTATCAGGTAGAGTGAGACCAGCAGAGTGTGTGTCCTCTTATAAGGGGGTGTGGTCATCTAAAAACTGTTCGGTAAAAACTGATGACATCAGTAAGTCCATAAAGTGCCACTAAACATTTAAACGGCTTTACAGCCGATGTTGGAACATTTATGTGAACATTTTAAGACACTCTCCCACAAGAACCTCAGGGAGGTCATGTACTGACGTTGGATGATTAGTTCTGAATCACAGGAGCCATTCCAACTCATCCCAGATTAATTAGACGGCGTTCCATCACATGAGTTCCTCCATGCCCAGTGCTGTGGGGCTTTACACTCTATTAGCTACCCCATGTTCTGGGCAGAACTTTGGGTGACCTCCAGGGTCCCCTGCAATAAAAGAGCAGACGGGAAATTGCTGACACACGGGGTACCAGTGGAAAATGCTATTGATAGCTCAGGCCTGCTATGAGATATTGACATCTCAGTGGTGGAAAAGTACACTCAGCAGAAACAGCCAGGGAGGAGGAGCTGAAGAGATGCTCAATTTGGCCTCATCTCTCAGTACAGGAAATTCCACAGGAACGGCAGTGCCGGACGACGGCGACATGCTTTCCACCCAACATCCACAGTGAAGTGGGTTAATAGCCGATAATGACCATCATGGTCATCAGGCAAGCAAGACCTTGGAAAATGCAAAAGCTAAACCATTCCCTTAGTCTCATTCCCTTAGGAGAACAAACCCAAAACATATCTAAAGTACACTACTTGCAGATGAGGATAATCCACTATTAATAATTAATAAGGGTGGATGATATAATATAAGATCATCACACATTAACACTGAGGGGAGCTACACAGATGGCTGACATTGAGCCAAGGTCATCATTAACAAGGCCTGGAAAAAATATTCAAAATGCATTTTCTCAGTCTCAGTTTTCTAACAACAGGGCAGGATACAAAGCCATTGAAGTGTATTTCCTGCAGATGGAGACAGTGTCCACAAATCGAGTTTATTTGTAAATGACATGGTTATTAGAGATACGTATATACAATATAATACATGATCTTCTACATCCTCTTTGACCGATTCATTCTGTTCCAGGTTGAGGTGAGTACAGAGCCTACCCAGAATCACTGGGAGCAGATGGCACTCACTCAGTCACATAATCACACTCACACCTGTACAGCTTCACACAGCCAGTCCAGCTGCCAACGTGTATTTGGACGGTAAGAAATAGCATCCAGAGGAAACCCATGCAGACACAGGGAGAACACAAAAGGATATCTAGGAAATTATTTAATTATTCTAGCCTATGATTTGTTGAAACACAAACACATTACATTGTTCATTCAATGTGTCAGTGTACTATATCTTGTGAATGTCATAATTCGTGATCATTCACAAGACGACATTGAAATATCTGAATGATTAACTATATATAAAGTGACATAGAACCGCTGACTTATAAATACAGTGCTATTCAACATTGGGGCATGCAAAATGTAGTGGGGGAGGGTGGTGCAGGTGAGGTGTGACATCTTAAGAAATTTTGCTATATATTCATATATTTTAATATTTTATTTTTCACAATCAAATTTATTAACATTGGTTTATTTTATTTGTATAATATTAGTCAAAATTAGCTTGTGTGTCTGAGAAATGTCCCATCCCGATTCTGGAACCCTGGATGAGGAGAGATACCACCCCCCCCCCCACCCCCCCCACCCCCAAAGCAGGAGCATGTGTTCTGATCATGAGTGGAACAGAAGAGACACTTTAATTTTCATTTGCTGCTATTTATGTTATTTTATTTTTGCTGGACAGTTAATAAACACCCTTCACGTCTATAATCTATTTAAAAAGAAAATCAATAGAAAGCCAGACTACTTACTGTTTTGGCGGTCCTGGGGAGGACATACCTGAAAAGAAAAGAAAGTTTCATTAAAAGTTATTCTTCGCTTATTATGGAAAGAGTAATTAAATTCAAATTGATAAAGTAATTACACACTCACATATTCACTCACACCTAGGGACACTTTTGAGTCGTCAATCCACCTACTAACGTGTGTTTTTGAACTGTGGGAGGAAACCGGAACACCCGGAGGAAACCCACGCGGACACAGGGAGAACACACCACACTCCTCACAGACAGTCACCCAGAGGAAACCCACGCAGACACAGGGAGAACACACCACACTCCTCACAGACAGTCACCCGGAGGAAACCCACGCGGACACAGGGAAATCACACCACACTCCTCACACCACACACCACACTCCTCACAGACAGTCACTCGGAGGAAACCCACGCAGACACAGGGAGAACACACCACACTCCTCACAGACAGTCACCAGAATTTAACATGAATTTAAATGTATCTAAATCACAAAAAATAAAAATTATAATTACATTCAGTTTCCACCATATTGTTATGGTGCAATTCATAATGTGCTCAACAAAATAATCTCAGCAACTCAATAAGAACTGGGCACTGGAATTAGCTGCAAACTCCATATTTAATTCTGTCCTCTGTATGTGTCATTGGAGAAGGAGCACTCAAACCGCTGCTGTGCTTTGCCTCACTGCTTCAGCAGCAGTCGAATATGAATGTGACCAGAAAGGACTTATTCTATTACTTGTGTGTACAGGACACAAACACACATGGGCAGTGGAACTGATCTAAGACACGCTCTGATTTATACACTGCTGTTACGTAAGAGGTTTTTGTTAGCGCTGGCACGGCCTGGAGTCGAGCAAATCCCACAACACACACTTCTACCACAGCTTCAGTTCTGCTTAGGAGAAGCTTTAATGAAATCCTGACTTGAACTGTGTGTATACCAGCTGCAAAGGATACACAACTACTGCGAGAGATTTGTGTATGGCACTGTGTGACAACAAACCAAAGCGAAACAAACAAACTGATTCACATCCTGGATCGGCCCTGCTGTCCAGGACATCCTTACAGGAAGCTGAAAAGCATGTCGAACAGTGTGTATTGCATCATGCTGTACTGCACTTTATTGTATAATTTAATGTTTCACCTCAAATAGTATTATGCTGAATCATATTGTATCATATAGATAGCATTAGCATTAATTATAAGATTGTACATCATGTTGTAATCAACCAATGAAACACCAGAGGGAGTGCGTTATTGTGAAATAAGTGCACGGCTGCGATATGTGCTGTTATTTCACGGTAACACAAGGCCCTTAAGTGTTCTATTTTATACAACAGCTTGGTTCAGATATAAAGTATGATATAAATAAACAGAGCTGTCAAATTGGTGTCAAATACGTTGATGAAATTAGTTATTCTTCCTCCATAATATAGCTCCTCAACAAGTAGCTTGTTGCTACGTCACAGTAATGAACTCTACTGCCCTGAGCTCACAGTGCAGACTGAATCAGCCTCAGCTCACCACTACAATATCACTAACCTGGTGAGTAAACTACCAAGACCCCTAATCTGCTGAATAATCAGCTCCAGATAAACTTGCCTCTGCCCAAAAGAGTCTTTTCCTAGCCTGGTGTGCTCAGTCGAGCTGCAACTATCCCACATTTCCATATGTTCCCTTTGTAGTGCACAATAAGTAGTGGAATGATACAGTGGTTGTGAAAAATAATTACAATCAGCAATCAGAGTGTGTGACCGGAACTGACTGTTGTATGATGTTGTGTAGCAAATGCCCAACGCACCTGTTCTCTGTTGTACAGTCACAGTTTGGTCCTCCACACCAGCAGGGGGCACTGTAATATTCGAACATGAGCATGTTGAGTCTGTTTTAACAATCGCATTACTGACTGCTTGTGTTTTCATCTCCTTCTGAGCCTCAGTGTCCTTGTTTACGTCTAAACACGTCTCAGTTACTACTGATTTTGTTCCTCCATTTTCATCGGTGGCTACAAAGTCAGACTCCGTTCCTGTCTCTTCCACCTCTTCCTTATCCTCCCTCGTCTCTCTGCATTGCTGAGGGGATAGAGCTGTGGACATCAGCCTGGACAGCAAAGAGAAACAGAAAGTTAAAATAATGTCTCAGTATTTGATTCATGAATTCCAGTTACTGTAATCACGTTTCCTGTTAGCAGCGGCATAGGAATTATTTACACTTTGGACGTGGGGGACCTGTTTTCTTCACTTTGATTTTGTGGTAGATTTTTATGCTACATTATTTATTTTAAACAAAATCTAAATCTTGGTAAATTACTGTTGTTTACAAAATAAGCAAATGTTTACTGATTTCTTTTGTCACTGATTTCTTTTGTTGATTTTTCAAAACTGTTACACTTGTAGTAAAATAAATCTTTGTAATAAATAAAAATATTAAATGCTATTAATATATATATAATATATTTAATTTAATATGTTAAATATTAATATAACATTTATTTTGGTGCATTGGTATTTTTTCAGTGTTTTGTTCATATCGCTGAGAATATCATAATCACCAAAACACCCTGAAATATCGTGATACTATTTTATGGCCATATCGCCCACCCCTAGTTAGCAGAATAAATTTACGTACAACAATCTCATTTATTTTTAATCATTGATTGGGTTCAACCAGCCCAGACACTTTTAGCGTCTAAAGTTTACTTCTGTAGTTTTGCAATGAAGCTATTAGGCTAAAGTAGCTAACTGCGGTGAGTTGTTAAAATATATGAAACAGATGTGTGACAGGGTTTAAGACGGCATCCTGTACTGCTGTATGATGGTGGAACACTGCTGTTAGGATCTGATGGCGCTCAGTCTTGACAGCATTATTAAGGTAGGTTCTGACAAATGGATGATCCCAACCTTATCCTACTCCATTCCAAATTTAGTGGATGGTACTCTATCACTCAGTTCTGCTTCCTAGCAACCCCATCCAGGGGGCTTTTTAGCCCTCTGTTATTGATACTCGGCACTGAACCTGGTGATTTGCACCTCACATACACTGACAATACCATTTCACTTCATGCATTTCTATGAAGATTAAAAAAGCTGGGAGAGCACAACTGAATATCTTTGTCCACACAGGGGCACTTTAATAATGTGTTTAGTTGTCATTTATGCCACAGCTTACCTCTACTGAAAGTTTTTGTATGTGCTGGCCTACTTTTCAGTACTGTGAGGTTTGCCTGAACTTTACTGAACTTTGTCTCAAATGTGTTTGTTGGTGTTGGAGCCATTCTCCTTTCCCCTTTATTATGATTTCTACCAGGCAGTCCTCCAGCAGCTGCTGATATTTGTGAAAAGCCTGGTTTGCACAAAGTTGAGTCAAGTCTTTCATCCACTCCTTCTATTTTCCATAATAACAAGGGGCTTCCATGACTGTGTGGATTATTTTTCCAAAAAATACCCTTCCCAACCTAAAATATTTCCACAACATTTTTAAAAATATTAGCTTGACAGATGAAGAATGTAAAGCTGAGTGTGAGGAACTCTCTCACAGTCTCGGCCCACATGAAGGCCACACTTCCATAGCTTACAATATTAAACAAAAACCTTCATGAAAATGTGGTGTAAGCGTGGTCTTTCTGATCCAGAAGTAATAAAGTAACATCTGTAAGATACTTCACTAATGTTCTCATAGCTACATTCCCCCAAATCCACTTAGCTATGCTCTGAAAAAAAGTGTCAATAATTTGCAGAGCAGAACAGCCCTCGCAAAGCAGTAATAATCGCTATATTTGTGATTTATTAATAGAAAATAATGTCAAAGGGTATGAGAAACTAAATGTCTCAATGCAGTTTGAGGCTGGCAAGGATTTAGACGTACAAACCTTCTACCAATAAAGTTCCACTACTTCTTAGCCACATTAGCCAGCTACGACTAGTGCAAAACTCCTAACATGTTCAGGGGCATTGAAAACATTTGAGGTAGGAAAACAAAAAAATGCATTCATTTAAACCCGAAAAACAAGTCGGAAGCTATTTCTATCAACAGCTGTGACACCGAGGTTGTCTTCATCTCCAAGTGACTCTGGTTTATTCTCATTTACCCCACTCAGAAAGCTATAAAGCACTGGTCTGAAGGGTCATAAGCATGAATTTCTTCCATTAGAAGAGTGATTAGAGAAGAATAAGCTACTTCTGTTTTCCCATACGGAGCATGTAGCACTCCCCTTAGTCATAGACAGACTGTCAAAGCAGTCCAGCGTGTAGGAGGAAACGTCCAAGGGAGCTCCCTCACACAGCATCTGCTTTACATTTTGATTAACTCTCAACTATTTCCTTTGCTGGAACATTCCTGGCCGCAGTAGTACTGTTCTCACTCTCTCCAGGGAGATGACATCACGGCCCACACGAGCCTGAATGTGGGAGGCAGTATATACTTAGAGAGTCTGTAATTTACAAGGTTCTTCAGGGTAGATAAATGACAAAATATACAAAGATTAACCCATAGGAGCCCCAAAGGGAAAAAAAAAAAATTAACACTTTTTTCCCCACATTTCTTGTCATATTTTGTTATCCCAATGTAACATGAACCTCGCAACACCCATTTTGCAACTTGTATTTCAACATTTTGTTCTTGAAATGGGATCACAATGGGTCGTATGTAACGTAGGACATGTTACTAAAGCATTTGAAAAATGTTACACTCCCATAGAGTCTGTTTATGGTAATCAGAAGCGGATATAGGCATAGGTGACATGTGCAACCACCCGGGGGGAATTGTGCCGGGGGCGTTGACAAAAAAATATATAAACTCACAGCTCTGAAAAGTAGGCCAGGACATACATAAACTTTCAGTAGAGGTAAGCTGTGGTATAAATGACAACTAAACACACTGTTAAAGTGCCCCTGTGTGGACAAAGATATTCAGTGCTCTCCCAGCTTGTTTAATCTTTATAGAAAAACGTGACTTGAAATGATACTGTCAGTGTATGTGAAGTGCAAATCACCAGGCTCAGTGCTAAGTATCAGTAACAGAGGGCTGGGTTGCTGGAAAGTGGAACTGTGTGATGGAGCACCATACACCAAATTTGGGATGGAATGGCATCAGTAAACGAACACAAAAGTTCATAAGTATCATGGCTCAGTTACTATTTGTTGAAATTTGCACCCTGTGTCATGTTCTCATGTAGCTTCTCCACTGTCTGTTTCCTGCCAGGCCCCCCATGTGCTACTGGTTACGGTATGACCCCACCTTGGTTTGCATTGGCCTTCATTTTGAGCATGTATTATTTCTTTGATTTGATTTAATCTCTGTAAATGTAATAAAACACTGATATGTACAGAGCATCGCCTCTGTTTCCACACACTGAGAAGTGCAAGATTGAGGGATGGAGGGGTGTTGTAGGTGAAGCCCCCCCAAGAATGAAGCAGGGGGGAGCAGAGGACCCTGTCAAATAACACACTTAAAACTTTAGCGTAAGAGAACAATTAGAATTTGCATTTATGTACTAGTTTTTTTTATTTATATATGATTTAATTATATGTATATTTTTATGCTGTGTTTTTTCATTGGCTTACATTCGTATATACTGTATGTCTACATTTGCATAGGTTTATGAGGTTCATCAAAAGCATAGTCAAATTTAGTGTACACAACACAACCTTCACTACTTTGTCCAATTTGTCCGAAAGTGGTCCATGTTTAAAGATTTCTAAACCAAAATAGATCATTCATGTTTGGTCCATAACAAGAGTCCCAGCCCATGACGCAACAGGCCTGTCCTTCATTCCCTCTATCATTAGGGCCCTTTATGTGTCTCTGCTTGGCCATGGCTGCTGAATCTCAGTCCTATGTCCCTCTTAGAGGACTGTAAACACACTCTCTCCCACCAGCCCACTCCATGCGCTCACACACACAATGGTGCTCTTGTGGCCGAAACCTTGGGGCAAGCTCACCAGGCATTGTTTCAGCATTCGTCACTGGGCACGCTTGGCTATTCATTAGATCCCAGGCCGAAGGGGCCACGTCATGTAGTGTGTGATGTGGTGTGGTAACTACTGCAGGATAAAACTTTAAAAAAGTGTGTGTTAAAAAAAGAAGAAGTATCTAATTCATTCTATGCAGACAAAATATGAGCCAAGCTGATGACCAAGTCGATCTATTATTTGTGGACACCACTTACAACTATTGAATTTACTTTAAGGTGCACCCTGATGACACCTCCCACAATGTCCAGCGGAACCAATCAGACACAAGCTCCTGATTTAAGACAAGGGAACTGGTGCTAATTTCCTTTCATTTTTAACATCCAACAAGACATTGAATTAAAACAAAGTCGCAGCCGGTTCCGCATTAAATTGTGCAACGCCCTGTTCCACCTTACGTGGTGCTACTATTCTATTCAAACCCCCCCCATCTTAAATGGTGTTCTTTCTTCCTTAAAAATAGCTTGATAACATTCTGGCCACAATATTAACATTAAAGTTCACCTTAAATGGTTTAATGTTATATTCACACAATTTTTCCTTTCTGCTTTTTTACGTAGCAAATATTTCAACCAAAACAACAAAACCGAGGGGTATAAATGTATAATTACTGATTCCCAAACAAACAAAACCTAATACAAATAATTACTATCTTAATCTCACAAGGCATTTACAGTTTACACAAGACAAACAGAAAAAAGAACAAGACTGCAGAGGTCAATATTACATTTTCACACTGTTTTACATCTACATTGTGTGCTTATTTTTATTAAAGTAAAGTATTATTTTTATCAGCTGCACATGAGTCTAAAGCCACTATGCTCTATGCCAAACATCTGTAAGCCCCTCAGCACTGGGATGTGTAGTGACGGAGCAGCATAGGCAGAATGGAGTGGGGTTTGTCATCCAAAAACCGAACATCCAAACATCAATACCTGACTTCACTAATGGTCCTGTGGCTGAATGCAATCAAATCCTCACAGCCATGTTCCAACATCTAATGTAAGCCTGGGGTAAAGCCAAAAAAAAAAACACAACCATACAAACAGAAACATAAATGCAGTGAGCTGCTTTGTAGGGAAAGTAGGCTTGAATGAATATACAATTAAGATTCAATTAGATTGGCCACAGCTTTATTCGAGAGACTCTAATATAATTTGTGGCTTCTGAATGGGAAAACACATTCAGCCTCTAAATACATTGAGAAAATGAGCATGAAGTGTCTTCACAGTGGGTTTATAGGACTGTGGAGGGCCTCTCGACTGCATTACAGTTCACAGTAATTGCTTTGTACAATATCTTTTTTTTCCCATGGAAGCTGCATCAGGGGGCTGCTTCTGCATTATGGAAATCATAAAGACAAGTATTCCTCTTGAAAAAAAGCAGAGAGGGCCTACTTCTGTGCCTTCTCCACATGAATAAGACACAGGCAAAGGGACAAACACACGGAAAGCCATCAATGGACAATAGCAAAGGAGAACATCTGGTGTTTACTGGATAAACAGTGCAAGAATGTTCGTAGGGGGAATCGCTGTAGATGTGGCAACCCACGAACTGGGAGTGGGAGTGCTGGATTTATTATGGATGAGAATGTACTCTGCACGCCAAAGGCTGTAACACACCTTTCCTTCCTTTGAAATTTTCAGAGGATTGTTTTAATGACTTTGTAATTCTTAATAACTAAGAACACAAGTATCCTTCAGGTACGTTTAGCTTACATCAGATTTCAATTCATCAGAGTGACTGAACATGTGACTTCCAAACATAGACACTCTTTAAAAATCATGAACCGATTTGCCAAACATCAAAATGACATCCTTTTCATTTGCCAGTGAGTGGTCACTGTGTTTAAAACTCCAGCAGCACTGCTGTGTTTGATCCAATCTCATACCAGCACAACACACACTACCACGTCATTGTCATTGCAGTGCTGAGGATGACTATCTAGTGAAGAGGATGAAAGGGTTTATTTTTTTGCCTACTGGGCAGCTACATGGTCAGTGGAACTGACAGAATGGACAAT
Source organism: Hoplias malabaricus (assembly GCF_029633855.1). Lineage (NCBI taxonomy): Eukaryota > Metazoa > Chordata > Actinopteri > Characiformes > Erythrinidae > Hoplias > Hoplias malabaricus. Next base: position 27,001,701 of record NC_089804.1, on the reverse strand, counting down.
GAGTGTAGAAACAAGGAGGTCATTTTAATGTTATGGCTGATCACACAACTGTGCACGTAGCGTATATGATCTTTACAGAGAACCATGAACTAAAATCAGGTCTCTGAAGCAGCTGCACATGTGCGTAAGTGCTGGTTAGAGTTTGTGCAAACCCCTCCAGTATTAAGCTGTGAAGCAGTGGAGTTCAGATGGACAGTGGAGACTTCAAAATTTTGAAAAGCATGAAAGGGAATGAGGTTTTTGCTCTATTCCTGTGGGGGGGGTTGTATGCTTAGCTGAACTTATGTGTGCTATTAGGTCTTTACACCTTTATTTGCTACACAAAACATAGGAATTTGTTTTTTTAATTCATCGGCATAGCTGCTAGAGATGAGGGTGGGTACATGAGCTTTGCCTGACGTAAACAAGGACTACTGACGTGCAGACTGACCAATTAAATGTTTACAGAGAAGGTTATCGACCAATAACGGCAGCTCTACAGTCAGACCGCCCAATCAGAAGATTTTAGGCTACTTCACCACGCCCCCTTCTCACTCAAGCGAACCAATCGGAGTAGGGGAGGGCGGGACTAGTTTGTGAACGAAACTTCTCGAAATTCTATGTAAGCTCTAGAAAAACAAAATGCCGGACGTTTGTGAAATTCCGCCCGGACATTTTTTAAGTCTAAAAAAGAGGAGGTCTGGTCACCCTAGGTAAACTTCAACCACAAACAAGCTACGGCTTCTTACTCAAAACGCCCCGCCTTAAAAACGCAGAGATTGTGAATGAACACAGATGGGATTGAGGAGTTTGTTTTGCTGTGAGAACAGGAGTTCTCCAGAACTCCAATTGACTTTAAGAAAATGTTATAGTAAACGAATAATGAAAACATGTTGATTTAGGGTCTGTCCTAGTGCGCTGTCTACATAGACACAACGCAAACACAACTCCCGTCTATAATAGGAACCGCGAATAAACGGGAAGAGGAGAATCCACAGCGCTGACGCGGAGGAAGTGCTAGCCGCTGAGGTAAGTAAACACCGGCCACGTGCAGTAGGCGGGAACAAGCCGTGACACGATCGTTCTCTACCTTCAGCGTCACGAGGACAGACGACCGTTAGAACGCTGCTTATACAGCTGTCTACGGAGTCAGTCCCTAGGCAGCTCCCTATGTGTTGGGACAGACCTTTTGTGAAAAGCTAAACGACCCTAAACATGATGGGCAGTTTACGGTAACTAATTGCAGAAGACAGAAGGAAGGGCACTGTAATATCATCCACAAGTTCTTTACTCGTTTGCTATATCTGTGTCCCATGGTATTCCTTCAGATAAGAGGAATAAGCAAACAAAGCAGAGAGATACGATGCTTGGGAATGGTCCTGCTGAACAAACACCATTTTTTAACACCAGCCTCAAGAAGTCCAAGTAAGACACTAGGAGAGAAGTGTGGGTTGATTTATGAAAAGTTAAAGTGTTAATGCTGAAGAGTACACTCAAGTGTAACAGTGATTTGTGCACACACACACACACACACACACACACACAAGCAAGTAAGCTGTGCTGTCTCAGCGCTGACCTAGGTAGTGCTCAGACATGCACAGATGTATTATTAATGGACATAAGGTCTCCTTCAGCTAGAGACAGAAAACAACAAGTGCACCATGCCCTGAAAAGCCTGCATTTAAATATCAGTCACCTCAAGTCCAGAGTGTGTTAAACTCCTTGACAATAGTTTCGTTCCGGACAGTTCCACTCATCACAGACAACACAGGCAACAGACAATGAAGTGATTACTGTTATTTAAACCCTTGAACACTAGATGTAGTCAAGTGATAAGCCTATTACATTGTTTTGTTACCACAACACACATCAGAATGCCTTACAACCAGTAAAGAACCCTTAATCATCAGAGAACAATTGGCTCAATATAATGTCTCAGGATTATGGGATAAACTGAACAAATGTCTTTAATAACGTTATTTACTTAATTGTTCAACCGTTAAGTGTGGTGATAAATGTGAAATAATACTCTATAATACTCATATTTATACATATGCAGCTCAAAAGCTTTACAGAAATGTCTTAAAGTAACACTATGTGATATTTTCACCTTAAAATTACAGCTTCAAAATCATTGTGACACGCCACTGATCTGTAACAGAGAGAATAGAGCCTCTGTCATTGCTACACTGGGCTCCACACTGCAGAAACTGCACTATGTATCTTCTGGAGAAGTGTAGGACACCACCCCCACCTCCCCTTCAACATTGATATCCGTACAGTGCTGTTAAAATATATTACTCTAGGGGAGCTCAAGGAGCCAAAATAAATAAATAAATAAAATCTCACCTAGAGTTCCTTTAAAAATGAAGAAGTACGAACATGTAAACACAATAAAACCCATAATAAAATATATACAAATGACAAATGTATATGGCAACATTTTTAACAGCTTTGATCTTTCCTCTTTCAACCCATTGTTGAGTGATTTCTATAAAACTTGTAGCTCAGAAATGATGAGAGGTCCTCTGAGTTCCAAAGGGACTGGAGTAATGTTTCTGACTCCAAACACAAAGCACTGTACAAATGAGAGCAACTCTGTAGCGACCACAACAAAAGGACTGCGGTTACGCACAGGTCTTTCACATGAAACTACTGATCCCAGCTCCTATTGTTGAAGCACTGTTTTGCCAGTTCTTAACCCATAGGGCAGTGTATGAGAAAGCAGTGGCTGGACGCAGGCAATGACCAAACAGAGCATGGAAAAACATGTCGGTTTTTGGTGTGGGATCTTTGGAATGGTATTAAAATAGTAGTAGATTAAAGTCATAATTTTGTCCATACTTCTGTCCATTTGTATCTATTAAAATGTGTCATACGATGCCAGAAACCACATAAAAAATCTGTTTATAGATTCATAACCAAACTAAAAAAAAGCCAGCTTCAGATGTGTGGTTACCTTTGGCCTCGGTAAGTGTCTATACTTGTTTCTGTATTTCTGTCTATAATTTTCTCAAACTATCACTTTAACCCTGGTCTCAGGTTTCTCTTTAATGCTCACTTCAGTGGGTGATGAACAGAGTTGTTATACATGGACTTATGTTGATGGTGTGTTAATAATAATAATGATGATGATGATGATGATTTAAACGGAACATATTCTCCTTCCTTTTCCACAAGTGAACACAGTTCTGGGATCATAATGAAACAAGTGTGACATACCACAAGGATCAAACACCACAGCAGTGTTCAGAAGACTGGTTTCAGCACCTGTTCGTTTAAATGAGAGTGAGCCACAGCTCAGTTCAGTGTGAGAGTCCAGGAGTGAGGAGCAAGGAGCAGAAGCTCTGTTTCAGCCACTTTTGTTTGGTTCTCTTTCTTCTCTGTTTTCGTTTTCTCTGTATTTCAGCACTCTTACTTCTCAGTGCTCATTGCATTCGTTTTGCCTTTTTCAACCTCATATTTCATTTGAGAGACTCAGACTAGGAGGCGGGACAACTCTAAAGTCAATGGCCCATGTGTTTTTGCTTTATGCAAAACACTGACTGTGTGGTCTTGTGTCGCAGTGTGTACATTAGTAATGCAATGGATAATTTCTTATTTTCTTCTTCTCAGAATAAGTCCCCTTTAAGGCTTACAACAGCAAACTAGTCAGCAAGAGAACCTATTCACAAAATCTGTTCCAAAACAAGTGAACTGACCCCACCCTCCACTTAACTGTGGGAAGGTCAAGAGCTATCCAGTGTCATGTTTGACAGGAGGTCCTTCTCATCATAGCCAGGCCTTTTTACAGTGGCTTTTCAGGTGAAGATAACTTCACTGATAGCTACTGCAAGATGTAAGTCATGGTTAGGCAAACAACTCTGTCAAATGTAGTCAGACTGAATCTTGCTTCTTTTGCACTATGATGCCTGATGCCCTTCCTGATACAACCCTCCAGTTGTATACAACCAGCACTATGACTGCACTGGTATGGGCTCCCCCAGTGGCTGGGACAAGCACTGTGAAGATGTGAGGTTAATGTCTCTAAAAGAGATTAACTTAGACATGTTGAATAGCTTGTTTAAAGTAACACTAGGTAGTATTTGGACCTTCAAATTACAGCTTTAAAATCATTGTGATGTTTCACTGACTTGTAAATAGCAAAATAGAGTAGGCTCAGCAGTGCAGAAACTGCACTATGTATCTTCTAGAGGAGGGCTGGAAAAGAACATTTCAGGTCGTGTTAAAAAAGTGAATTTCACTCTGCTACTGTAGGGGAAGCCCAGGAACAAAAATACCAAATCTTACTGAGTGTTCATTTAGAGCTGGACAATAATTCAGTATCTATATATATTGCAATATAAAATGTTGTCAATAACGATTATATGATTTTTAAATATTTTTTTTCAATATTTCAATATACATTATTTACTGTATCTGCCACTGACTGATAGTCATTACAGGGCACTGCTGTCATTTCATTGCATTCATTCATTCATTCATTATCTGTAACCGCTTATCCAGTTCAGGGTCACGGTGGGTCCAGAGCCTACCTGGAATCATTGGGCGTAAGTCGGGAATACACCCTGGAGGGCGTGCCAGTCCTTCACAGGGCAACACAGACACACACACACACACACACATACTCACACCTACGAACACTTTTGAGTCACCAATCCACCTACCAACATGTGTTTTTGGACTGTGGGAGGAAACCGGAGCACCCGGAGGAAATCCACACAGACACGGGGAGAACACCAACTCCTCACAGATAGTCACCTGGAGGAAACCCATGCAGATACAGGGAGAACACACCACACTCCTCACAGACAGTCACCCGGAGGAAACCCATGCAGACACAGGGAGAACACACCACACTCCTCACAGACAGTCACCCGGAGGAAACCCATGCAGACACAGGGAGAACACACCACACTCCTCACAGACAGTCACCTGGAGGAAACCCACACGGACACAGAGAGAACACACCACACTCCTCACAGACAGTCACCCGGAGGAAACCCATTCAGATACAGGGAGAACACACCGTGCCGCCCACTCATTGCACTCAGTTTTAAAATTAATTTAAAAATATTAATATTGAGCCAAGAGGTTGTTGTTTGATGGTGATGTCAGGTTGCTTTCAGTTCTTGGCAGTTTTTCTGTGGCTTTTGTTATTGTTCATCTCAAAAATATCAGAATTGTATCATACCATATTAACCGGAGTCTGAGACTATTAGCAACACATTTGAGCCAAGTGTGACATTATTTATGTTTGCATTATGCAAGTTAGAGGGGTGTATGTTTCCATTACTCAGGTAAAGGCGCTAGTGATATGTCAAGTACATTTTGGGTTTGAATTTTCTTGCAAAACTATTGCTTAGAATTAGCAACACCCACCCTCCAGTTCTTCAACCTCTCACTCCTTTCTCTCCTCTGGAAGCTCAGAGCTGCATCCCATTGGCCAGGGGGAGATGGTGGGGTGATATCTGTGATTTGGGGGGGCTTTATTGGGGGGAGATACGGACAGGCTGTGGTTGTAGCAGAGCTTTCCCTCAAACATGCACAGACTGCTAATGATTCCAGAAGGGTAAAACAGAGAATTGGAGCAGTCCCTTATTTCTAAAGTGGGATTAAATCCTTGAACACAGAGGAAACTGTGTGAAAGGGGAAAGGCACCGTGATCCAAGATCCAGATTAGAGAGTGGTGGTGCCCTTGTGCAAGAAAGGCGTCTGGTGGCCTGGTTCCCTGGGTTCTGATGTCGGATGTAAGCAAGCAGACACTAAATGTTGATCAAAGCCTGTGGTTTTTAGGATCATATTGTATGAAAGTGCATAGTCAGATCTGCTGCATCACATTAAACCCCTTCAGACACCCCTACACAACCCATACAGACAGTTCTCTCTGTAGACATCGTACAGTAGGGCTGAGCAATGTTTTGGAGAAAAATATTCAGTTGCAATTTTTAGAACTGCCCTTCATCCAGGTCAGGGTCAAAGAGGGTCCAGAGCCTCGCTGGGATCATTCATTAATTTGTCATCTGTCTGTTATTTATGTACATATTTCTATTATTAATGTTGTATAGAAGTATACATAGTATTTTAGTTCCCTTTTTTGTTCTTATCTAGGGTCTAGTGTCGGATAATGATTCAATATCAATATATATCGCAATATAAATACTTCAATAACAATGATATGATTTTTAAAACATTTTCAATATTTCAGTATACTTTATTTACAGCGTCGTTACAGGGTGCCGTCATCATTTCAGCACACTCAAATTAATATTTATATGAATATATAATTTATTATTAATTACAATAGGTTTATGTTTGATGGTGATGTCATGTTTCTTGTTTGTTCTTGGATGTTTTTCAGCGAATTTTATATTGTTCATATCGATATCGGAATTGTATTGCATCAATCAAAATTAGGAAATATATTGTGATATAAATTTTGGTATCGTCCACCCTTATTCTTATCATTCTTTTGTTTAATTGGCCTCACTATTAATCTTTACATTTTAATTACAATGTAATTAGTTTTATATTTTCTGTCCTTTGTGCATTTTATATTAGTATTAATATTTTAATAATTATTACTTGATCTGAGTTATTATTAAATGTACTTTTCTTATCTGACATGTTCTTTCAACTCATCCATCCATCCATCCATTATCTGTAAGCGCTTATCCAGTTCAGGGTCGCGGTGGGTCCAGAGCCTACCTGGAATCATTGGGCACAAGGCGGGAATACACCCTGGAGAGGGCGCGAGTCCTTCACAGGGCAACACAGACACACACACATTCACTCACACACCTACAGCCACTTTTGAGTCGCCAATCCACCTACCAACGTGTGTTTTTGGACTGTGGGAGGAAACCGGAGCACCCGGAGGAAACCCACACAGACACAGGGAGAACACACCAAACTCCTCACAGACAGTCACCCGGAGGAAACCCACACAGACACAGGGAGAACACACCAAACTCCTCACAGACAGTCACCAGGAGGAGACCCACGCAGACACAGAGAGAATACACCACACTCCTCACAGACAGTCACCCGGAGGAGACCCATGCAGACACAGAGAGAATACACCAAACTCCTCAAAGACAGTCACCCGGAGGAGACCCATTCAGACACAGAGAGAATACACCACACTCCTCACAGACAGTCGCCCGGAGGAGACCCACGCAGACACAGGGAGAACACACCACACTCCTCACAGTCAGTCACCTGGAGGAAACCCACGGAGACACAGGGAGAGCACACCACACTCCTCACAGACAGTCACCCGGAGGAAACCCACGCAGACACAGGGAGAGCACACCACACTCCTCACAGACAGTCACCCGGAGGAAACCCACGCAGATACAGGGAGAACACACCACACTCCTCACAGACAGTCACATGGAGGAAACCCACGCAGACACATGGAGAACACACCAACTCCTCACAGACAGTCACCCGGAGCAGGAATCAAACCCACAACCTCCAGGTCCCTGGAGCTTTGTGACTGCGACACTACCTGCTGCACCACCGTGCCACCCTCTTTCAACTCAGCAATTCCTTTTTCTGTATCAACTCAGCTACACTGTAAATCAGGGTCACACTCAGTGTAAACCAAGGTTACATAAAGGTTGATTGATTGATTGATTGATTGGGCGCACTGCAGGAACTCACCATAGACAGGGTGGTAATCCATCACAGGACAGCACACACTCATCTAGCCACTCACTCACTCACAGCTGCGGACAGCCAATCAACCTACCAACATGTGTTTCTGAGGGAGGACACCAAAGCACACGGACGATACCCACGCTGACACAGGGAGAACACACCAAACTCTTCACAGGTAGTGACCCGAGGCGGGGATTGAACCCAGAACACTACAGGACCCTGGAGCTGTAGAACAGCGACATCAGCTGTAATACAGAGTGCTGCCCTGATTGTGATATAGAAATTATTTATTTTCCAACTCTAATTTACATTAGATCAGATTTAATCAAATCCACAATGAGTACCGAGGACAAACCCTCAGAAAGAAGGCTATACCTTCTAAACTAATATACCTATATTAGTTTCAAACCCTGCAATTACTAACCTGATGTCAAACATGTGCATGTTCACCTGTGTAGATAACAGAGTGACTGAAAGTAAAATTAGTTAATTCATTCATTCATTATCTGTAACCGCTTATCCAATTCAGGGTCGCGGTGGGTCCAGAGCCTAGGGGGCGCCAGTCCTTCACAGGGCAACACACACACATTCACTCACTCACACCTACAGACACTTTTGAGTCACCAATCCACCTACCAATGTGTTTTTGGACTGTGGGAGGAAACCGGAACACCCAGAGGAAACCCACGCAGACACAGGGAGAACACACCAACTCCTCACAGACAGTCACCCGGAGCGGGAATCAAACCCACAACTTCCAGGTCCCTGGAGCTGTGTGACTGCGACACTACCTGCTGCGCCACCGTGCCGCTCAAAATCAGTTCAGTGACTTTAAACAAGAAGATAAGGCACTGAACCAATCTGGAAATTTGATTTCTTTGTGGTCCATACATTATGAAACGTTCACACCATTCAAAAGATTTCAATAGAAACAAAAGGGCTCAAGGGGAGTCGGCGTAGTCCAAAGCTAGGCCTGGGAAGCAGTGATCTGTGGAATTCATCACTGTGTCCTGCAAAGTCTGATGCTCAAAAGGGTATTCCTCATCACTCTGTTGACCAATGACCTGTCATCTACTACATGATATGACTCTAAAACAATATTCCAGAAAAACACTATGGTTCATGAAAGCCCAAAATGTCCAGCACAGGCCAGCCTTCTGTCCTCTGCTCTCCCCACCCACCCCCCACTCCATCCAAGAAGCCCCTTTTCACAGTGCCCCTTTCCTTTGTTGACGGGAGGCCAAGCAGAGAGAGTCTGACTAAATGTGTGTGTGAATGTGTATGTGTGTGGATATAATGCCATATTGTGATTTTGTTGTGATTATACTGAGGTTGCCATATGTCTTACAGTTATTACACACTGCTAAATCCTTACCACGAGGTGGGTTCTGTATGGGCGGTGCTCAAAGGTTATGTCTAGAAGTGTCCAGACACTCTTACTAAGTGGTAAATGTCACTCGTTTGCTGACACCAGCATTCCGTTGTGCATGCAAATCTTGTATAACGTCCATAGAAAAGCAATGCCAAGAATGGGATGCTCTGGAGCAGCTGCACATGAGCCTAAGATCCCCATGCCCAATATGGAAGGCCTAGAACCTGGTCCTGTGCCCCTCTGGTGTAACTCCTCAATTACATAAATTGTAAATTGTTTCCTACCGTCTTCCAGAAGTTACATAGGGCAGTTTCTGCAGTGCTGAGCCCAGTTCAGCAACGACAGAGGCTTGATTCCATCTATTACATGTCAGTAAAGCATCACAATTATTTTGAAGCTGTAATTTTAATGTAAAAATACTGCCTAGTGTTCCTTTAAGTCAAGGCCACTCGTTATTCTTATGAAAACGGGATGTCATTTGAGAGGTTCCGTATTATCGCGATTACAATGAGTAAACGGTTTATTGTCCAGCCCTTGGCACTCACCTTCTTATTCCAAGCAGTAATAAGTTACCTCCCCTGGAAAGCGAGCAACTCCCAAGGCAGAGTTTAATCCCATAGGGTGTCAACTATGGCAGGAGCCTTTTCTTATTCTCCAGTGACGGAGAAAACGTTGGAAACGTCCACGAGCTGTTTACTTTCCCACCGTCTCCGAGCTCTTCGCGGGTCCAAGCACCGGCTGCTCCACTCCTCTTTTCACTTTGGTGGCTTTTACGAGCTGAATGATTACTCCCCTCCTCCTTTCTCTCTCTCTCCTCCTTTTTCTCCTCCTCTCTTAGAACCCCCGCTGCTCAACCAGACCTTCCACCCCCAGCCGAGTAAAGTCGGCAGCTCTCTACGCCTCTGCTAGACTACGGCGACCAATGGCGTAGTCGCTGGGAAACTCTGTGTCCAATTAGGTTTCGCGTTAGAGTACGAGGGCGGGACATAAAGGGAACGGGTTGAAGGGGGAAAATAATCTTCGGTTGCGGCTGTGTCCCAAATCGTGTACTATCTCACTAAGTAGTATGTAAAATAGTACACAAAACATAGTGATGCACTCAGTAGAGTAGTACGTATAGAACGTGGATTTGGATGCAGCCTTCAACGAGGCAGTTAGAATACGCTGTGTGATATTTCCATATAGTTTTACTACACAATTAATACTATACTAATAAACGAAATTGAATTTTAACGGCGGTGTGTAACTTTATTTTGACATACTATTTTGAATGGTAGATTCAGAGTGAGAGTAATGGTAATTAACAGTGTTACAGTTTGAGCCTACAGCAGCTTTTTCTGAGCAGATAACTTTTGCTAGCTCATGTAATATTTCCAACATTACATTCACACCAATAAAAAGAGGAAAGGGCAATTAAATACAGTGTATTGGATTAAGAGACTATTAGTTCTTTCTTATGAGGTAAACAAGTGTTAGCATATAAATAACAATTCAGTAACCAAACATCAAACTCAGCCTTTTTTTTTCATGGTCAAGTATTCACACAAATGCGTAAATTTAACACCAATTTAATGCCAGTGCTGACTGGAGTAGTGTGAACCCACCAGAAGAGCACTCATCATCTGTCCGCTGGACAAATCTGGGTTTGGTGGATGCCAGGAGGACCCAACACAATTTGGACAAACGCATTGGGACAGACCAGCTAATCACTGAATTCAGCGGTTTCATTCTGTCCAATTGCCACAGGTGTTTAAAATCAAGTATCTAAGTCATGGTGTAACAAACATTTGGGTCATTCCAAATACCTCAGAATTCAAGCATGATGTTAAAAGTAGGATGCCATCGTTGCAAAAAGTCAGTTTGTGGAGTATCTTTCCTCTAGATATTCCATGATCAGCCATGTGTGGTATTAAAAGCAGAACTGATTAATGTGCACAAGTCCATCTTCTTATTGGAGAGAATTTATTAAAACACATTAAACAAATACACTCAGTACAAAGTAAAATGATGACCTTGTTCATTCTGTTATCTTAAAGAAAACAGCAACACTGCTTAGATTTACACTTTAGTCCATAGCTAGCCACCACCGTTCCAAAGCAATCCAAAGATGTCTGACAGTGCATGCTGCGACGAGAGGCCTTTAACAACTGGAGCCTTTTCGGCAGCTTTTGAAGCCTAGCGTACAGGAATGAAAACACTTCTTGTATTATACTGAAGCTTTTTTTTATATTCAATACATTCATATTAGCTTCAGTTTGATTGCATTCAACCGGAGCTCAATGTCAATATCTGCACTACGATAAAAGAAAGAAAAATGGTACAAACGTTTAATCAAATATTTGAAATCAAACCAAGTTCATTATTACATACAATCTCCTTGATGACAGTAAAGTTTCGATAATGTTTTGAGGCTCTCTTTCCTTATGTGACTTGACTGGGAATGATCTGAGGTTTTGTATTGTGTTTATGAATACAGTATTATGCTCTTTTTTCCACATTCATAGTCTACACAAACATGAACACCATTCAAGTACTTAACTACAATGTGTGCCATGATCAGGTCTAGCATGTTCTCGGCCATTTACATGGTTCCAGAATGCATAATGAAAAGAACGGAATAGTTTAATCTCCTTTAGAGTAAGAAAAGCCACATAATGGAATCGGGATTCAGGTGCTTAAATACAAAATTGCAGAAAATAGATGCTGAGGACATCGGTAATTCAATAATTCACCTGCATTAAAGTCACTGAGTGTATCTAGACCCATCCAGATGAACATGGAATTTCACATTAAATGATTTACGCAACACACATATATAAAAAACTATGGAGTCCAATAGCACACCGCCAACTATTCTTACCATCTGCTGCTGAATTGTGGACCATTAATTCCCTTCACACACTGACATACAGAAAAATGCACAGTATAATAAATAAAAACATACGGATCCAAAATTCTTGTCCAACTGATGCATTGAATTCACTCGACTTTACTGTACATACCAACACAATTACTGCAAAGAGATGGACAAACTGTGTTGGTATAATAGTGTTAGTAAGACAGCCCAATGAAATAAGGGATCCTGTTTGGTGCAACCATCCAATGGGAGAATTTGGAGTATGATCCAAGGCAATGCCAGTACTATCTGAGGATGGGAACCCAATGGAGTTGATGAAGTGAAGATTGCCCTCACTATATAAAATGCAAGCCAATGCAGAAAGTTGTGTAAATTTGTGTTCCCAGTCAAGCGTTCTGATTTGCATTAACAGCTGTGAATACAGAAAAATATAAGAAAATATCTAGACTGGGTTTAAATGGGCACCTCCATCTTTTTAAGTCATCCTGTGTTCCAGTACACACTGTACTTCAGAAAAACTAGGAATTTTATACTGACAAAAGAAATCAAATACTTTAGTTGTGGCTGTCTCTTCAAAGTCTTCTTTTTAAAACCAAAAAATCTTGGCAATCTTATTGTTACTTATGTATTTTGCAATTCAGTCAAATAATAAAAAATAGGATTTTTTTTACAAATAGCTTATAGAGCATGTGAGTTTACTGAGACCTATTTTCCCCATATTTTATACATGTGGAAATCAAGTAAATTCAGTCCATCGCTTCCTTTAGTGTGGAGCAAAGAACGCTACTGGTTTTTGGAGAAAACATAACACCATATTCTTCAAGTTTTCAGCCTAAAGACGGCAATGAGACATTCAACATTAAAGATTAAAAGGAATGATATCATGGCAAATACAAAAGTCCTGTCCCCCACCCCGGACCCAGAGGAATACACAGCACAAATTATTTAAATAAATAAAGATGCTTAAATTAGCATTTAAATTAGGGGCCCAAGCACTAAGAAATCTTTTTTTTTTTTTTTTTTACGTACACGCAAATAAGGAGAGCACTTTTGAGTTTCCGTGTCCCAGAAACTGATCAGTCATTGCTCTAAGTTACGGCGTATACTGCACCATAATACTGCGGACCAATGTTGGCAGAGACCCAAGATCTGACCAAAAACAAACAAAAAAAATGCTTTTTGCTCACAAACATTCAGAGATTAAGGAAATGTTTCACAGACAATTTAAACTACAGCTATTTGTTTTTGTTTTTTGTACAGAATGTATAGGAAACCTGTCAGGACACCAGTTTATGATTAGATATTTTATGTATGTTCATTTTATCAAGCAAAAAAAGGGATAGAAAAAAACCTGACAGGCCTGTATTTATCACATTAAAAATTCCAGGCTATGGCTGAATAATTCTTATGATACAGACAAGGACTGTGTCAAAGTACATAATACATCCATCCGGTGAACCGCCAGCGCTCAGCTATAATGAAAATGCCTTTAAATCACTATACAATGCATTCCAAACAAAGGGGTTCGGCATAATTCAAAACCAAAGCGATTGGGCGATATGACCAGTGTCCGTGTTTCTGCTTTTGCCACAGAGGCAATGACCAGCTGTCGCACTGTATTGTCGTCTACTTTCACATTCACTACATAGAGAGAACCACTAGGGGGCAGAAGTGCTGCATCTTGTTCAAGCAAATATTGGGAGGTGTAGAGGAGGGAGAGATTGTACATTACGTCCCATGATGTGAGTGGATTTTAGTGCAGGATTTAGTCCGGGACAGGCACCCATCACCAAAATGGCTCAATAAATGCAGAGATGATAAAGTCTTTGACAGATATGTGTCAAAACAGCAAAAATCCGTCTTTTTCCAGCACCAGTGACGCGTGCTTTAAAATGTCCTCAGTCCTCTCTCCATCCATAGACCTCAATCACAGAAGTGAACATTTTTTTGTTTTGTTTTTTTAAAAAAAAAAAGAAAAAAATAGCAGGAGCCTACTGAATAAACTGGCACGTATGCGAGAACTCTTCGAGACAAAAGTGCAATCGATAGGATCTAGATAGTACTGATTCAAAGGAGACGTCCTCCAGAATAATATCCATATTTATCTAAACAGAGAGCAGGGTAATCGCTAATCTTCAATGCAGATGACATCACTGGGCTTGCTGGACTTCAGCTCGGGCGGTGACATGTCTCTCAGAGTGTCACTGGACTTCTTGTCCAAGAGGCTGTTGGGCGGCGGGGGGCCGTTTGAGGACACTAATAGCAGAGAGAAAAAACAAAAAACAAAAAAGCAGATACACTATTAGCCTAGATCTGCAGCCTAGAGGAATTACAGATTCCAAGAAGCTAGCATGACTAACAACAAACACGGGATGGAATAGACTAATTAGCACTGGCACAATGTTAACATTGTTAAAATAAAAGGAATCTTCCAAATTAGGAAGACATTTTTTGACTAGTTGGACGTAGAATGGACAAACAATAATGAATACAAATATCAAACTAATAAATACAACAAAACAATACTCATAAACATATATAAATCAGACAAAATACACTTTAATTGCATTTTTCAGCAAATTCATTGTGACCATAATACATTATTGGCAGTGTGCATAGATTTACATTTCAGAAATTAATAATGGTGATCTCAAAATAACATGGCTTCCTTGGCTCCTCTTCCCTTTGCTGTCTATATTTAAAATCCCTCTCCTGGTGACAAATGACTTCTTCTATATATTATATAAAAATAAATACAGAAGCCATGTCGCCCCCTATGCTTCCTGTAGTGTACTGCAATCTGTCAGAATCACAAATTGCATCAAATAAATAATACGATAAGAGAATGCAGTAGGATAAATATACAAATTTCAGCCAACAGATTTTTAAAATCACTGTTCAATCATTATACACTCACCACTGACGTAGGGTCCCAGGGGCATCTGGCTATAGTTGACCATGGGGGTCCCACCAGGTCCTCTGAACCCTCCTCCGAAGCTATTACTGTACATCTGTGAACAGCCAAACGAGCCCTGGGGGAAAGGCTAACGACACACAAAGAGAGAAATCAGCCCACTACAAGAGGCAATCTACACACAGCTGTTTACAACTGAATTCATGTTGGTTTTTGTGCATAAAATCAAGCAAACAAGCCCTTTAAATAAAGCCCACTTGATCAGGCTGGTCCTGACGCTGACCTGCTGTGGAGGCTCATTGCCGCGGCTCGTGAGTCGACTGAGGATGCTCCTCTCAGACATCTGGAGCCGGGCGGATACGGGAGGGATACGGGACAGCATTGAGGGCAACCGCGTTACATCTGCCTTCATATCACTCAACAGCTCCTCCAGCTGGTTCAGAACTGCAGAGAGACCACCACATATGCATCATATACTCTGCGTGAGCTCTGAGGTACTATGCTTTGAAAGACAACCCGAGTTTTCATCTTGTGGTTTAAATAACGTGGTTTTCTTCAGGATTTACAGAATGAAAAAGTCTATTATTGATCAATAACTGGGTCCCTTAATTACCATCTCAACCCTATTGTAAAGCCCCAAATAGACCCTTTTCTAACCTCCATTGTATATGAAACCCCTGAATAGGGTTTGGAGTTCATTTTAAGCTTCTTTAATACTTTCGGAAGCTGCAGATTTAACATGGCTGTGTGCCTGAGAGGCTAAACGGGGCTGACTGGCACAGTTGGGCAAACCTTTGTGCAGGACGGCGTTGGCTGGCTTGTTGCCAGCGAGGGACTCTTTGGAGAGGTGCTGGTGGGACTCAGCCAGACACTCCACCTCAGCGAAGCGTGTGTTCAGGGCCATGGCAGGGTGACTGGTGTCTTGCGTCATGTTGAGATACGCTGCCCTGCGCAGCTGCTCCTCAATCACCAGAGCCTGCTCCAAGAGCTGCGAGAGACAAACAGACAAACAGACAGTCAGAAAGCTGTTCTCTGCTCGCTCCTGACACTGATGTTAAATCCACTACCAACACAAAGAAATCACACTGCCCTGGACGTGGGAACTCCTTATAACAGTAAATCCAGCTACTTTAAGGTGCACAGATTTTCAGTCCTACACCCACAGCTTATATAAGCTCCATAAAAAAAGCATGACATTAAATGGGATACTCTGGAGCCCTGCACATGTGCTTAAGGTTAAAATGCTTAAAGCTACAGAGCCCGCAGCGGGACCTGTGGTCTCTAAGCTCTGGCCCCGTCGCTGGTTCAATCCCTGGTGACGCCACAACCACCCGAGGCCAGGAGTCCTAATAGAGTACAATTGGCCCCTCAGTACAGGCCATGGTGCTAGCTATCATGGGTGTCTGTCAGCACTCTCCTCTGGGGCACGGGGCTCTCCAGTGGTGCTGCATTAGCAGCAGTGTGATAGAGAGAGAATATGGTAACTTTATAGGAGAAAGAAAAAAACTTTAATTGGAAATCTAATGAGAGGCGGCAGCAGGTAGTGTCTCAGTCACACAGCTCCAGGGACCTGGAGGTTGTGGGTTCAAGTTCCACACCAGGTGACTGTCTGTGAGGAGCTTGGTGTGTTCTCCCTGTGTCCGCGTGGGTTTCCTCCGGGTGCTCTGGTTTCCTCCCACGGTTCAAAAACACACGTTGGTAGCTAGACTCAAAAAGTGTCTCTAGGTGTGAGTGAATGTGTGAGTGTGTGTCGCCCTGTGGAGGACTGGCGCCCCCTCCATTCGGCTGTGAAGCAGCAGAACTCTGCTCTCTGGAGTGAGCCTGAAATTAGTGCAAAAGGCGTGGTTAGTGGATCCTGTCTGTCTCACCTTGAAACGGCGAGCTAGGAACTTGTTCTTCATCTCCAGGTAGTTGCCTTTGTTCATCTCCGTCTTGAAGGGCTCGTTGAGGATGGCGTAGCGCGGGTCACTTTGGATGTCCTGCCAGCGGGCATAACCGTGCCTAACACACACCAGGTCAAGGAGCCAAACTCAGCCAACAGAGCAAAGCTATAGGAAGCTTCTTTCAGCTACTTTCTTGAACTAAGCTGAGTGTCAGAGCCACATACAGATATACTCCATATGCACACATTAATCTGTCTTTTGTAATAGTGCACAAAGCTTTTAACTGTTCAAGGAATGGTCTACAACAGTTTCCTTAATCAGGTTCTGGCTACTATTGAAAACTTACTTGTGTGTATAAGAAGCTCTCATGATTCTTGGGCTATGTGTCAAATGACTGTAATTCTGTCTACTGAGGCAGTATTTTAAGGGAGGGTGGTAGCAAGGTGTATATCATAAGAATATATATATATATATATATATATATATATATATATATATATATATATATATATATATATATATATATATATATATATATAATTATACTATTAATATTAAAATTAGTATCATTTTCCTTCTTAACGCTTTGTTTCGGTAGTAAACAGTTACGTAGGCTATGTGTTGTTTTATCACATCTGACAGCAGTCAGCTCTCGGTATCCTAGCAACATTATGACGTATTGCTGCCTCAGAAGCGTGTCTCAAACATGATTCCATTACTGGTGCTTTCACGTCTAAACGCTGCCTTTTAAGGGCAGTGACTAAGGAGACAGCACAGGCAGCAAGGCATCGAGGTTGCTGCCTTCTGGTTCAGACACAGCCTTTTTTCCCTTTGTCAGGTCTCATGTTTGTGATGTAATCCCTCCATTTGTTTTACCCTGGATGCAGGGAAAGGGACTCCAACCATGTGGACCAGGGCGACCTTAAGCGAGGATACACCTGGCACCCTGCCGAATCTTGAGAGACATTAATCAGTCAGCAGCGGTGGGACATGACCCGGGTCCAGACTGCACCACCGACTTCTCCACAGCTCACTTCCCACCTCTGGCAAGTTGGTGGTTATCATTTGAGGCTGAAAGAGGTCTCTATTCCATGGTCTGCAGTGTGCAAGGCATCTCTCAGTTGGCAGTGCCCTCACCAGAGAATTCAATTTGTCCCTTTACCTTCTGAGTTTTTGAGTTCCTTAGGGCACAACAGCTGACCAGATTTTGTTTTTTTTTTTGCCCAGTGACAGTGATTTTACCAGAGTTAAGTAGGGCTGTCATGCCTATTGTGACGGTATATTGATTATATTATAAAGAGCTCATATTGCAAACAACACATGATGGAAAACACAAGAGAGAGACAATTTCTGGCGTCTGGAAATGAAAGAAGAGTGAGTATTGTTGTTGAAACCCAACTACCACAGCTGAACAGTGATGGGAAAAGCAGCAGAGAAGTTAAAACAGGATACGTGACGATGCCAGCCAGCAGCCAGTAGTCGTGGCGACGGTGCCAGATGTCGTACATCTTGCCGGATGACACAGCTACGCGCTCTTCATTCTGCCACAGAGTGTGCAGCTCTGAGAACACACACATAAACACACACACACACACAGATCCGTTTCATGTTTACAGCTACCATCTTTTTGTGCATGATTCCACCCGCGCCACAGTAATGGTCCCTGAGGGAGAACCTGCCGGAAGGAAGCGTTTTCTCACTTAAACTCACCTGTGAAGCCTCCGTCTGCGATGTTGAACATGAAGCGCGTCTTGGTGCCGTTCTTGTCGTCTTTGTGGCTCTCGTCTGCCTCATCCCTCGCTTCTTTGTCTCCGTTCAGCTGCGTTTCGGCAGCTTCCTCCAGTTTCGGCTCATGGGGAGCAGCTGTGGAAACTGACAGGTTTGGTACATTTGAGTGGATGTAATATCAGAGACCTGGTTGTATTAACTCTTATTAATTAGTTATTAATTAACATTAGTGAGAACTAATACACGGATTCATTCTTTAATACACTGATCGGTATTCAGTCAGTGAAGCATCACAATGATTTTGGAGCTGTAATTTTAAGGTAAAAAAAACACCTATTGTTACTTTAATGCTAAATCAAATATCCAGCTTATTACTTTACAATTAGCATTCTTATATGAGATATATCTTACCTGGTTTTTGTTCTTTATCCTCAACTTTCACTGCAGCAGATTCATTCTCTGACTTCTCCGTTGTGTTCTCCGAGTCCTTGATTTGCTCTCCTACAAATAAACACCGTCACTTAACCTCCATTCTTCATTAAACAGCTGTATTTACAAAAAACTCCAAATCAAACTTACCTGGAGGTGTCATCTGGTTGGACAGCTCAGCGTGTTTGGACGAGGGCTGCGTCTGATTGGTCGATGGCTCCGTTTTCAAGGGCGGGCTGTCTTTCTTTTCATTATTCTCTTCATTATTCTTTTCCTCAGGGCTGCTCTTCTTTGTCTCTTCACTCTCGTTGGTTTTCTCAGGTGGAGGCGACGGCTCGGACTCTTTGAACGTCTGGGACAAGAGAGAGAGATGTTAGACATAAACTGTATGTGTCCAAATGTATGCGGACGCTCCTTCAAATGAATGAACTAATATATAGAAAGCATTGATCAGTAGAATGGGATGCAGTGGAGTAGGTTCTCTCAGGTTCAGACATGTATTTCTGCATTCTAGAAGAGACTGAGATTTGTGCAGTCACCTCAGAATCTGTGGGTTTGCTGTTCTCCTGGTCAGTGCTGTCCTTGTCCTCTTGAGGTCCAGAACCACTCTCGGTTTTGTCTGTAAAGCAAAGAAAAGCATTTTTATAGGGTTCTCATTAAACCATATTGAAACATTAAGCTCTCATATGCAACGGTCAAAACATTAAAACCATCACTTCCATGTTCTTGTAATCACTGTCTATTTTGTAGTTCTACAGTGGCAGACAGTAGTCCATTTGTTGCTCTGCATACTTTGTTGTCTCCCTTTCATCCAGTTCTTCCAAAGTAAGGACACACAGTAGCCATTAGTTAGGAGATGCATCATTCTCAGCGCTGCAGTGACACTGATGTGGTGGTGGTGGTGTGTTAGTGTGTGTTGTGCTTGAAATTTTAAGCCTCTTAGTGTCACTGCTGGACTGAGAATAGCCCATCAACCAAAAAAGAAAACAGAAAACAGCCAACAGAGTCTGGGGGGCGGAATCCTGCATCTACTGATGAAGGACTAGAGGATTGTCTCTGACTTTACATCTACAAAATGGACCAATGAGGTAGGAGGGTCTAACAGAGTGGACAGTGAGTAGGCACAGTGTTTTAAAACTCCAGCAGCACTGCTGTGTCTGATCCACTCATAGCCAGATGCTACAACATGACACCAACAAAATAATACCGCTCTACGTTGGTCCAGTGAACATGGGCTGTGTTGTGGTAGCTAATGAAAAAGAATGACCAATTAGTGTTCTCCTCCAAGTGTGTTGAGATTCCCAGTACCGTTGGGTTAGTAGCAAATGGCTAGTTACCTTGAGAAAGCCTACCTGAAGGTACAGGTGTGCTAGGTTGCGTAGGAGCAGGACTGGCTGGAACCGGTGTGTTTGGATCAGATGATAAGCTCTCCGTCAATTTCTTCAGCTCTAGTCCGGCAGGAATCAGCTCTGGAGAACTGTATTTACCATTGACATGCTCAAACTCCTGCACCTACACACACACACACACACACACACACATACTGAAGGTCCGTGCATGTTTTTCCTTACTATATGTGCCTAAATGTGTGTAGATACTTTGTAATGAGTCCATTCAGCTGCACCCATTGTGGACATTCTATTGTGTGCAGTTTGTATGAGCTTCATAGAAAAGAATGTCACACAGCAAAACATGCTGAAGCAGCTTAAGGTCACCCTAATCAATGTACACCACTACTGGGTTGTTGAAAACAATGCAATGGGAACGATAGAACAAAAAATAAATGCAGTATTTTTGTGATTATTTTTTTTGTTTATTTGTGTGTGTGTGTGTGTGTGTGTGTGTGTAGCAATAGCTGACATACTACTTAGAAAGTCATTTTATTTCAGAAGAAGTGGTCAACAAAGTGTTTGGTCATATAACGTTATTTGAAAACACATTTCCTTCCTTTATTATAAAGAGCACTGAACTCTTTTTCCGAACCTTTTTCCGAACCAGAGACATAACTCCGATCCTGGTGAGGACGTGTTGTCGGGACAAGCCCTCTCTCGGAACACCATCTGCAAACGTCTCTGCCCCATCAGCCCCTGGCTCACATAGGTGCCTCATAAACAACGACACATAGGCTCTGAGACATACACACACACACAAGAAACACAACATATCCATTAGCAATGATAACTGACCTTTAAATTCAATAAAAGCTACATGTTTGAAACCCCTTGTCCAAATGACACTGTTTGATGATTTTCTAATTGAAAAATAAATCCTCTACAAGGAGTAAATACACTTTTCTGTACATTATACAGCACTATTTACATTTATTTTTTTCCCCTAAATTCATAACATATTTGTTTATTTAATTTTATTTTCTGAAATCACTTCATCTAGTTCAGTGTCAGTGTGTCTGGGGCCTACCCGGAATCACTGGGCTCAAGGCAGACAGACCTTGGACAGGGTGCCAGTCCATCACTGGGCATCACACACACACCCAGTCTCACACACACACTCACCTGTTGTACCACCAAGCCAATCAGATGATGTAATTAATTGAACAAATATACAGTAATAATTATAATTATAATATAATGTGCAGAAATGCTGCTTTCCGTAGATGGTATGTACTTGTTTGCACTTATATGATGCAGACCACCGCCACACACTGAGAAATTAAGAGTTAACTCAATGGAAAAGCAGCTTGTTTGAGTGTGCATCAGTACCTAAACTCCTTCTCGCTCTTGCCCTTCAGGTCTCTGACCAGCCAGTGTGAGTTGAAAGCATCCTGCGGAGGCATCCCCCAGCGCATGATCGCATTCAGGAACGCCTTCCTCTGACGCGCATTAAAACCAAGCACCTGAAGCACAAAATCACATGCAGAGAAACACAAAACCCATATTTGTTAATGACTATAGGTGTGTAACAGTCATTAATCATGATTAATCATACTGGATTCATTTAATACCAAGTCTCCCTAAAGAACTAGGGAAATAACCTCCGCTCTGCTGTTGCGTTTCAGCAAAATTTAGCGAAGAAATCATCTACTTGATTTATTGTAAGGTTAACGTTACAGAAATTTGATACATGGTTCCTGTATTTATTTTAGTACACTAACAAAAAGGTTTAACGCAATAATCTAGTTTTATCAGAAATCAATTTTCATTCTCATACTGTACAGTTACATTCATTCGTTCACTGTCTGTAAGCGCTTATCCAGTTCAGGGTCACAGTGGGTCCGGAGCCTACCCGGAATCATGGAGCGCAAGGCTGGAACACATCCTGGAGGATGTCCGGGCGGCAGTCCACCTACTCCTCACAGACAGTCACCCGGAGGAAACCCACGCAGACACAGGGAGAACACATCACACTCCTCACAGACAGTCACCCGGAGCGGGACTTGAACCCACAACCTCCAGGTCCCTGGAGCTGTGTGACTGCAACACTTTTCCATTGCTTCTGCAAAGATGTTTGGGTAATGGGAGCCTACCAACCCATAAATTGTAAAACAAGATCACCCAGTCAGTGTTTTGTGGGCTGCTTAAATAAGAAAACATGGGATAAAACAAGCTAGACGTTTCATCAAGACCCCTGGGAACTTGGATAGCTTGTAAATTATGGGGTACATGGGGTAGAATATGTCCCCATTAAGGAACAATGCTGCTATTTGGGATAAGGGTAAGACCCTTCCAATACAATTTTCCACAAACAGTCCCTTTAATGCGATATTGTAATATACATAAAAATACCTACCTCTATGTTGCCCCCTACTCTAGCCAGCAGAGGGGGCAGTGGTTTGTCCCTGTCACTCTTCAGCTGCCTGCGGGACTGCCGGCGCCCTCCTGAAAAAAAAAGAAGAGATATTTAGCCCTTTAATTCCCTCACTTCTAAAATCCAATATAAACTGATATAGGGCTAAGCCTCTTTTTGAACTGCTGTGAGTATAATGAAGTGAATACATAAAACCCACCTTCAGGCCTCTCCTCGAAATCTTCATCCTCATCCTCGGACCCCACGGAGTATTCGGACTGATTGTCTGAAAGATCATCCTGCCATTCTGAGCCCCAGACCAGCACAAAACAGCACATACACAAATACAGTGCAATCACTACTGCTGATGATCCCTATGGCCTTACAACTACACTCAGTCACTCTAACATTATCAGCAGTGCTTGCGTGCGTGTGTGTGTGTGTGTGTGTGTGTACCTTGATCCTCCTGAGAAGTGTCATTGTAGTTGACCTGTTTGCGGATGCGTTTGCCTTTGCCCAGATTGCGAGCCAGGTCTTCCTGCTGCTGTTCGTAATGATGCCGCAGGAGCTTCTCCCAGTAATCAGGGTCCACATTCTCCTCCTGCTTAATGATCTCCCTCTGAACCTCCTCCTGCAGGGTACGGGTATGTGGAGTAGGGTGGGGGGGGGACACAGATATTGAGTTAAACAGACACTATCTGGTGAGGGGAAGACCCCAGGCCACTTAATTTCAAGGTGACACAAAAAGTAACACAGCAAATGCAGTGGTACATTGAGAGAGATGTATACACAGCAGGGCCTGAACTAGACCCTGGCCCCTCCCCCACCTCACCTCGCCATCCTCCTCCCGGACCACGTACTGCGCCACCTTAAAGGAGCTGAGGTACTCGTTCATGTTCTGAATCTCTGTGTCCTCTGTGGCATCTTGGCTGCGGTCCAGCAGCTTAGAGATGGCATTATCATCGTAGTGGATCACACTCCCCTCCTCTCCTTCTTTACTGTCCCCTAAAGGAGAGACACATATACACACACACACACAAACACACATATATAAGTACCACTCCATATACGCACACACACGTCCACAGCCACACACACACACACAACAATATACATACAAATTTGTTTTCATGCATTGCAGGAACAGTACATTAGCTTACATTCATTTTTATAAAGAATTACCCTATCATTAGCCATGACTACTACTTGTCTAATATTAACTATGATTCTGACCCTAATTCTAACCTTAAACATGTTTTCATCCTAAAATATAATTATTTAAGGGCGGCACGGTGGCGCAGTCACACAGCTCCAGGGACGTGGAAGTTGTGGGTTCGATTCCCGCTCCGGGTGTGAGGAGTTTGGTGTGTTCTCCCTGTGTCCGTGTGAGTTTCCTCCCGGTGCTCCGGTTTCCTCCCACAGTCCAAAAACACACGTTGATAGGTGGATTGGTGACTCAAAAGTGTCCGTAGGTTTGAGTGTGTGAGTGAATGTGTGAGTGTCTGTGTTGCCCTGTGAAGGACTGGCGCCCCCTCCAGGGTGTATTCCCATCTTGCGCCCAATGATTCCAGGTAGGCTCTGGACCCACCGCGACCCTGAACTGGATAAGCGCTTACAGATAATGGATGGATGGATACATGTAATGATTTACTTTGTGGGGACCAAATTGTGCCCACCACAACAAAAGCCCCACAATACATATAAACAGATTTTGGTCCCAGAACATGAGTGAAAACTGTTAAACACACAAAATACGGGGTTTGTGTTTGCACAGAGAAATAAATGAAGCATTTCATTAAACCCATTTAATTATATAGATACCATTAATTCATTCATTGTCTGTAACCGCTAATACAGTTCAGGGTCGCGGTCTGATGGGTCCAGAGCCTATCCAGAATCACTGAGCATGAGGTGGGAACACACTCTGGAGGGGGCGCCAGCCCTCTGCAGGGTGACACACACTCACATATTCACTCACACGTGCACACCTATGGACACTTTTGAGTCGGCAATCCACCTACGAACGTGTGTTTTTGGATCATGGGACAGTCACAGACAGTCACCCGGAGAGGGACTCAAAACCACAACCCCAGGCCTCTGGAGCTGTGCAACAGCAACACTACCTGGTGTCACGGTGCCGCCCAGTTTTTTTTGCTGGCAAATTAAATTAAAAGGAAAATTGTAAAACATAAAAAAGCCCATATAGAGCTAATATAAAAGCCAATGAAAACTATGTACATGATGTATCAAGTTTCAAATGTATTATTTACTCCTTATGGGCCATTTGTGAAAAACAAAGCTGTAAAACCAGCATGTAGTGAATTCATCATGGTTACAACCAACATGCAGTGTAATTCTCCATCTAACACATCTGACCTTACTCTACTCAATCCCATTGCATAGACAGTATGAGACTATAAGAGTCTTCTGCAAACACAATCTCCAGATGATTCTAGAACAATACCAATAGCTTCCACATCATCCTTGAAGAGCTCCTCGGTGCCGAACTTGAGGATGTCATCCAGCTCCTGTTTGGACATGGAGCCAGTTTTGGACCCTAACCCTGGCCGCACGACCAGGTGGGTCAGCATCATCTTGCGTTTGGCCACCTGAGTGATACGCTCCTCTACGGACGCTCGCGTGACGAATCGATATATCATCACTTTCTTATTCTGACCAATACGATGGGCTCTGCTGAAGGCCTAAAGAGAAAAAAAGAAAAAGAGTGTTTATATATATATATATATATAATATATGATATATATATATAAAGATCATTAACTACAGAGATGTATCTAAACACTTCTGAACATATGCTGTATGCTATGTGTATGTTCTGCTGGCCTGTGTTTATACCTGGATATCATTGTGCGGATTCCAGTCAGAATCATAGATGATGACAGTGTCAGCGGTTGCCAAATTGATCCCCAATCCCCCGGCACGTGTGGACAGCAGGAAGCAGAACTGCTGCGCTCCCGGAGCTTCATACACACAAACAGTAGGTATTAATCGGTATTAATGGGTTAAAGCTCTAATGAGGCAGGGCTGCCTGCCGATGGACAGACCGCTCACTTTACAAAGCTGTAAACTCACCATTAAAGCGATCAATAGCCTCCTGCCGCAGTCCTCCTGTGATGCCCCCATCAATACGTTCGTATTTATAGCCTTCAAACTCCAGAAAGTCCTCTAAGAGGTCCAGCATCTTAGTCATCTGAAACAGGGAAAATATATGTATTAACACAATGATGAACATTTTAAAGGAAGAGTCAGCTGAACCTGTAACATATGATCATTTATGCCATGGATATACAGGTGTTTCAGCTTTTTTTTGGGGATATCTATTGGGGTGTAACTACACTGAGACTGGCATCTGTGGCAACTGTCTACAAGCTAGAGATGCAGCATACAGATATTTCCATTACTAACAGCATAACCCTTTAAACTGCAAACACTCTGAACATGTGTGTTCATTTATCCTATGGCTGGCCAAAGAGTAATTAATAGGCACTGAATATTCATGTTATTTCTAAAAAATATTTCTCAAAATCTCCATTAAATTAATTTAATAAATAAATATAACCAGATTTATGTGTAAGAAATACAACAATGGCAGGATGAAGAGTCAAATCGGAGCAAAACAAGGCTGGTTTACTGGTTGCTTTAAAAACCATCAGATTAATGCATGCAGTGATTACGCACACAGTGTAATAGAAAAACATCTGCGGAATAAACAATTCAGTGGAGATAAATATAGGAGCCGCTTTTTAATTTGTCATCTCCCATTTGGAAAGATAAATGCACCCCGTTCTCCATTTCCATTCAAGCCCTAGTCTGTAATTAATCTTCCGCTCAAAATAAGAGATATGGCAGCTGATGTAAACCACTGTATTGTTATTCACAACACTGTCCTGCCTCCAGTAATGACCTGTGAGAAAATGAGGACTCGATGCCCTTCGTCTTTGAGCTTCTTCAGCATCTTCTGAAGTAGAGTGAGTTTGCCTGAAGACTTCACCAGCAGGTTGCCATCATAAGAGCCATTGGGTAACACTGGCGCCTCCTGTGAACAAATTTACACAGTGGGGGACTTGTGAAGCAATTCAGTTCCGTGAATGAGAAGAGCTAAAGAGATTAAAGCGACAGTTCATTCAAGATTCACATTTACACAACTTGCTCATTACAACAAATGTAGTCAATTAGTCAGGATAGGTACATTTAGTCAGTTTAAGTTAGTTTTTTTGTTTCCTAGCTTTCTCCAGTGATACAAGGCTAATGAACTCTGATGCTAACAAACAGTGAAAGCTAGCATCTAACAGTAAACAAGGAATAGTAAATAAAGGTTTGATAAAATTCAGCAGTTGAACATTTTCACATTTGAACATGTTCTCACTACAGTTGTAATTATACATTTCACAAGTTATTATTATTTTTTAATAAATGAATACATTAAATCTGAACAAATTCCCTAGCCTAGCCAAAAGTAATCAAATTAATTTATGATATTTAGTCAAGCAGGTAGTTTATTTATCTTTTAATTTGTTGTCCTCCACAGTAATCTGAATATTTTGAATAAACGATGGTTACAATTATGGCGGAAATAAGGTATTTGATTTCCTAGCTGTAATGTTAGCTGTGTAGCTTCCAACCATTTTGGCTAGCTAGTAGGAAATATATATACATAAAAAAAATACCTGAAAGCTATCTTATTATCTAGAGTTATCTAATACTCTTTTAGATCCAGTACCAAACTAAATGAGCAAATGTCAAATTTCTTTAACCCTTTTTGGGCTAAAGGTAAAAACTAAATTATATATAAGCTACATTTATTTTAATTACTAATATTCAAGTAAACGTTTAGGATGAAAAATGAAATATTCTCTGACTACTGATGCCATTAATAAGATTATGCAAGAGATATCAAAGGAGTTCTTGTTCTGTGAACTAGAAAACACTGGAGGTTTGTGTTTTTCCACACTATCCCCGCAGACAGAGGAAAAACTACAGAGATTTACAGAGTGTCGCTTTTAAACAGCTGTTATATAACTCAGTATCATAAAGAGCTAAAAATACAGAAAGGCATTCTTTCATCTAAGGTGTAAATTGAGGTCAGTGCACCAAAACACACTCTCTGTCCTTAAGTACTTCTGTCCTGACAACTCCCCGCACTCATCACATGATGCACACACTTTCTCTAGGACACATGAGGCCAGCTACTACAGCTGCTGCTAAAAACAGCACTAGACAGCTCAACAAGCTTGGAGGAGAACACTAATTGCTAGTTCTGTAAAATTAGCAGATGCCCACACATGCTAGTGTCACACTAGCCTTAGCTTCATGTTCATCACAGCATATCCACACATACTCACCACAGCAGCTACAGGGAAAAGGTAAGGGTGATTGCAGCATTTTTTCAGGTCCATCATTATGTTGAGCAGAGAAACCTGGTTTCCTCCGCCTTTAGAGTTCAGCGCCTCAAAATTCCGTGTAAGGATGAACTTATAGTACTTTCTGTGAGGGGAAAAAAGATCCAGATCAAGTTCTAGGTACCAGGCATGTTTTATGGTATTCACACCATTTTATCCCGACACCAGCACAGAATCAAAACAAAGGTCAACAAAGAACTTTGGGGTATGAAATCAGTTTTGATTTTATTTTTTATCTTTGTTTAGTTTTCTTCAAATTTTCACCATAAAGGGCCCTCATTTTTCTCACTTATCTGAAAAGATTTTTATGTATTTTACTTTTTTACTTTACATTTACTTATACCATTCCATTAAACAATTTAGCTCCGCCCACTGAGGTGGAAGTTATAAGGAGTGCTTCAGCCCAGACTTTATTTAATTCCAACAAAAGGCAGCCGGGCAGAAGAGATGATTTACATAGATCTGTTTGACTATAGTTAGAAGTGGTGGCCTGAGAAATACAAGAAAAGACGAAGCACATGAGTCTTTGAGAGATGTACACACTTCTGCATGGGGCTGAGCTCCACTCGGACTATGAGCTCTGTCTTCGCCGGCATGTTTTTAAAGACATCCGCCTTCAGTCTTCGCAGCATGTGTGGCCCAAGCAGGTCGTGCAGCTTCTTTATCTGATCCTCCTTAGAGATGTCCGCAAACTCCTCCAAAAATCCCTCCAGATTACTGCAAACATAATAATAACAATGGGAGAAAAGAAACGCTGTATATACGCAAGGAACCCAAAATTCCAAAGCCATTCACTCAGCTTTAGGGACATTTCCAACTGGGATGTTTCTGCGTATAAAATGTGTTGAGCATTGAATCATGGCATGAATCACACTCTGTGTGTGCTCTTACTTGAAGCGTTCAGGGGTGAGGAAGTTAAGTAGGTGAAATAACTCTTCTAGATTGTTCTGCAGTGGAGTTCCAGTGAGAAGCAGTTTGTAATAGATCTTGTAGCCATTCAGAATTCTGAAAAACTGAAAAAAAGAGTGTAATCAGCTTCATCACCTGGTCTATTCACTGACTACAGCACAGTCAGTAATACTGATTCGCCATGGCCTAGTCAGGGTCCAAAAATACATTCACATTTACGGCATTTGGCAGACCTTCTTATTCTTATACAGAGTGACTTACACTTTTAATTATATTGGAGAATGAGGCTAATGTCATGTAAGGAGTCTTGTCCAAGGACTGTGTTCCTGCCTGAAATGAGTTCAGAACCCTATACCAACCACTATGTCAAGAATAACAACTTGTTAAGTAATTATCATACTTGTTTTGCCACACTCGTACATCAGGGGTTCTGGGCTGGCTATACTGTATTTATGACATAGTACAGCAGTGTGGTTCTAGAGTTTTTAACATAAAGTACACACTATGTCAGTCCTCTACCTTAGACTGGTTGTTCTTCAGTCTGTGGGCTTCATCCACCACTAAACAAGCCCAGGTGATGGATCCCAGAATGGCCTGGTCAATGGTGATCAGCTCATACGAGGTCAGCAGCACATGGAACTTCACGGGTGTGTCTTTCTGCGAAGGGAAAACACCCACAACAGCTATAACTACTCCTATACATGAAATCAGTCATATACAATAAGAGCAGCGGGTAACTGAGTGGAGAATACCAATGGAGTGATGCCACTTTCAATTCATTATTTATTCATTATTCATTATTATTTCACTCACAGCTCATTGAAACTGCAATTCTGTGGAAAATGTAGATTTGAAACTCTCAATCCACACCACATTTGGTTTTGTAAGAAGAAGACGACATGTTTTTTAGTTATTGTCAATGAATGTCTTTTAAGCACACAATGCTACAAATGTGGGAGGGTGACGGCTAGCACATGCTTCTTTTGAGACATTGTAAGGCCAGCCACTGATTATCATTTACCTGGCAATCATACAACATCACTTGATGGTTCAGTACACTTGGAGGAGAAAATTAAAATGTCCCATGTTTTTATGTTAGCTCACAGACTCTCACACTAAGTGATGAGGGAACGTGAGGACCATCACACACACACAAAGAGAGCAAACTCATTCATTCATTATCTGTAACCACTTATCCAATTCAGGGTCGCGGTGGGTCCAGAGCCTACCTGGAATCATTGGGTGCAAGGCGGGAATACACCCTGGAGGGGGCGCCAGTCCTTCACAGGGCAACACAGACACACACACACACATTCACTCACACACTCACACCTACGGACACTTTTGAGTCGCCAATCCACCTGCAACGTGTGTTTTTTGGACTGTGGGAGGAAACCGGAGCACCCGGAGGAAACCCACGCAGACACAGGGAGAACACGCCACACTCCTCACAGACAGTCACCCGGAGTGGGAAACAAACCCACAACCTCCAGGTCCCTGGAGCTGTGTGACTGCGACACTACCTGCTGCACCACCGTGCCGCCCGAGAGCAAACTCTGTTATATAAATTATAAATAAATATATGGTAACACTATGGCACTGCCACAAAGCTCAAGGGACTTGTGGTCCAGGGTTGGGAGGAGTTTGGTGTGTTCCCCCTTGTCCCACAATCCAAAAAAAACTTGTAGGTTGACTGACTGACTGACTGTAAAATTGTCCACAGGATTGTGTGTGTGAGTGAATGCTGCCCTGTAATGGACTGGCACCTTGTCAAGGGTGTATTCGTGTCTGGTGCTCAACGGTTCTGGGTTTGAACTGTTATAGGATAAAGTACTTGAATAAAACACTAAAAAAAAAGGAATGAATAAATAAATAATTATCATTCATCATTTAATTAGCCTCTTGGGACCCCCCAAAGAGGAGATGATTTATAATGACTGAAAGCTGATATGCTTCTCACTGATACTAATTAAAAAAATGGAAGTGTAGCCTCAAATCTCTCTGTACATATGTCAATCAAATGTAAATGTAATAGCAAAAATGATGATTAAAAACTCTAGAATGCCCAATCTTCTCTTTTACCTTCATACGGAAAACTTTGCGTCCAGATTTGACAGCGCTGTCCTCAAAGGTGAACTCATTCTCCCGTATAACTGCCCTGCTGTCTTTGTCCCCTGTGTATGTCACCACATAGAAGTCTGGTGCCCACATCTCAAACTCCCTCTCCCAGTTGATGATGGTGGACAGTGGGGCGCTGACCAGAAAGGGCCCCTTCGAATGACCCTGAGGAGAGAGAGAGAGAGAGAGGCAGCCAGAATGCAGCATTACTGCGCACATTTGGTACTAAATTACCACAAACAGAGTCAAGATATATTTAGTGTCGTAAATTAGCTTCTTTAGGTTTGCAGTCCCTCTACTAGCTAAAAAGTAATGGAGCTAATTTACATTGTGCAATTACACGGCTCTAAATCATCCCACACATCAAAGTGCGTTGAGTTGTTAAATAATCTCAAGAGACTTCTAAGACTTTAGGAAATACTGCTTTAAAAGTCCCTAAAGTTATTTTGCAATTATCAGCATTTTACACACAAACCCACACGATGTGGAGAGGTTTGCTAATTGCAACAGTGAATAAAAAGGCTACATCTGCATTGTAGGCACTGTGACACTTCTACTGGTTCCTATCATTACCATTGTAAAGAAATCCATCACAGTCGTTTAGAATCATCCCTTAATGAGTACATATTATGAAAAACTCACTTTGTAGTGCTCTTGTGCTTATGTAGGGTGACCAGACGTCCTCTTTTCCCCGGACAGGTCCTCTTTTTTAGACTTAAAAAATGTCCAGGCGGAATTTCACAAACGTCCGGCATTTTGTTTTTCTAGAGCTTACATAGAACTTCGAGAAACGTTTCGTTCACAAACTAGTCCCGCCCTCCCCTACTCCGATTGGTTCGCTTGAGTGAGAAGGGGGCGTGGTGGAGTAGCCTAAAATCTTCTGATTGGACGGTCTGACTGTAGAGCTACCGTTATTGGTTGATAACCTTCTCTGTAAACATTTAATTGGTCAGTCTGCACGTCAGTAGTCCTTGTTTACGCCAGGCAAAGCTCAAGTACCCACCCTCATCTCGAGCAGCTATGCCGAAACGTAAATGTAAGTTCTCGGATGAATTAAAAAAGAAATTCCCACGTTTTGTGTGGCAAATAAAGGTGTAAAAGGACCTAAAAGCACACATAGGTTCAGCTAAGCATACAACGGCAGTGAAGGCCCCCCTCTCCTCCCGAAACGTGTCCTCTTTTTCGCCGCCTTAGATCTGGTCACCCTAGCTTATACATTTGGGTACCTGGAATGCGTGCTAACACACAAACTGTGAAATAAGACCACACAGTTAGTTTTTGTTGGCTTCCCAAAACAGAACAGAGAGACAAAACAAGTGCAAGTTCAATAGAATTATATTGCCCCTTCGTCTAAGAATCCCCAGTCACAGCGCTGGACCCACATTCATGATAGCAAAGACAGGGTAAAGTGTGTAAAAGAGACATGACCAGAGTGGAGACATGAGATAACTTTGAAAATGACCAAAAGATTAAAGCAAAGCGTGCAAAACTGGGCAAAAACAAATAAATGAATAAAAAAAGAATGGATTGGAAAAAATGAACTGGGTCCGATTAGATTAGATTAGATTATCCTTAATTAATCTCCAATGGGAAATTCACAGTGATACAGCAGCAACTGTTTTTATTTTATTTATTTAGACATTTTTTATGAGCACACAGAAGAAAGAGAACCCAGTTCAAAGAGTGCAAAACCAGCAAAAACAAGAGCAAAGAAAAAAAGAGAGCCAAGCTAAAAAAGGACCTTCTGTATGTCTCACTTAATGTTTTTTTTTTTTTTTTTGCTGTGTTGATGGTGAGCTGTGTGTGGCTCATTGCCATTTAAAGGGACAGGCGCTCAGGCTGCTCAGTCTATGGTATTCTGACCAAAGCATGTAAAACCATTTTATTAACATCCCAGAGAACTGTGTTAACTTGTGAAAAGGGGGTAGAATATGTCACTTTTAACAACAACCCAACAACAATGAGGGTTGGGTCCAGTATGTGATGCTTAGACATGCCTTTGCACAGTGCTGACCACTTTACATAATCCTCTTTACTTGATAACTGGCCTTGTAGCTCCAGTGCTAAACTAGACAAACATTGGATATTGGGGAGGTAAAGTTAGAAGTTCGAAAATACATCTTCTATGCCCCCAATTCTATTCTTATACTCAAAAGTATGATCAAAAGATCTCAAATACTACACTTCAATGGGGACTCTCACAGAGATTAACAGACAGCTATCTGAGATTGAATTAAGTGGAGTGTCTTTCTTAACAAAGCCCCACCTCTTTGTAGAGTGAGTAGAGAAACACAATGGTCTGGACTGTCTTGCCCAGTCCCATCTCGTCAGCCAGGATGGTGTCGGTTCCCTGAGCCCAGGAGAAACGTAGCCAGTTCAGCCCCTCCAGCTGATAGGGATGTAGAGTGCCCCCCGTGGCATTGATGTACCAAGGCTGCTGGTCAAACTTAATGGTGGGCTTTAAAACAACACATAATAGAGGGTATAAAACACACATGGCATTCGATTAAGCAAAAGTGAAAGCTTCTAAATAGTCAGTCCTATTGTAAATGAGAATTATAAATTTGAACTGAAGCCATGACATGTAATAACAGATGCACATCTACAACTGGAGTTTCAGGAGGTGCCTCTTTCCTCTTCATATCTTCTTTGGGCCGCTTTCCTTTCCTCACCACCAGGGGGCGATGGTCCTCGCCAAGCATCTGCTCCCTTGAACAACGCGGGACAGATGAGTAACTATGAGTATGTACACATTATGAGCGTGTACATATATTTGTATGAAATTATATATATATTCAGTTAATAGTGTGAATAAAACACAACGATAACCTCTGACAAGGACAGAGCTTTCTGTGTCAAGGGCCTAGAAACCTAAGCTTTATCACTGGCTAGTTGCTAAATTATCCTAGTTCTTGTTAAATACCACATTCTGTTGGGGGGCCAGCCAATAAAATCTGTAAACACAGCAGCCTTACAAACATTAGAAAAATCACCATCTAAATGAATTTTGTTCAAAGATTGTGTCTAAAATATATATTTATAGTCATTACACACCACTACATTCTTTCAGTGTAAAAGCAACGTTTTTGGTTCAACAAAAACACAAGTATTCATTCTGCGTCATCCTGATCAGGGTCGGGGTGGGTCCAGAGCCCAACCAGAATCATTGTGAGCAAAGCAGGAACACTTCCTGGACAGGGTGCAGGTCCATTGGAGAGCACCAAACTACTACTACTAACACAGTCACTCACACAAACACACACCTGTCTGACAATAAGGTGTAACCTTATGTAGCCACAGACAGTGACACATGACAATGACCTCAAGGCCCTGGAGCTGCACCACGTGCCACCCTTAACGGATATTACCTTTTGGTCCTAGAAATAAATGTAAATGTATTCACCTGTGGTCCCAGTATGCTTGTTTGAAACTTTCATATTCTGGAATGTCAAAGTCGTCCACCTCCCAAGTGCACTGGTCATACGGGAGATCTCTCCATTTGATCAAGTAATGGACGTCTCCATCCTTATCAAAACTGAAGGCAACAATGCGCAGACAGACCCAGTCAATAATGCAGCTGAACTCATCTGGGTTACCACACAGTTATCCAAAGACATCAAAAACTACAAGCAAACAAATGTTCTAAAACAACATTTAAAACAAAGAAGAGAGGAATGGCTCATTTTCATACGTCCTCCCTAAACGTCTCTTAAATTTGTTTTGTAGCTGTATGCACTCTCTTTATAACAAGTCTCTCTAACTTTAATCAGAAGAGTAGTTCAGTTTGAAAGGTACACAATGAACTTTTAATCCACAGCTAGTCTTTTTTTTGTGCAAATCCTTGTGAATGCTGCAATAATATAGCCAACTCCTGACAGCCAGAAACAGCACAGCATTTAATTCTTTCTTCCACTCCAACAACCCTGCTATAGATAAGAAGTAACAACACTCCTTATCATTTCTCCTGACCTGTGGTTGATGATTCTGTGGATGATCATCCACTCAGGCTTGATGCCGTAGCGGTAGAAACGCTCCTCCATGGCAGCGTACTGAGGGTCTTTACTCTTTCTTTTCTCATTGTTGATTTCCTCTTCTCCTGAGCCATAGTCATATGGCGGGGGCTCATCCATGTCATTCTTCCTCTGGTAGTTTCGGTACATTACTGTGTGATAGAGCTCCAGCTAAAAAGATGGAAGCAAGGAGAATATACTTTTTACAAGAGTGAAATGACCTGAATTGCCACTGAATTATAGATATCTTGGGTAATACAATCTGCACCCTTTCCCTTTTTTTTTTAAAGCACAAATATCCTCTACACTTAACACACATCTTTATTATTTGTTGGTTTGTTAAAAAAACACTTTTTAAATATGTAATTCTGAGGTCAAGATTTTTGTTTTTATCATTGACTGTGTATATATAAGCCCCTATTAAACAGATTGATTAAGCACAGATAAATATAAGTTCTCAAACAGAATATTCTTTCAAACTATATGCCCATTTGTATTGATTTAAACAATGTATTAAATATATTAGGACTACTTGATCATTAAAGGTAGCATCCACTCCAATTCTTACTCCCCTAAAACAATTTCATTTACATGCACCCTAAACAGACTCATGTCCTTTAATTCATTTTCATTCAAGGGTAATTGAACGGTTTCAAGGATGTAGCGTCACCTGTAACTCGCTGACCCAAGAACAGTGCCAGTAGGACAGTGCAGCCCATTTCACAAACAGCAGCCTCTCTGGCCGACCCTTTAGTGGAGGAGGCTTGGGCATGAGATCTGGCTTTTCTCCATCTCGGAGTGGAGGAGCCTCGGGGGGCAATGGAGGATCCCCCCACATCCAGTGAAGAATCTTCTGAACTTTTCCTTTAAGAGGCGGGCACTGAAAAGGAAAGGAAAATGGAGGTTTTAAAGTAATTTATTTAATCTCGGTGACAACAATACTATGTATATAGCATAAGTGAACGGTTCTATCTCCTTCCATTTTTAGTTCTAAGGTGACATGGTTCATGTGTGATTACATAACAGACAATATGCATAGATTACATGCAAATGCTGTAATTTTATATAAGGAATTTTAGCATCGACAGATTTTGGTATATTTGGGGGTCCTGGAACCAGTCCCCCATAGATACAGAGAGATGACTGTGTTCATAAAAACAAGCACCAATTTTCTATTTTTTATTTGGGCAGTAAATTAGTCATTTATTCATTCTTCCATCCATTCATTCATCTTCTGTAACTTCCTTACATGTGGCTTCTTATAGACAGTTATTAATTTATTGGGCACTTGGCAGCAGTAGTCCATCGCAGTGCACCATTTACTCACCTAGTCACTCACACACTCACAGTTTCACACAGCCAGTCCACCTACTAACATGTGTTTTTTTTTTTTTACTGAGTATGAAAACACAAGTGCCTGGAGGACACCCACACAGACACAGAGAGAACCCAATTAACAAACAAATTTTGTCTAATATTAGGATTATTTCTGAATTTATAAATGCCCAAAGGACGTTGTTTAGTTCGTATTCAGACTGACAACACTTTTTTCTAGCATTTTTTACACAATGTGAAAATACCAGCTGCCCTTTATATTGAGTGACCGTATCATAAAAACAGATTGTACAGTTAATATTACTGGCCCTGCAGTGTAGTCCAGAACTAGCCATAATCCCTGTCCAGAAAAGTGGCCTGATAAGTTAAGACATGTTTTTCTATTTCAGAGATAAGAGGTTTTTCATGACAACATCTTATAAACCATACAAGTGTGTATGTTGCCCAGTGCGTCCTCACCATGCACCGCGGACACAGCCACTCTCCGTTGGGTATCTCAGGCAGTGGAGGGTTGAGGCAGTGGATGTGATAAGACGAGGGACACGTATCACAGCACAGCAGCTCCCCTCCATCCTTACACACTCGACAGAACTCCATGTGGTCGTCCTCTTCTTCACCCGCAGCATCCTCCTCTTCTTCCTCATCATCTTTGGCCTCCCATTGAATGCCCTCCTTCTCCTGAAAGAGGAGACAACAGATGAACAGCTTGAAATGTCACTCACTCATGTTCAGCAAGCTTACAACTCTCCACAAGGGGGTGCTACTAGCATTAGCTTTTTGATCATTTGGCTTCATGCCATTTAGCCACAAGTGCATCAGCATGACATCCAAACGGCCTGTCCTATCCAAAAGATAAGCAACTGTGTTTCTGTGTGTTGTTATGAAGGTAAAGTCCAGTTTGGCTCACTCACGCAGTGGGGACAGCTCCATTTCCCCTCAGGGGCTTTTTCTAGCTCCGGGTCCAGACACACCAGGTGATATGCTCTGGGG
Organism: Hoplias malabaricus; assembly: GCF_029633855.1. Lineage (NCBI taxonomy): Eukaryota > Metazoa > Chordata > Actinopteri > Characiformes > Erythrinidae > Hoplias > Hoplias malabaricus. The sequence continues at coordinate 26,964,348 of NC_089804.1, read as the reverse complement.
CAGGTGTCACAGAGAATAATCTCGCCCCCCTGCTGACACACCTCACAGTAATCCTGATGATCCGTCTCATACCCGTCTCCATCCTCTCCTAACAGGAGGGAAACCACAGTAAATCTGAGCCTTCAAAACAATCCCATTATGACTCTTTTAGGAAAGATTCGCTGCATTCGACGCAAGTTCACCACGATTTGAGTTCAGTTAGATTGGAAAAGATTTTAAGAAATGCACAAATATAAATTTAAAAACTTTTAACACGACAGTGGGATATACTGCATTATGCAGCATCCAAAACCCCTTTTCAGTGATTTGGGTTTGGGATTAAACGTTATGTACCTCAATCAGCCATAACATTACAACCTTGTTTCCACAAGCACTGTCCATTCTCTAAGTTCCACTGACCATATATGAATACGTTGTAGTTTCACAATCACAGACTGTAGTCCATCTCTTGCTCTGCATACTATGTTTGCCCCTTTTTAACCTTGTTCATCAATGGTCAGGACCTTTAACACAGCAGTCCTGCTGGAGTTTTTAAACCCCTCAGTGTCTCTCCTTAACTGAAACTAGCCCATTGATCACTGATAAAGGAGTAGGGGCCTTTTTTTTCAGTGCTACTGAAATGGAATATTCAGATTGGCTTGTGTTGCTATGCCAATGCCAAAGACAACAATGAATGGTCACTGGAACAGAGGGCGGATTTAATTTTCGTTTACTGCCATCCAAATTAACAACACAATTAAATCACATTAAAAATTGGTTGAATGTCTGCATTTCCAAGGTCAATTACTCAAAGATGAAAAGTTAAGGGCTGATAATCAGTTGGTAGGATTTGCCCAGAACGTTTATAAAGGAGATGTATTCTCTGACTTCTGCATTGACCTGTTAAAATATATCATGTATTTTTAAGTTTTTTTTTTTAATTAAGAGTTATATTTTACCACGAATATAGGGGTAGCTTTATGGAATATTATTATAATTTACGCTAACTTTCCAAAAAGATACTATGCTTCAGGAAAACTGTGGCCATATTTGGGGTCAGTCAGAGAGGTAATTAAACTCCAACTGAAAATGATCTATTCACGTTCTGTGTGATTAGTATCAGTGATTTGTGAACACTGTGAGCAAAGTAAGCCCTCAGCTCACCTCAGCACATATAAACGTAAAGAGATTCACACTCTGCCAAACATTAAACAAACAAGGAAGAAAATCAACAAGGGAAAGAAGGGAACGCCTGAAGTGAGGGATCTCTTTACTTTTCCTCTTTTTGCGTCCTCGGCGGGCTTTTTTCTTGGGAGCCCCGGAGGCGTCTGAGCGAACAGAGGCACTGTGGATGCTGACATCATCAAAGTCGGAGAAGTCGTCTAAGAAATCCTCCTCACTCTGTGAGGGAAGAGGAAAAAAACAATATACAACCTGTCACACATGTTTCTAATTTGGGCCAGTGGGTGTCATACAAGGTGAATAACCTGATGCGTTATATACAGTACAAATAAACATAAACATATACACACATCAACCAAAGCATTAAAACCAACTGCTTGTTTCTACACTCACTGTCCATTTTATCAGCCGCCCCCCGACCATACAGGTACACGTTTTAGTTTTACAGTTACAGACTGTGGTCTATATTTAGCTCAGCATACTTTTTAGTTCCTTTTCACCCTGTTTTTCCGTGGCCATGACCCCACGGTACCTCCACATTGCAGGTATTTTAGACACTTTGCCTGCCCACTCACTCTAATAGATGTCGCACAGTCATTGCTAGGTTTAGTCATATTCTCGTCCTTCATCAGTGGTCACAGGATGCTGCTGGCTAGATATGTTTCTTTGGTGGACTGTTCTTTGTCCAGTGAGGGGCTTAAAAACTCCAGTAGACACTGCTGTGTCTGATCCCCTCATACCAGCACATCACACACTAACACACCACCAACACCACATCAGTGTCACTGCAGCACTGAGAATGATCCAACTCTCATTATACCTGCTCCGTGATGGGGCTGTTTGGGTCATGATTACTGAGGAACAGGATAATACCAGGCTAAGAAAGTATGCAGAGCAACAGGTGTACTACAGTCTGTAGCTGTAGATTTGCGAACCAGAGCTTTCAACTACATTTGCAATGATACTTTCCACACAAACAGAAAAGAAGCGCATTCAGTGCTGAGGAAAAAATCTGCCCGTGATTCTGATTAATCTGTGCACACTAGCTCTTACCGAGGAAGCTTTTTTCCTCTTGCCACTCTGACTGGCCTTAGATTTGGGCTTCTTGGGTTTCACTTTCTTTTTCGCATCCTTCACTGGCTTGCTCTTCTTCTTAGCACCAGGCCCTGTGACACAGTCAAGAAGAAAGCTGTGGTTGTACAGCTACAATGTTTTTTCTAATTGTATGACAGTGTATAACAAATAAACCATTCCAAAATGAGTAAGTGTTTACATTTATAACAGAGCATCACCGTCGGTTAACTCTGAATATATTTCTTTTGAAATAGTGCACAGATTTAAGTGAGGTTTTCTGGGTAAAATCAAGACTAAACACACTCACTGGTGTTCTGTCGAGGCTTAAACTAGTTTCGAACATGACCACATTTCCATGGTAACACTACTCCCATTTCCACAGTACTGCGACCATCATTTTCATGGTTATGTAACATCCATTTGCAAAGTTAAAGACAATATTCAAGACTTGAATTATATGAATTATATGGTTAAGCTATACCCAATTCCAAGGTTTCGGTACACTGTTTTCCATGGTGATGTTACATTCATTCCCATATTACAATTGTTCTATTACCATGGTTACGCAACATCCATTTTCACCAGTATGCTATACTGATTCATGGTTACACTCTTACCATTTGCCTAGTTCTGCTACATCAAATTACATGATTCCAAGGTTACGAATTTCCATAGCTCACCAATTTCCATGGTTTCATTACAATGGGATCCATGGTGATCCATTCCCATTGTTCATCCATTAACTATGCTATATTCATTTCCAATATATATTCTATTTATTTTTTTGGTAAGACCATATAACCAATTTCCATGATAACATTTTATATTTCTACAGTAACATGATATGTATATTTCCATGGTTCAAGACATAACACTTCTTTACATAGTTACATTACATATTTCCATGGTAACATTTGATATATTTCCACTGTTACAGGGAAAACCCATTTCCATATTTATATTATATAATTTTATGATTTCATTATATATTTCCATGGTTACATGACCTAACCCGTTTCCATGGTTACACAACATAACTAATTTCCATGGTTACATTTTATAGATCCATATTTTCATTTCCGTGGTTACGAGACATAACCTATTTCCATGGTTACGCTACATTAATTCCCAAGCTTACACTGGACCCAATTATGAGTTACACTAGACTGATTTCCATGATTACGCTACACTTGTTTCCATGGTTACACTATGAGTAACAAGGGATAAGACAAGCACCATAACTGGCTATTAGGGAGAAGATGAAGAGGCCAAGAAATGTGCTTCAAATATTCAAAGCCATCGCATAAAAAAGCAGAGAAGAGATTTTATGAGAGAAAAATCCATTCTACCTAACCTCACACTCCACCTGACTTCCGAACCCGAAGCTATCGTAGAAATAACCCTGATCTGATTACAGACAGTCTCAGAGAAACAGCGCTGACCACTGAACCTTATCTGGACTCTGTTGGACAGCTTATTCTAAGCCATTGGCACATATTCCAGAATGGAAAAATAAAAAATAAAAAAAAGAGCTCACCCTTGCCCTCTTTGGTTTTGGCTTTTTTGATTGGCCCTGTTGGAGAGAGTTGCTGGATGCTGCTGAGAGAGATGGGCGGAGCCACGTTGACCGTTTCCACAGCAGCAGCCACAGCAGCAGCCACAGCTGTAGCAGAGGAACCTTTAAACGGGTTGTTGGCACTGAACTCTCTCCACTTGGCTCCTAACACTGTCATCATCTTGGACATGGGGATCTTAGGATTCTTCTTGGCGATGAGGGGCCTGATAGTCATGTAAAGCATAAGAGATACAGATAAAACATCAAGATGCAAGTGTTCATATGGTAAATGTTTCTTGGGCACCAAGCTTCTAGCCTTCTGAGAAGGCTTTACACTAGATGTTGGAACATGTCTAAGGATCTGATGGCATTCAGCCATGAGAGTGTTAATGAGGTCAGGCGTTGATGTTGGATGATTCGTTCTGGATCACACACTCCAATCTAACCCATCTCAAAAGCATTGGATGGAGCTCTAACTCTCTTGAGAACAGCTCCAATGCTCCCCAGCCCAATGTTGGGTTTGTTTATACCCCACTAGCTAAAGCTTGGCAAGGGGCATCGTTAACTGTTTCAAAGTCTCTCATTTCACGTATTTCTGCTATTACGAGGTTGTCTACAGACCTTGGTCTACTGTTGTGTGTTCATGAAGTTCGCATGATAGAGCAGAGTATAATACAGAATTATAGTGTGGTGCAAAGTTTAAGGCACCTGCGAAAATGATTTAAAAGATTTAAAGATTTAAAAAACTGAACAGTAAGGGTTTATTGGTCCAAAAACAAAACTAATATTAAAATAAAAACAAGTAGAGTTATTGCAGTAAGTAATGATATTTCTGGATGGGAATTTCAAAATCTCTCCTTGTGACACTCCAGTATTATTTAAATATTCAGTCAATCCTAGTTTCGGTTAATAAACACTATGTTTATTCAAGTGTGCTGATTATCTTTTAAAAAGTACATACATATACTACGTTTTTTAGAAAAAAAATCCTGTGACTTATTTCCTGTGAGTATTAAAATATTAAATATTAAAAATTATTTCAACCTTAGGTACCTGTGACTTGTGCATGGTACTGTATGTATTAGATATGCATTAGAAGAAGAACCTGAGAAACTGGCTAAAAGCCTTGTAGTTGGTGATGGTTTTGTAATCATCCTCAGAGAAAGCATACTGCACGTCCTCCAGACCCCACTCCTCCATCAGCTGACTTGAAGACTTGGGCTCCTGAGGTTCAAAAAAAAAGTTGAGGAGACATCAATTATCCACCAATACTGAACCATTAGGAACCAGACAATACTTGGAGACTGTTTACACCTTAGCATGTGTTTACAGTGATCAGATCATTTTCAGATTTCACTTGACCACATAAAAAGCCAAGTGGAAACATCAAAGTGTTGTCTTCTTTCTCATGTTCTTCAAAATCAGACCTTGGATCCATGCTCCAGGTTCAGGGTTTTTTAAAAGGAATGTATTGCATTATAGCCACAACGGCTAATGTACCTAACTGGCCAGGTTTAGTGACATACCAGGCAGCCATCGTAAAGTCCCGGCCTGGAACCTGGATCCAAAGTCCATATTTGAAGAGTCATAAAAGTCCATAGTGGAACTGACCACTGCCTGAATCACAGACTGAGCACAGATGATTTATCATGTGTTCATAAAAGCATATAATACATTAATACATTGTTATTAGCTCTTGAGAAACCATGGCTCCCTCTCAAATGGCTTTCTTCTCCCTATGTAGTGTATGGCTACTGCAGGCTCCTGCCAACAAACAGCCCATAATATGTTTAACAAAGAGGTAACTGAGATCAATGTAATTGAGGGCACTATTCAGGGTTTAGGGGTAAAGCAATAAACGTATCACCTGTAATGTACACTAGGTAGGGAGTAGGTAGCAATTTGAGATGTAGCCCATTTTCACAGTAGCATGCGAAAGGGAAAACAGACTCTGATCAAACAGAATCCTGTCAAAGTTGATCCAAATGCACTCATCTTGCTTTACCTTCATATTACCATCATCATCGTCATCGTCGTCTTCGTCGTCATCTTTCTTCCTCCATTTGGCTTTCTTTTCCTTCTTCTCTTTGGGCTTCTTCTTCTTCTTCTTCTTCAGCATGCCGTAGCTGCTGCTCTCACTCCCTGACCTGTGTCCGTGGTCATCCCTGTCGGACATGTCCTCACGCTCAACAACACTGACCTGGGGACACGTGGATGAAGACACACATAAATTTCACGCTTTGATCTGGGTTCCACATCTTTCTTCAAAAAAAAATATCTGATGGCTAACAAGCTCACAGCATTACTGAAAAATAGCTTATGGATTTTCTTGTTCTTTCTTCTCAGAGGTTATATACGTGGTGATATAACCGCTAACAGCTTCCTTAAAGGGCCCGTATCATGGAAAATCAAGTTTCTCTTGATCAAACATTACTTCACTCAAACAAACTCTACAATCAACGCCATAAAGTTAATGTGGAATAGATTTTAATTCAGATTTCATCCACCCGAAGAAAAACAACATTTTTAAAAGGCTGAATGCTAGCTAGTTCCAAAAATTAGCCCCTCAAAGCAAGATATAGCCACTGTCTGGAATATTAAACTTATCATATCACCACATGATGCAATCAATTTGTTTCCTGATGGTGTGTTTTTGTTGTAGCACTGTCAATTGTCTGTCCTCATATATTACATTATTACATTAAACCAATGGTTAGCGATTGGCTAGTCAAATTGCTTGTTAAAGTAGGCTAAGTAGGTATCAATCTATTTGCTGACAGTCAAAAATTTGGCTCATGGGATCATATATATACATGACATTATTATTATACAAATGTTATGGACAATGTAGAGGAATGGCCCTTTAGTTGGTCGTGAGTAGCAGTCGCTAAAGACACAAAAGCAATAAAAAAACGCAAATACCAGCTGACCCGAAGCAGATATGACTGGACATGTGTGGACTAAGTGGACATGTCTAGCACATGTGTTTATAGAGTATCTAAAGTGTGTGTTGAGGCTGTAGCCTGTTGCTCAGAGGCTTTGCAGCATCTGTACGTCTCAGTGGAAGACGCAGGGGAAGCCGCTGCTGCCGCAGAGAACGCAACCCCACCAGCAGTCCATCTGTGTTGCCATGGTAACCAAACTGTGCAGAGCTGTTGTTGGGGGGGAGGGGGGGTTGTCTCTTCTCCCTGTTTCTCTCTCTCTCTCTCTCTCTCTCTCTCTCTCTCTCTCTCTCTCTCTCTCGCCTGCTGCTGCAGCAGCCAATGGAACAACGCCACCCAATCAGACGCGTTTGCATAACGAGCTTGTTTTGCAGAGGCCCTGTGGATGCAGTGCCTGTGTTCTAAAGGGCTGTCTAGACAAATCTCATTTACACACAGAGAGATAGAAAGAGAAGGAAGAGTGTGTGTGTGTGTGTGTGTGTGTGTGTGTATGTGAGAGAGAGAGGGAGAGAGAGAGTGTGTGTATGTGTTGTGTGTATAAGGATAGAGAGAACAACAGCACAGAGAGAGAAGAGGAAAGAGAAAGCTGAAGAGTGAATGAGTGTACAGAGAAAAAGGTAGAGAAACAGACAGAGCGAAAGGACAGAATAATATAGAGAAGTAAAGAAGGAGAAGTTAGGGTGGGGGAGAAAGAAAGAAAGAAAGAAAGAAAGAAAGAGGAAGGGAAGGTGAGAGAGAGAGAGAAAAGGAGGGAGAGTGTTAATAAGGGAAAGTATGAGAGAAAAAGAAAAGGGAGGGAGAGGGTTAATAAGGGAGTGGATGAGAGAGGAAGAGAGAGAGAGAGAGAGAGAGAGAGAGAGAGAGAGAGGCAGGAAAGAACAGTACAGCTAGAAAGCCAGCATAATATTCCAACCAAATAAAGCCATTTGCATCTACAACAAAGGAGAAGGATCAAAGGGGAACAATGGACCTTTGAAAATAATAACTTCATTCTCTTCATTCTCAAAAATATATATATAAATATATTAGATGCAAATGTATTTTGAAGATATATTGCACTCTCCTCTGCATAAGCCCAAAAACAGCATGACTCACAGCGTAAAAAATTCATCCTCAAGCTCTGCGAGCTGTAAAATCCCTCACACCAGCACTGCTGAAGAAGTCGTCATTAACGGCCAGCCATAAGATCAGTGACTGAGAGACGACAGCGCTTCCATTAACGGCCCTCCAAGTTCGTCAACAATTAGTCGATACTTAGCCAAAAAGTCAATTAGTCCAAAACCAGCACTGATCATAGATCAAAAACAGCCTCGACATATTCACAAAGGGCCTTCGGGCTGCATTATAATGAGTGAATTCAGCTACTCTCACACAAAGCTTATAATATCCATTAACAAAAATAAATAAATAAATAAATCTGATGCACTGGAGCAGCTAAACGAGTGTTAATTCACCATGCCCAGTGCCAGGTGTCCACCTGTGGGGTATAAAGCCCAGGGTTAGGGTTGAGGAACAGTTCTCTGGACACATGACACCCTGTTCAACACCTCTGAGAAAAGCTGGAGTAGAGCATGTGATCCAGAAATAATCGTCCAATACCATCGACTGATCTCTATCTAATATTGTTAAGGCTGAATGCCATCAAACCCTCAGAGCAAAGTTCCAACATTAGCCTTAAATCTGCCCAGAGGAGTTTGAGTTGTTACTGCAGCAAAGGGAGCCATCCCAGAATAACCTTGGAAATCTGTTTCAATATGGTTCAGTATCATATTAACCCCATCCCTGTACAAGTCCACTACCTGGTACTGGGAAACCTCCAAATGAATCAATCAGTGACATTTATTATAATTAATCAACGTTTGAAAATCACTTAGATACTGTGGTCTTCTGTTGGCAGCAACAGTGTGTGTGAATTGTGTTGATTTAACCCAGAGTGGAACACTGTGTGTGAGGGATAAAGTGTGTGACGGATGCTGGGCACTGTGCTTGACCACCGCGGGCAGCGGTACTCTCCCAAGAGCAGAGCGTTTAGCAGACAGTGGGGGAAGGGGAGGGGAAGGGCCCAGGGAACACAAGACAAAAGGGCATGAGAACAGAGGACAAGTATGGGGAGGGATGGAGGGAGAGAGGGAGGGGATGAAAAAAAAAAGGAGGAAACCCCTTCTGTTAGCTGAGCGCCTGGCAGGTTCAGAAATCACAGCGGATCCTGAACCGCTGACCGACTGACCGTTCCCACACTTCATCACTCTCAGCAGAGCAGAGGCCCATGGCCAAGAAAAGGCTACACACAAACCACAAGACCAGTCTGAGAACAGTTGCATGCTCAAAAAGCACGCTCAGGGCTTCTGTTGTGTTTTCATGCACATTAACAGTAACAAAATCAAGAATATTTTTGTACATTATTTTTAAAATCTATAAAACACTTCTATATAGTGGTACAGATTCACTTCATTCATTTTCAGCAACTGCTTCATCCTGGTCAGGGTCGAGGTGAGGCCAGAGTGTACCTGGAATCACGGAAACCCACGCAGTCACAGGGAGAACACACCACACAGACAGCAAACCCAGTCACACAAACACATTCACACCTTAAATCCACCTTAAAAAGGTCCTATGAAAATTCATATCACATTCCTAAGTATCACATTCCTAACCAGTAAGAATTAACATCACATTTCCCTCAATAAGTTTATCAGCGATGTCAGATTTTCTTGCAGCAGCCATCACAACCAGCTGAGGACCTTAAAGCAAAGCACACACAACGACACACAAGTGCACTGCTGTGATACAGCAAAGGCTGTTTCAGCTTTCAGATTGAGGGAGGGATGGCTGAACATTGGTTTAATCCCACCAGGAGAATGTGAGGATCTAAGACTGGAGAAAGTTCAGCTGTTCTCGTGTCTCGTCTTGACAGATACAGCAGATATCCAACATGGGGAAGGAAGCAGTGAATGTGGAAGAGCAAGAAGGCTGGAGAATGTTTATAAGGACTGGACCGACATAAAATGTGCAGCAACAGATGAGATACTGTCTTTGACTTACAATGTAAGTGTGTTTAATAAAGTGGACATTGAGTGTGCACAGGGTTTAAACTCCAACAAAACTGCTGTGTCTGATCAACTCACACCAACACAACACACACCACGTCAGTGTCACTGCAGCGCTTAGAATGATCCATTACCTAAACAAAGTATGCCAATAGACTGCAGTCTAATCGCAGAAGCACAAAGTGCACCTATGTATATAGTTTGTGGAGCTGATATAATGAAAAATAAAATGCTAACACAAACTGCTAACACTGCTTGGGAATCACTGATCCATTTCACAGTGCAAAGGTTCATGATCTTACCTCCTTTTTCTTCTTCTTTACTTTCGGCGTCTTGCCCTCCTTCGGCTTGCTGGGCTTTTTCTTCTTCTGTTTGACCGCGTCATCCTCGGAAAAGAAGTGCTCCAGAGGTGAGAGCGGCATACGGGCACGCTCATCTTCTTCATCCTCATCTGTGTTGACACAAACGCACAAGAACAGGGTCAAAAAACTGTGATGCAACTGGCACATGCTCTTAACCAGTGTGGCTAATTGTGACCATGGTACCGACAGGCTAAAGCAGAGTTAGGAGTCTTGCCCAGGGGATTCTTATTGCTGTAGCATGGTGCTGAGCCCAAGCAGAGAATCACACTACCATTGCCTGTCAGTTATAAAGCAGTGGTGTTATCAACTAAGATATACCAAGCAAATTATTCCTCAGTCAGGCTAATCCAATAGAAGAGGTAAGGAAGTGTCAATGTTGGCCAAGCCTCGCATTTGAGATTAAGGTATCAGACTTACTAAGAATCACGGCTTGGTTAAACACCCCTTGCTTTTTTTTACACCTCCTTTTGTTCATTCCACCACATGTCCCTTTGATCTAAGGCCAAAGCCATTGTCAGTGAGTCTGTGCTTGCTGGGGGACGCCTAAAGAGAGCTAGAGAGAGAGAAAGAGAGGATCTTCCCCTCACGCAGCTCGATGAACAGCATCACCGGCACTGACACACTGAACGGCTCGAGTGAGGGGAGAGAGGTGAGGTCGCTGTCACCCGTTGAACTGTGAATCTCACGTTGTAAACAAAATAATGTGCTGTCTGGCACAGCACGCGCTCCAAAGATCCGATGCCACCGAGCTGTCAGCAGTGCAGAAGCTGAGAAGTCAACAAGAGAGGCAGGAGGCAGGGATGCACCGATGTGGAATTTCTGCCCAGGGGCAATAATCAATCAGGGAGGAGAATGCTCTTGCATACACTGTTAAAGAGAAAAGGGAAATCAGCTTGAAATTAGCTACCAATATTTTAGCAATATTTATGAAGCTAATTACAGTTAGCCCTCATGTAGTCGAACTTGGGAGCAGTCCTATTCCCAGTGCATACAAAAATGTGAGGATGGTCAAGTCCTTAATACAAAATGGTGAAGTAACTGTATATAACATCTGCACATCGTTATATCCACCACAACCTATGTCTATCAGTTAGCCTAGCATAGCATCATCCATGGATGTTCAACCGATTCAGGGGACTTTTGCTTATTCATTTTCTGCACAAAGTGCAACTCAAATTAGATAAAGAATCAAAAATAGGGCCGACATGTTGGGCATAGGATACAATTACTACTAGCTGTGAGTCTAATGACTGCTTTATAACGTAAAGAAAAAACATTGGAGAAAACAACTGCTTGCGCTTTTTAAGTCAACCATTTACAACAAGTACAACAATCCCTTATATATAACAGATACGTGGTGCTAATCCACTGCATGGTACCTACACTACTACTCTACTTGACTCTACGACCTCTCTCACTACGACTCCAACCAAGTACCTTTTTTGTTATGGGCTTGCTTGTGGTTTCAAGCTAGCAGATTACAGTCTAAAACCTGATGTGTAAACCTTGCAGAGTGCTGACTGGACAATGACTGAATTTGTCACTCTCCACAGCCCAATGCAAATATCCTGCACCATCTAGCTATCTAGCTTGTTGTAAATTTTCCAAGCTACAGCAGAGACCACAGTTTTTATCCAACTCACAACGGCAGCTTATTAAAGATGTACTAATACGTTTCTTGGATCGGTGGCCAACGAAAGATTCCAACAGGATGGTGCAACAAGAAACAAAGAGAAACTCTACTGATCTATCTGAACTGATCTGAACTGGACCATGTCCAGTCTCAAAAAACAAAAACAACATGCGGATACACAGTGAGTAAACAATGCTCAACGTTACCACCACTGTTGTTGTGGTCTCCAGAGCCTGCTGTTCTCATTAGTGATGTGTTCTGTGACCAGCTACATCACCAGCTACATTTACTAGGGTGGGGTGGTGGGGGTAGGGGGCTGTGGTAGAGGAAATTGTGAGGAACCAGGTACCAAAAGGTGAGTAGAGCCGTTGACATAGTGTAGAACAGTTGAATAGTGTAGGTACCATGCAGTTGTAAACACCAATACACCACATAAAAACAGGATTATTAACTTGTAAATATGCTGCAAATGTGATGATTCCTCTTAGCCTCAGATTTGGAAGCTAGTTATGGCTACCATCACAACAAAACTTATTACTGTATCACATACTACAAGATTAAACATAAGAATATAAAAATATGTATAATGTGTAAAAATGTATTTTGTTTTCATTAATTTACTCCCAATACGGGGCGGCACGGTGGCGCAGCAGTCACACAGCTACAGGGGCCTGGAGATTGTGGGTTTAATTCCCACTCCGGGTGACTGTCTGTGAGGAGTGTGGTGTGTTCTCCCTGTGTCCGCGTGGGTTTCCTCCGGGTGCTCCGGTTTCCTCCCACAGTCCAAAAACACACGTTGGTAGGTGGATTGGCGACTCAAAAGTGTCCGTAGGTGTGTGTGTGTGCGTGTGTGTGTTGCCCTGTGAAGGACTAGCACCCCCTCCAGGGTGTATTCCCACCTTGCGCCTAATGATTCCAGGTGGGCTCTGGACCCACTGCGACCCTGAACTAGATAGGCGGTTACAGATTACTTCAGTAATGCTACATTTCTATATAAATACTGTACACACATTTACATATTTTGCATGTGTTTCAAACTCGATGAACTCACCATGTGATGAGTGTGTGAAAATAGTCATTAAGGCATGTAATCTGAAGGAGAAAAAGGTACATAAACTTTCAGATTTACAAAATAATAACTGAATAAAAAATGGTATATTTCTTGTGTGATTCTGACACAATTTAAATAGCTGTTATTTTTCTAATCTATTACAAAAAATGTGAAAGAAAAAAAATATTATAGAAGGGTTTTTTCTCTGACAGCAATGATATATATATTTTTTAATACAATTTTGTAGCAAAACGTGAAAATAAAGCCATTGTGTTGCGGTAAAGGTGATTATTCAATTTTCCCCTTAATTAGCCAAAGATATGTCAGCCACCAATACATCCTGCACCTCTCCCAGAGACGGGAAAGCTGTAGAGACAGGCTCTCTTTCATAGTCCTCCGGCTGCTGCTCAGGCGGTGGCCCATGAAATATGCAGCTCGTGTGTTGGAGTCAATCAGCTAAAACCCCACAGCCTAGCCCGCCCTGGGGGAACTGGAGAAGAGGGGGGCTTTCCCCATCTTCTGGACGCTATCCTTAAAATCCACTTAACCTCCGTTTAACCACCCCTGAGAGGGTGTTTGAGCACTGGGAAAGAGGCTCTGCAGTTCAAGTCTGACTCGTAGCACCCACCGGGCACTGGGGAGTGTGAATTTGCATTCGCCGGAGCTTCCTACCTTGCCAGGGAAGGGTTTTATTTTATTTATTTATTTATTTATTTATTTATTTCAAGGCTGACTTCATATATAAACATACTGTAGCGTCAGCTAGTAAAGCAGCGGGTATTTAGGGCAGTGCGTCTGCAGTGCTTCTCACAGGGGGCTCTTTCATGTTTGCGGAACATGTCTGGTGGCTGCCAGGCGCGTTACGCTAACAGCTCTGTTCACTTCACATCTCTGTTGCAGCCGCTGCTGATGCAACGTGGCAAATGCGAATGTGCTGCTTAGCAGCCCACACAGAGATGAAACAGCGAGCTAATGCTCGCAGGCATCGCTCTGTACTCTGACTCAGGCCACAGCTAATTCTCTGAAGTACTCTGAAGGTATCTTTAAGAGACTCTCACAGATCTGCGGTGCTAATTTTCAGGAAATTTCACTAGGACGAAAGATACGGTAGCATTTCTTAAACATCTGCGTTATGTCCAAACATTTGAAGACGCCGCCTTAGCGGTAGTGAATTCAGCTATCCACCCTGGACCCAGATGTTCAGTAAAGGACACACAGCTTGTTTAACCGGCATAGTCAAGTACTGTCAATAGAATGGGATGGTCTGAATCAGCTGAACCTGAGCCTCAGGTCACCATGGCCAATGGCAAGCATAGGTTAGACTATAAACAGCCACTTGCAGATATCCATCTAGGTCATGACACCATCTAAAGGTGGGAATTTTTGCTCACCTGGGTGCTGTCATGTGAAAGCAATTGCTCTGCCCAGTGCACTAAGAAGTGCCAATTTAGCAGTAAGTACTTACAGTCGTCCCTCTGGTGCTGGAAATGGTTTATGCCGCTAACTGTACACTTCATCACCTCATAGTGACCTCTTCTTTAAAGGACAGCCCTAGGGCCAACAGGCAATGGTAGACATTTCTTGGCACCAATGCAACAATGTAAGTCTCCACTGGGCGCTGTCAATTGCTCTTTCCCCAACATCAAGATGGCAACAACTAAGAGGTCAGTCCGTAATAACATTCTTAACCCGAGGTCACAGTGGGACAACAGTGGGGTGACAGATATTGGCAGAGACTGAGTCGGGTCATGGCACTAAAATGACAAGGTAGGATACTTGTTCTCAGTTGGGTGCCGTTAACTGAAGGAAAAATGGAGGAGCCATCGCATCCAGAAGCAAATTGCTGATACAATTTTAACTCAGGACTTCGGAGTAGTTTTTGTCGCAACAGGCATTCTAGGTCCAACAGGTAACAATTTACCAAGGTAGAAAACAAACTAGCAATCAGTGTTAATTTCTTTAACAAAAACTATGACACAGTATTTGTTGACAAATGATTTTTCAAATCTAGACAAGAACTAAATATAAATAATCAGTTGAAGACGAAAAAAATGACAAAATGTTCTGCAATTTTCGTCAGCAGTTAAAAACTAAGGTATACTGTGAAGGACAACTAAAATGATGATGCAATTACAAATCTGTTTCTGATTTAGAAACAGAATCTCACAAGGAAATAAAGCCATCATTGGCTTATTGTTGTTAGGGCAATGAGAACACCACGGAGGAATAATGAAGAGGAGTCGATTCCCAAAGAATTGATTCTTCAAGTGTCTGGGAGTCATTCTTATCAAGTGTTGGCCAACAATTTATGAATTTCAACTCTTGCAATTGACTCAGTGTCGGTTTGTGAGCACCTTCTGCAGCCCACTTTGTATTTAAAATGTTAAAGTTATATAAATGGAAAATGGAGAGCCATATTCCTTCCATAATTTTTTATGCTAACCTGTATTTTTTACTGTAATATAATATTTATGCTATTTTATATGAAAATTACTATTACACAATGCATATGAAGTAGTAAACTTTTAAAAATCCAAGACTACATTTAGCCTTTTTAATTTAATGGACCATAACTCGATTATTAATAATAATTAAGGGGCTAAATGAGACTAAAACTAATACACTGATGGTAAAGTATCACTGCAGGATTTGCTTTCCCAGTACTGATGTTAAAGATGTTGAGAGGATCTAAGCATCAACAAGTAGGAGGTAATGAGCTGGTTTGGCTACTCGAGTTGTACTTTTAATAGTTACAGTTAATAGTTAATGGACATTGAACATTTCAATGTTACAAGCTTAACTTTGTCCATATTGTTCAGTTAGAGGTCATGAAATCACCAAAATCTGCTGGATTCTGGTCCTCCCGGAATTAAATTCGCCACCCTTATTTTAGCTCAGTACCAAGAATAGCACTAAACTGATGCTTCTCAAAGCAGATGTAAGGAAGGTGCCAACGTTTCAGGCATAGTTCATCATCTTGCTGTGTGCCATACGCCAGTGGAACACTGTGGCCTCCAAAAGACCCTGGTATTGCCTGTGCCAGTGCCACCACGGAGGACCTGGCAAAGAGCCCCATAGCTTGAAACTAAACAGAGCCTCAATGCTAGCTAAGTGCTAGCACAGACAGCAAGCAGCTCTGACCTTCCAGCAAGGGCTCCTTCTGCACTCCATTAGAGCAGAGATTCATGGCCAAGAGAGCGTTTACGGGAAAACGCATTAGGCCTCTGACAGGTCCCGTATGGAGATGAAGTGTTAATAGTAGCCATTAATGCGAAGAGACAGTGTGCTGGGGATTCTCCCTCATCATCACACCTGGGACTGGGCTCTCAAGAGTGTAAAGTGTTAGAGGGTTGTTCTGGGATAAGTTCTGCTGTTTTCCATTCCTTACAGGGACGAATCAAACCTATATCATGGAAGCATTACAATGGAAAGTGCTGTATTCTGCAGACTGACACAACAACCAAAGTAATAATAGGGCAGCATGGTGGCGCAGCAGGTACTGTCGCTCTCACACAGCTCCAGGGTCCAGGGGTTGTAGGTTCGAACCCTGCTCTGGGTGATTGTCTGTGAGGAGTTTGGTGAGTTCTCCATGTGGCCGCGTGGGCTTCCTCCGAGTGCTCCAGTTTCCTCCCATGGTCCAAAAAACACGTTAGTAGGTGGATTAGCCACTCAAAAGTGTGTCCAGTGAATGAATATGTGTGTGAGTGTGTGCCACCCTGTTAAGGACTGCTGACCCCTCCAGGGTGTGTTCCTGCCTTGCGCCCAGTAATTCTGGGTAAGCTCAGGACCCACCGCGACCCTGAACTGGACTAGCGGTTTCAGACCATATTCAAGTGGCACAACTGTTGCTCGTATCATCAGGAGTCTTATCCCTGGTATTGCCTCAGCCATCGACATCACTCTGGATGAAGAGAATGACCTTCCACATTCATGTATCACCCAGCACTATCCATCCGTCTGTAAGCTAACATAACAAAACACTTAATATACTCTTAGCAAGCGTGCTAAGCTAAATACTCACACTGGATTAGTGTGTCTCAGAAGTAGCAAGTGACCTGAACAGACCTGACAATGTCTAAACTTGTGAGGAAATTGGATGTTTAAAAAAGGCAACAAACACTGAGATACAAGTGATATTTCTATGTCAAATCTTCATTCATTCATTCATTCATTCATCGATTCATTTATTTACTCATTTTCTGCAGGTGCTTCATCCTGATCTCAGTTGCAATGGGTCCAGAGCCTGATTGGAACACTGGGCACAAGCTAGCACCCCAAATCAGGACACTAGTCCATCTCAGGGCATCACACTGTCAACTAGTCACTCACACACACATATGCCGACCATTTCACACAACCAATCCACCTACTAACGTGTGTTTTTGGACTGAAGGTGGAAACCTACTAAGACAGGCAGTAACACTACTTGTTGAGGGCCACTGTGCCAAAAAAAGCATACATTCAAAGCAAACAAAGTAGAAGTAGAATCCCAATGAGTCTAAGACCAAACCTGCTTATTAACAATTAACAAATAATAATAAAGAAAAAACGTGTAGAATAACAGCAAAATATGGTCACAAAATGGTCGAGTACAGGACGCCCAGGAGTGGCTTGATCTTGGATTCTTACTTCTTATCTGAATGAGCTTCATTAATGAAGCCTGTGACTCAGTGCTGGGCGATATGAACGCAAATCAATATCACGATTAATTGTATATTTTACCACAATTACGATAAATGAACGATTATTTTGTTTTTGTATTTTTGCCCCTTATAATTCAGTGATGAGGCTTGTGCTGTAAATATGCTCCAATATTAAAGCTGGGAGTTTGGTCCTCTCTTGTTTTTTGAGCACTGTTTATATTTGGTGTATGATTGTGCTTTGGTCACTGAAATATATATATATATATATATATATATATATATATACATAAATATATATACATAAATATATATATATATATATATATATATACATACACAGCACATCCAACCCACAGACTGTGTTTTTCTTTGGTTGCCTCCATGTGGCAGATAGGGGCAGAGTCATGAGACTACAGCTTGGTAGCGTGGTTTTAAAGGGACAGTACATGAACACAGTTTTAAAAAAAAGCTAAAAATAACTGATATACTCGATATAGACAAGATTATGTCGATTAGAAGCACTGAATGTTGAATTCAATTAACTTTCGATTAATTGCCCAGCCCTACTGTGACTGCTTTGAAACATTCTCCCACGGCCTCCATGAACTTCCAGAGTGAAGGAAAACAAGGGGTTGTCACTTCTAGAACTCACCTCTTGGTTCTGTTTCTCTTAGATGCACCCTTCTCTGCACATTTTAGTGGATGCCCTGCTTTAACACACCCACTGCAACTTGTTTCTTAACGGATTAGATGAGTCAGGAGAGGAGTGTTGGGAGAAAGGTAAGTAATAAAAGCACAGGGCAGGGTGCCATAGTTCAGAAACACTGTCCTGGTTTGCATGCAGAAATATTGAAAAATGAATCAAATTCCCTTCTTGGTGAGAGTAAATTCCAACCATTTCTTTCTGTCTATTCATCTAGAAATGTGGCACAGGGTAAAGGGCAGATGGATTTTTCAAATGGGGCATTGAGTGACAGTATGGCTACACAGAAACCTGATATCCAAATGACTATAATACCAAACAAGTAAATGATGTGTATGTATATGCTCTTAAAAATAAAGGTAGGCTATTAGAGCGATGCCATATAATAAACACTTTTGGTTCCATTTGGAATCAAAAGCTAAATTGTTTAAATGGGTAAAAAACACCTTAAGATCAGATGACAGATTCTTCTACGGCATCTCTCAAGAAACCCTGTGTAGCACCTTTATTTTTAATGGTGTAGACATTATAAAGCTGTTTTTATTCTGGCCAATCACTTAAAACCCCATTCCAGGCACTAAATGTTTATTCAGAGCAAAATCTATTCTGAGCACCACAGCTGTCCTAGATTAGCTCAGTTTACTAATAGAGAGGACTTTGAAAAGCACATTCCTACAGCATCTGACTGAATCTTTAACTCCAAAACCTAAATCAAAGATAAAATCATTTCTGACTCTAAATTACACACCGCAACTTATGCAAATGATGGCAACACAAGTAAGCAGTAATAACGGCACAAATGTTGCTGCAATTATATTTCCATTATATGGCACGTATTACCATGGCAACCATTGATACCCAAGGTTAGGTGTACAATTGTGTGATGCAAATATTACACACACACACACACACACAGACAGACACACACAGACAGACTCCTAATTTTCTAGCTAAGAAGGGTATATGCTTTCACAGAGTAGCATCCAAAAATAGCGCCCACCAATCAGAGAGAAGCCTTCCGCAAGGCACAGAAAAGCTACTGATAATCTTTCAATTTCAGAGGAGGACAAGACAATGAAAGCGAAACCCTCACTGAACTGAGAGTCATAAAGCAAGGACAAACAGCAGCATGAGGACAAATCCTGGCTTCAGACCAATCTAATGAGACCCCAGGTTCCTATCAGTACCATTGTAAAGAAATGGGCAGTAAGTTTCTATATTATGAACCACCTCATATCAAACCACTGTGAAGGGCTTTGTTTACATCTCCGTGGCCTGAATTATGCAGTCTAGTCTTTTAAGAATTCTTCCTTAAAAGAGGACATGAAGCAAATGACAAAGAGGGCCACAGTGCTCCAAAACGTCATGCCAATGGACGGCTTACCTACAGATAGCATTCTTCATTCAGACCCCCACTTTCACTTTTTACAGAGCACCTATTCATCTTATTTAAGTCTTCAGTTATTGAGGGCACGCATCACTGATCACTTTATCCCTCCGGCTGAGGGAGGTGGTCATGTGCTCTCCAGTGTTTGAAGCATTTGAAGTCAACTCCAACCTCAAGCCTAAAAAATCTACACACACTCCTGGTTACATGTACACCGTTTACGCAGGGGCTTGTCAGGCTCAACACTTCATTAAGACTTCTCTGTGCAATTCTTATTAAAGGGGTAAATGTATTGTTAGGACACCACTGTGAGCATCACTGATTGATACTGTAACTGATTACATAGAGACTGGATGGAGCTCCTTCACTTCAGAATGCAGGTGGCTGGGGAGTTTAATGACACTCTCACCGGTGACCTGAAAAGTTGTGCTACCTGTCGATATGTGCTACTTGGCTGCTCGGCACATGCACATACCCACGATTTTTCATTTACGTTTTTCATGATAAAACATGGGTGCATTAACACAATCTTGCTATTTTTTGAGTGTCTCAAAACTTTACATGGTGAATCAAATGTAAAAATACTTCTACTGGGAGCATTTTCTTTTATGCTAATTCTAGCCTTTCGAAATATCCTACCTACTGTGTTTTTTTAGGTGGCTGTACTAAGGTAGCACAACTTGACAGGACTTAGAACACATAGCTGCTCTGCATTGGCTAGGTTTTATTGGCTAAGATTTTATGCGCTGTGGTTGCAAAGATGAACACCTATGTCAGCAATGGATGCATGAAAAGAAAGCTTAATTCACTAATTAATTAATATATTTTGGACATTTACAGCAAGCCTAGTTTGTTGCTTTTAAACTGAGAAGTAGCAGGAGGAGCATATTTACTAGAAGGATAGGCCAAGTAGCGAAACAAGGACACAAAGTGTCATTGATGGGAAGCATTTGTGGAGCAATCCCTAAATGTGGTGCAATTCCTAACAATGTGCAAGTTTCACATCTAATAGACACAGGACCAAACCAAGACCCCAACACCGCAGGTCTAAGATTGTGGGTAAATGCAGTTCTTTCTGGATGGTTACATTCAGGAGCTATGCGTCTTTTAAAGTGGAATGGCATATTTAAGGAGAAAAAAAATGGCTGTTTCTTGTACGTGGCTGAAGTTAAACTTAAAGCTTGTTTGTAGCACTTTCGCTAATGAAGTTAGCCGTCTGCCGAGTTTGACGACATTTCCACCTTAAGTGATCCGAAAGAGCAAGAATAAGTCAATATTACCCACATATGCAGCAGGAATAAAGCAAAATCCTCATTGCCGTTTGTGTTTTCAACATTTGGAGTTCTCTTCGTTGTCTAAAAATACTCCAGATGCCTCTGCCATAAGCAGTTAGCGCGAGAGACATAGCCTAGCATACCAGACCAATACTGAGGAAACACCTATGACATATATTGTTAGATGAAGTGGCTGTGGGATACTGCCACAGTTACAAGTGTGTGAGTTATTAGGTGAGTGCGTGATGCCAAGTGATGTGTTCCTGCCATGTGCCCAGTGATTCCAGGGTGGCTCCAGACTTTCGGCTTGCTACTCTGATCAGGATGAAGCAGTTTTCGATATGCTGTATGTATATGTATGTTATCACTCCACAGCTTTTTTTTTTAATTGAACACAAAACATTCCAGACACGGAAAGTTAAAAAATGTTTTGCATTGGGCCTTCTTGAGATTTTTAAATATCTGCTAGTTAAATCAGAACAGGACGCACATTAAAATACTAACAAAACCGATTTCCCAAAGCTCTTTCATATTGGAATTATGGCAGATATGTAGTGAATGTGTTGAAGGCATTCTGGCTCACACAATCAGAATAACCTTCAGCAGGCCCGAACAGCATTTTCTGAAATCAATGAAAGGCGCATAGCTTTCACACAATAAAGCGAAGCAATCTGCACAGATCCTTTCATGCTGTTCACTGCGACTGGACTGGAGCCCACTCTTCAACACGTCGGTCATTTACCTACATGATGATAACTAAAGAACCTAAGGAAATTTCACCTAAAGAAGCGAATATGAAAAAAAGGCTAAAAAGGAAAAGGAATTCTACCCATGTTTTGGGGTGGACCGTGTGACTGACTCAGGATTAATTCAGAAGGCCGAGAGCTGGCTGAAGGCAAGAAACTATGAATGTATTGATTTTATCGAGCCAAGTGCCATGGTGGTATAAAAAGCAGGCAGCCGTGGCCGAAGCCAAGCTATAAAGCCACTTCATCACATCTCCCGAGCATGGCACCAGCTCCCTGGGGGGGACGAGGGGGGGGGGGACTGATCTGACTGTGAGATTGATGAGCCTTGTTTAGGAGCTACAGAGAACTCCCTCCATTCAGAGAGATGTGAATATAAAAATGCAGCATTAGTGAACACCTATTTTAGGGCAAAACATCAGAAAAGAACCTGCCTTCCCAAATATCCACTTTTGGTAGCTGACCTTGGAAATACATCTCGCTGGGTAACTATGGAAAAATGCCATCTAGGTGCAAAATAAAGGCCGGCTATATCAAATCATTATCAAAGATGGCTAGGGATTGGCTTCCTCTGGCTCCAAATCTTTAAATACTAAAGGCAAATCCTAATGTAGTCTGATTATACAGCACACAAGCTTCAGCAAGTGGCAATATTTGAGTTAAATGAACACACCAGCACAGGTACAGAACATTAAACCTCCTTGTTTCTGCACACACTGTCCATTCTATCAGCTTCCACCAAACATGCAGCTGCACACTGTAGATCTACAATAACAGACTGTGATCCTCCTGTTGCTCTGCATACTTTGTTTGCCCCATTCAGATGATCAGGACCTTAACAGGACCAACAAAAAGAGTGGGTATGATTCGGGTGGTGGATCATTCTCAGGGCTGACGCTGTGCTGGTACGAGTGGATCAGACACAGCAGAGCTCCTGGAGTTTTTAAACAGTGCGTCCACTCACTGTTTAACGTATTAGAGACGGTAGCTCTGATCTGCTGCTGCAGTTATGGTCTAGACCTTAATGAATGGTCACTGCTCACAAGATGCTGTTGGCTGGATATTTTTAGTTGATGCTTAGTCCAGAAGTGACTCTGAGCCTTTTATAAACAATACACACTAATGCCACCACGAGTGTCAATGAAGCGCTGAGAATGACCAACCACCCACATGACACCTGATCCTGAGGGACCTGTGGAGGACTCGACCACTGAAGAACAAGGGGAAAGCGGGCTAACAAAGTATGCAGAGCAATAGACGAACTACAAAGAGGAGCAGATCAAATGGACAAAGAGTTTAGAAACAAGGAGGTGGCTTCAAAGTCAGGCCTGATCTGTGTATATGGTGTTGTTAATATAACACATATAGACTATTTTCTTTTGTTTTCATAAAGGTGGCTCAAATAACATCAGTCAAATAGACCTACGTCGTACATAGTTCTACGACATTCTGGTTATAGATGGAGCAGCAGCGAGCGCACTGGCTTGCGTCAGGCTAAAGGACCTGAAATTCCAACATGTCAGTTCAAAAAAATATAAATAAACTGGCCAACTGCGCGTTTAAAACCGAAATCAGTGGATGTCCAGCTGTGCACCTCTAACTCCAAGAAAACAAAGACTATGGATAAGTGAAAACGACGATGGATCATTTTACAACAGTGGGGTCAATAAAGGGCAAACACAGCCCTCAACAATGGATCAGAATCTGATCTGGGTTATTATTGCTGATACTGATCCGGAAGATGCCCTGCGATGAATTGCTGCCCTGTTCGGGGTGTGTTCCAGCCTTGTGCTCCATGATTCCGGGTAGGCTCTGGAACCACCATGACCCATGGTCTTTTACATTGGAATTGTCATACATGATGAGAAAGTTATTATTACTCAGTTATTATATTGAATTCTGGAGCATCTTTCCAATAAAAACCAAAGAGGAAAAGCTGCATTATTATGTATATTAAATATGCAAATAATATGTAGAAGAAAATAACTGGATAAAACTGGAGGGAGGAACGACAGAGTCTGGCGGAAGTGTTGAGACGTTGAGTCCCCCCTAAAGTTGACCACAGAGATAGTGAAGCCAGGGATGACACACGTGGCTTTTGTAGGGACTATTTTAACTGGGGGAGGAACACTAGAAAAAGAAAATACAGCAACGACAATATGAGGAGTAACTCCAAACATGAGCAGAAGTGACGAGAGTCCAAAGTCTGAAGCCAAAATGGGGAGCCTCTGAGCTCGTTCGTATGCACAGGAAACTGCGTCTGGGTGATGCCAGAGTGAATCAGACTGAAGCCGAGGACGCAGCACCGACAGACAAGAGGCCAGTAGTCAAACCCAAATCCAGTGGAAAAGCGTCCTGTGTGTGGACAGAAAAAGAGCAGCCCCCACCCCCTGGTTTCCTCAAGTCTCCAGCACTGTAGCGCGGTCAAACCCTTTTCCCCCCTGCATTCAGCTAAAGGCGTAGCAGCATTAGAGCAGCTCAGAAGGACAGAGGAAAAGTCCTCCCTCTCCCTCTCCCTCCCTCTGCCCACTTTAGACCACACTACCCCCCTCACCTGCTACGTCGTCTTCAAAATCCAAATCGTCTTGCCCCTCTTCTTCATTGCTCAGCGATCCGGGCATCTTTACTGCATTACCCACCAAAAAAAGCCCATCCAAGCCACAGCACTAAAGTCGTGGAAACTTAACCCCTTCCGACCCAGCGCAACGCCTTCAAACGAAGGAGGGAGGAGGAGGGGAAGCAGAAAGACGTCCAGTGAAGGTGAGGGCTTTGCTTCCACACTTGGCACCCCTCGCAAAAGATGAAGACAAACAAGGCGAGCGAAAAGCAAACAAGAGGAGCCCGAGAAGATGGCTGCCCTATATTGAAAAATGTCTCTTTCCCTCCTTCATCCAAATCCTCCGCTCTGAAAATAAGAAAGAGCCAAAAATGGAACACACATGCCCAGCTTGTGACGTCTGGTCGGTTGCCATGGCGATCCATCCCATAATGATTGGGTTTGGGGGGTGGCGGGGGGTGATGCGAGGGGGGCACGACTAGTTAGCAGTGCTTTCCCTTAGTAACCGGTTTAACGCAGAAGCAGCGCGGACTCACGCACGCGCGCGCGCGACCGCACCGGGCTCGTGCATGCTGGAGCTTAACGTGGAGCAACATCTCTGAGAGAGCGGGGTGGGGGGGTGAGAGAGAGAGAGAGAGAGACATACACAGCATGTCTTTGTTTGTATCACATGCACGCGACTTCTTCTGCACGACACAGTTTACAGGTGTCAATGGAGCGCGAGAACGCTCGTGTTTGAACCATCGTGCTCGTGCCTGGAAATGGGACGGAGCAACGCGTCCGGCTTCGGTGCAACAGATGCAGACCGCGGCCGATTAAAGAGACGGGAACGCGGGCAGACTGGCTCGTGCGTTCGGGACCAGTCACGAACGCCGTTGTCAAGGTTACGGCAGCGGCGCAGCCCGGAAACAAAGAGAATATATGAGAGAGAGAATACAGATACACATAGAGAAACACGACGAGAGAAGAGAGAGAGAGAGAGAGAGAGAGAATGAAACAGAGACAAGGAAAGCGGGAAATAAATAGAATCAAAGTGGATGAGAGAAGAAGAGCAGGACAAAAAGAAGGGAAGTGAGTGAAAGACAAGCAGTGAGGACGAGAGAGAAAATGAAAGTGGATGAGGGGAGATAGATAGAGTGGATGAGAGACAAGGAAAGTCAATCACAAATTAAGGGAGAGGGGAAAATGAGTGAGAGACATGAGCAGAGAGGAAAAGACAAGTTTGTGAAAGTTGGTAAGAGTTAAAGAAGTGGGAGATAGGAGGAAAGTGACTGAGATGAGGGATGTGAGGAAAAGAAAAGAGATAAAGTGAGCGAGAGCCAAGGAAATCGAAGGGGGCAAGAAAAAGGTGAGAAGGGCACAAGGAAATAAATCAAGATAGCCACAAAAATAAAAAAAATCAGAGAGAAGAGAGGAAAAAGTTGAAAATAAGGGGATGGGAAAAAACAAAAGAAAAATATTAAGGAATCGGAACAGAAAGAAATGAAGAGGAAGAAAAGAGAGGGGTAAAGAGAAAAGGCAGCTCAATAAGACGAAAGGGAACAGAAAAAGGAGAGTAGAATGGTCGTGAGATATGGAAAATAAAGATAAAGGAATGAAGAGAAGAAATGTCACAGATGAGGAGTAATTAAGGGCCTGGTAGATCACAACTCCCTCTTTCTCCTCAAGGAGTGAATTTGAGTTGTGGATCATTCTCTGCATTGCACTGACCCTAAAGCGGTGGTGGTGTTAGTGTGTGTTGCACTAGTATCAGTGGATCAGACACAGCAGTGTTGCTGGAGTTTTTAAAGTTTCCACTCACTGTCCACTGCAAGACACACCAACCTTGTAGAAGGTAAAGTCAGAGACAGTTCTGATCTGTGGTTGCATGGTATAGTAACAGGCCACTATTTACATTACTTTCATTGTCATTTACTTTGTCGTCCTAACACGGGTGACTGCACAGTAACCAGTGGCCCACTGATTAACCCTCTTCATCTGTTGTATACCAATAGACACACTCATAGGTTTCACTCTATACTGTGGCTATAGATCCACCCACATCAATATCAGCCTCAATTCACAGACTTCACCTTCTGTTTAAACCACACTCATATTTCACTTTACACACTGCAGCTATAGATATGTTTTTAAAGACAGCAAACAGCATCATGTAATTAATAAAAGTTGAAAAAACTATTGTACAAACTGGACCTTCCTCTTTATGATGCACCAAATGTTCTCCATAGGTGAAAGATCTGGACTGCAGGCTGCCATTTCAGTACCCGGATCCTTCTCCTACGTAGCCATGATGTTGTGATTGCTGCAGAATGTGGTCTGGCATTATCTTGTTGAGAAATGCAGGGACTTCCCTGAAAGAGATGACGTCTAGATGGGAGCATATGTTGTTCTAGAACCTGAACAAATGAAATCAAATCAAATTTATTTATATAGCGCTTTTCACAACTGATGTTGTCACAAAGCAGCTTCACAGAATTCCAGTAAGACAAAGATTTGACATGAAATGTAAAAACAAATGTAAAACCCTCAAGTGAGCAAGTCAGAACATAGTTCTCTGCATTAATGGTGCCTTTCCACACATGCAAGCTGCCCATGCAACCCCATACCATCAGTGATGCAGGCTTCTGAACGGAGCGTTGATAACAACTTGGGTTATCCTTGTCCTCTCTGGTCCGGATGACATGGCGTCCCAGTGTTCCATAAAGAACTTCAAATCGTGACTCATCTGACCACAGAACAGTCTTCCTTTTTAAAAGACCCCTGGCCCAGTGCAAACATCTGAGCTTGTGGAGCTTGCTTAGAAATGGCTTCCTCTTTGCACTGTAGAGTTTCAGCTGGCAACGGCGGATTGTGTTCATTGACAATGCTTTCTGGAAGTATTCCTGAGCCCATTCTCTTATTTCCTTGACAGTGGCATTCCTGTTTGAGGTGCAGTGACATTTAAGGGCCCGGAGATCACGAGCATCCAGTAGAGTTTTACGGCCTTGACCCTTACACACAGCAATTGTTCCAGATTCTCTGAATCTTTTGATGATGTTATGCACGGTTGATGATGATAACTTAAAAGTCTTTGCTATTTTATGCTGGGTAACACCATTCTGGTATTGCTGCACTATCTTTCTGCGCAACAATGATGGAATTGGTGATCCTCTTACCATCTTGGCTTCAGAGAGACACTGACACTCTGAGAAGCTCTTTTTATACCCAATCATGTTGTCAATTGACCTAATTAGTGTTAATTGGTCTTCCAGCAGTTCGTTATATGCTCAATTTCCTTTTTCCAGCCGCTACTTGTCCCAACTTTTTGGGGATTTGTTGACACTGTGAAATTTTGAATCAACATATTTTTCCTTTAAAATGTTACTTTTACTCAGATTAAACTTTTGATCTGTCATCTATGTTCTATTACGAATAAAATATTGACATTTGCCATCTCCACATCATTGCATTCAGTTTTTATTCACAATTTGTTTAGTGTCCCAACTTTTTTGGAATCTGGTTTGTAATTGACTACAAAATGTTAAAAATAAAAACATCAAATACAATCCTTTTGATTCCAAAAGGCAGATAGTGTCATAATAAAACAATAATAGTAACTGTTATGTTTATATTCAAATCAAAATGAGAAACAGCCATGGTTTCTTTTGAAAATTTTATTGAATTTCCAAAAGATTGGCAGCGCAGGTTTAATCGTCGTCCTCTTCCTCTTCTTCATCCTGGTTGATCTGGAAGTAGCGCAGTTCATAGCTCTCCTTGGTGTTTGCCACCACGCGCAGCCAGTCACGCAGGTTGTTCTTCTTCAGGTACTTTTTGGTGAGATATTTCAGGTACCTAAAAGGAAACAAAAGCACAAATTGACTACAAATATTTTGTGGAATATTTAAATACAAGAGACTCTAAAATGAAAAAGAGGTCCTTGAAAATAGTAACTACACCTGTATGTACCCTGTATATACATAAGGTCTGGGATACAAATGGTTTCTCATAAGTAAATGACTGATATTCAAAGCATATAAATCATCAACTTATAGCTAGTGAATTTTACATACTTTTGAATGAAACAGGCAATAAATAATTACACCAGGAAATTAAAATAAAAACTAGCATTTAATATGCTTCATGAACATATTCGGCTGTGTTTCATCTGCTATTTGACTGCACTGGATAAAGCTTATTAAAAACAAAGTGTTTCCCAATTGTGCTCTGAAGTACCCTTGTTTGTTTTAAGGGTGTGTATATAACAGTCGGCTTTGGAACTGAATGCTTCCTTTGAAACTCGTGTGTGCACCGAACAAGCACCAGGTACATACAAAAACAATAACTGAACGAAGCCCAGCATGGTTCTGACCAGTGTTTCTCAACCTTGGTTGTGCCCTGCCCTTCACTTTTTTAATGTGTTCCCTGCTTTAAAGGCTAAGCACCAGGTATATGAAAGTGTCAAACAAATAAATACAGTGGAATTTGAGTTCCCAACTTAGTTGGTATTAGTTAACGTTAGCTTGACTTGGTAAACTCGGTGGCTCAGATTATACTCGGCTACGTAGCTGCATTACTGAGGTTTATAGTGTCGGATGAATTCGAGTTCGACTTCGATCACATTTACAAGACTAACGGTACCTCTAAATCTGAGTTTAGCTTATTGCTACGCTATTGTCATCAATAATGTTGGTTATTTAGCTAGCTAGGTACTGTCATAACAGTCAGTCATAACGGTGTTTTACCGCCGCGTTGTTCAGCTGTTGTTCACCAGTGACATCACGGTTGCGTTCAAGAATTTCCGTAGCGAGCTCAGGTTTTTCCCATCAATTTAATACAATTGTCAGTTTTAAAGCAAATTAAGCTGCTATTTTCATTTTGATTCATACTCATATGTCAGTAACTAAAATAATGTGAAATATTCATGGAGGTCCATTAAGTGGTGCTTAGCCTTTACTCCCACTGCAACCCTGAAAGACTGGTTAATTAACTGATCAGTTGAATCAGAAATGTTGGTAGAAGGAAAAGCAATAAATGTGCAGGGTTTCGTTTTTTTGTTGAGCTGAGTTTGAAACGGTAGCAACATAGATGTTCTATGTACCAAGGGAAATTAACTACATAGTATTTCCTGATACAAAATACCCAATTCAATTAATCAGATCAACAAGTCCTTCATGAGTTTTGCTAGGGTTGTTGTGAAAATATACACCATTTCTGCAGACTGAATTTTCAGTCAGAATTTCACAAATAATTTCATGTTACATAATAGTTAGTTCAGAAGAACAATTTTAAAGCAAAATAAAGATATACAAAATGCATGTTATTTGAAATAATTCTCATAAATGTTTTATGTTAAATAAGAAGTTGCAGGGGTGCAGCAGGTAGTGTTGCAGTCACACAGCTCCAGGGACCTGGAGGTTGTGGGTTCCGAGTCCTGCTCCGGGTGACTGTCTGTGAGGAGTGTGGTGTGTTCTTCCTGTGTCCACGTGGGTTTCCTCGGGGTGCTCCGGTTTCCTCCCACAGTCCAAAACACACCGTGGTGGATTGGCGGCTCAAAAGTGTCCGAATGTGTGTGTCGCCCTGTGAAGGACTGGCGCCCCCTCCAGGGTGTGTTCTTGCCTTGCACCCAGTGATTCCGGGTAGGCTCCGGATCCACTGCGACCCTAAACTGGATAAGCTAAAAAGAAGTTGCAGCTTTGTATGAATTACAATATTTATAATAAATCCTGTGAAGTTTGGAAGCAAAAGACAAACATGTGTCAAGGCTGAGGGACTTGACTATATCTTCATCTACACATGGGAATACTGCAGAAAATGTTTGGTAACCACTGGGATAGAATATTTAAAGGTCAGGGTAAAGGCAGATAAGTACTTCTGCGCTGACTTGACGCAGAGCCTATGCCGTAGGCTATGCACGAGTCCTACGCCGTTGTGAGCGTTTATGCTTCTGCATTGCTCTACAACTACACTGCCACACCGCTAGGGCTGAATCTCAAACATCTTCCTCTACTCAATGTAGTACACACTGTGGTGGTGTAGTAGTATTACTTTAATAAATAAAGCACTATTAGAGAGTAGGGCACTGTTTTGGACAGAGCATAGTTCACAAGGTGCCAGGAAAGAAACAAATACAAAGCCAGTACGTTTTAACCATGTGGTCCTTGATGAATTTTTATTCATCCCTGCTGCCCACACCATGTCTGAGGAAATATTTTACCATGAATTTGCTTCAGTCTCTGCAGAGTGGAGGAGAGGAGTTCATGTTTCTGTACGTTTTGGTTCAACATAAACAATGTCCGTCCGTCAACTGATAAATCACAGTCATTGTGTTATACATCGATGCAACGCGTAGTTACATTTTTTGGAGAGGTGCGCTTCAGGCAACAGCGTAGGGCTTGTGTCGAGGCTTTGCCTTTGGCGTAGGTTCAACGCAAAGCTATAAATTGGGCCCCCAATTGGTCAGTCACAAGTCAAAAACAGCCAAATATAAACAAACGTACAATCCACTTTATTACTTACGCAGGAAACCACACGACATGAGACAAATTGTATCCAGTGTTGGCAGAAGTTAAAAGCATCCCAGGAAACTGAGTAGTCTCAAACTCAGTATGCATCCATAAACCAGGATTATTTTGATTAAGAATTAAAGATATCAGCACCAGGATAAGTAATGCCTACGCTGGATTCTGCCATGTGCCTGAACTGACCACTGATATAAAAGCATATATGCTAGTGTATGTGGACTGAAGAACCAATAACAACACAGTTCTGCAACCACCACAGAGGACAAAGTGGACTACTTTTTTCCCCAACACTGACTATAACAATGCATGATATGTGGGCACTGTGTGTCTATTCTTTTTTTGTAGTGATGTGAATAGACCACATCCTATAATGAACATAGCTATGGCTGGGCATGAATACTTGAGAGCTGGTCTCTAATAATACAAATAAAGCCACGTATTATTGGTCATTTAGTGCCGTAGAGGCTATTTGCCAACTGAATATTCTGACAGTTCTCTGAATATGCAAGGCTGTCAAGAAGATAGCTCAAAATCCCCCCCCCAAAAAAGGAAACTGTAGAATTTGGTGAATTTGCACTGAGGAGGACTGCCATATCTGCAATGCAGATGCAAAACTGGAAAATGAGACAAGACTATTTTTCTGCCTAGAATTATGCAGGTTTTTAGAGTAAAAACACCTTGAACTAATATATTCCTGCTTGTATCACTCTACACTGTAGTGATCATAACCCTATTCTGAGGTGAAAATGGCATTAAAATGCACTTAAAAAGCCACCAAGGCAGGAATGTGTACAAATGGATACATTTCCCTGTTTTATTGCCATTTGCTGCTTTACCAATCCAATTATTCTATAGCCTGCAGGAAAAACATAAGTGCTCTGCAAAGTAATCAAAGTTGCAGGAATTATGACAAGGTGGGAATAGTTCAGCCTTGTGATACAGAAACTGCAGATTCATTCAGGCAACAGTTATAGCATGAAACTGTAGCTTGTAGGAGCTAGAAATGTTTCTACTGAACAGACAGCAGTTAATCTTACTTGCATCATACATTGCTGCCAATGTCTTGTGAAGTGTAATTTACATTGTGTGGGGTGCTGGTACTGGTGTGAACCAAGTCTTATCTAAAATTCAGGAGTGCAATAATCCGAAAAGAATAAGTATGAATGTAGCACTTATATTTGGTATTCATTTGAACATTATTAATAATAACAGTTTCTCCACTGGCTTGCATTTATACAGTTACGCATTTATTACCAACTAAGCCTGTCATTATTTAGGTGATAGTCTAATACCATTTCAAATGTCATTCATTCATTCATTATCTGTAACCGCTTATCCAGTTCAGGGTCACGGTGGGTCCAGAGCCTACCTGGAATCATTGGGCGCAAGGCGGGAATACACCCTGGAGGGGGCGCCAGTCCTTCACAGGGCAACACAGACACACACATTAACACACTCACACCTACGGACACTTTTGAGTCGCCAATCCACCTACCAACGTGTGTTTTTGGACTGCGGGAGGAAACCGGAGCACCCGGAGGAAACCCACTCGGACACGTGGAGAACACACCAACTCCTCAGAGACAGTCGCCCGGAGCGGGAATTGAACCCACAACCTCCAGGCCCCTGGAGCTGTGTGAATGCGACACTAACCTGCTGCACCACCGTGGCGCCAAATGTCATTCAAGACTATTAAAATAATATTTTAGTCACAACATCAGATGTAAATAAATGTAGTGACTTAGACCTGTAGGGACTGTCTGTGTGTGTATTCGATACACAAAGAGAACATCTGTTTAATGCATGTTTCCCTATTGTGCATGGAAGTCAAATGAAGAGAAACAGGTACCATTTGTGGCCAAAATATTCAAAAAATCTCCTATACCCTGTCAATCACTGAAACAGCACTACCATAAAACCATGTCTGACAAGATACCATGGCAGGGACAAATAACACAAAGCTGTAAGGCAGCATGTTCCACTGAAACAAGTCTAACACTACTACTTAGACAAAGGTCCACATATCGACGTTACAAGACAATCATCTTCACAGAACTGTTTCTGCAAACAAGGAGACTGCAAACTAACCTCTTGGAGAAAGGGACCTCTGACGTTACTGTGATTTTGCTCTTGCTCCTCTCAATGGAGACTACACCACCACCCAGATTCCCAGCTTTACCGTTCACCTTGATGCGCTCTTGCAGGAACTGCTCCTATAGAAAAATGACACACACATCAAAAATTTACCATACAAAGTTAGGAAATACTTGCCCAACAAAAGCAGACTGTATATATCACTATGATCACTAAGGATGATAAACTGGATTATGCACTGCCCAATAAAGAGATGTGCTCATTTTTTAGGCCATTATCAAACTAATTCAAAACTTCTTAACTTTTTATATCCCACTGACATGTAAATAGTTTCTGGAGTTCACAGTGCATTTTAATTAAAAGTAATAAAAGAAATAAAAAAAAAGGACAGTAATCGTACTGTTTTGAGCTATACTTTTAAACTTAAATGAAGGCTTCAAAGTTTGGATAGCACATAATTTCTGTGATTAATTACACTGCCTTTACATGTAAACTGTGTCATATTAATGTCTGCTTATGATAGAACAAGCCCATTTGTACTGGTCAATATTGTTCATTATTAACAGTAAATTTACAGACATTCAAAAGCATTCAAAACAGATTAAACTAAAAATGTACTTTCCTCAAAAACTACATATTTAAATAACAACTGAATGAGAAATCATGAGACAGTGGGCTGATCACTGGACATACTTACAAAGTTTGCAGCATCCATGATGCCATCCTCAACAGGGTGGGTGCAGTCCAGTGTGAATTTCAGGACCTGCTTCTTTTTGCCACCCTTTACGACTGGCTTCTTCTGCAATTACAAACAAATGCATACACATCGTATCCTTGGTATCTGTTACCAGATCATTATCAGGATTTAAACATTTTTAATACACAAGACAAATTCTTCAATGCACAGGGCAGAGTTAAACATTCTTTCCGGTGGTTTAAGAGATTTGGCATCTCATCTTGTCTAGAAAAATGCAGAGGACAGTGTTCACGGCAGCAAAACCACAATGAAAACAGACCACAAAACAAGCAGCATGCAAATGATTATGCAAGCTATAGGTTTGTTGCAGGTACTAAAAGATTCAGTCCCATTCCATAAGAAGTCAACAATCTTTTTCTACTCAACAAACTGGCCCAGGAGGCTAAAAACTCGGGAATAACTACACAACACTCGATTATCCTTTTTTCATTTAGAAAACAGATTGCTGTTACCCACGTTACTAAACTGAATATTATTCATGTTAGTGTTAATTAATTTATATGACCCATTAAGACAAAGCAGTCCAACTTTAATTATGACCAGTCCAAAACCTTATTATATATATTATGACATAAGAAAAGCTGACACCAAATTTAACACCAAGTCTCCTTTGTCTTCTTGGTTATTAAACAGGCCTGGGAATTAATAGGTCATTGCAATTTGCATCTCCATCACAATATTGCTGTTCCCCAAATGTTTCAAAGTCTTGTCTGAATCACAGCAGCTGAAGATTGTAACCTTTAATGCTCTTATGTCAAGTAACCAGATCATACCAAGCTTTGGCATTATGTTATGAAATGGTGTGGAACAAAAGTGAAATTGCATTTTAACATCAGGAACATTACAACTAGCCACTATGACCAACATTTTTGACACTAGAAATGGGTACTCGGGTACGGAACAGACACCTATTAAAATTTCTACAACAAAATCAGTCACACCTGATCCCAACTAAGGGACTGATGCAGATCAGAGTTGTTTAATAAGTGCTGGAAAGAGCTCAAGAGAAGGTATGGTAGGTCCCAGGAGCAGGGTTTGTAACCACTGCTTTACACATTTTACCCTTCTCTATAAAATCACATTTGATTCCAGACCAGAACCTTCTTTAGTAGCAACTGAGTTACTATGCTGGATGAGGGAAAATTATAGATGTGTACACATAGTGGAGGCAAAGTAGAAAGGAGGCAGCTCTTCCTTGAACTCTCCTTAACTCCCCAGTTCCCGTATGGTTTTCACTGTAAAGGGCCAGTGTTTATCCTGTGTTTTGAACATTAAAGGTGAGCTATGTGTGTGTGTGAGAGGGAGCAGTTTCAGCTCTGGGCACAAGTGTGTTAGCTCTGCTGCTAAACTCGCTGCTCCTGGCCTACAGCGTGGTTTTACCCTCCAGACTAGCTCATAAACAAACGCTAATAAAACCGCCCCTACAGCGGAAAAAACACTTCTGAGCGGCTACGAAGGGGACAGAAGGGTTCACGCTCAATACCCATCGTTTTCAGACACTAACGCAGAACGAGAAGGGACTTTTTCGGCGGTTTGTTAAATGTGTTGCTACTTACAAGTGGAGCCATGGCGGGCAGAACAAGCAGAAAGGGAGATGAGCGGGTGCGCATGCGCTTTGAGCCCGACCCAGGAAATTGAGCCCAGAGCTTCTCGAGCAAGCGATTCAATCGGTACTCTCAAGTGAAAGGGGTTCTCCACGAACCAACGAGGACGTGGCTCGATTATTTTGAACCGTTTGGCCCGTTTCCACCAACATAATTTGGTTCCCATACCAGAAAAATCTGGTCCCATATAGAACCAATGGTAGCTTCTTAGAAAATGCTTGTGGCCCTTTTGAGCTAAAGTTGAACCAGAGTTCTTGGTTGGGAATCTCCACCCCCCCCCCCCTGCATTATAGCAAGAACTAGCCGTTCTTAAATGTGTTACAGTAGCTCAAATATTATGTATGAGCAGTACTTAAAATTCCCGTCTTCATTAGTGTGGTTTCCAGAGCCTGCTGTTCCTGTTAGTGTTTTTAGGCCTCACCAAATATATATTAGGATTGGGGTACTGTACTGTAACTTGTTACCAGCAACCAAATATAAGTAGAGTCAAGTAGTATAAGTAACATGTAGTGGAAAAGCACAATTTTGTGTCTTGCCTAGTGCCCCTACCTTGGCTGGGAGATGGGAATTGCTCTGTTGGTAAATAAATAGTGGCTGTTTCTAAAGAATCTCTGCTGAGAGTATTCTGAGGGAGAAAGGTGCCAAGTCATTTCTAAATTAAATGTTTGTATAAAATTCTGACTTTTATTTGGCCCGATGTTTCAAAATGTTGTATTTATTCTGGCTAGAGAATGTTGGAATATCCCTGTTTTGCAAGGCCTAATGAGGAAGGTCCTTTAAACCCCCCAGGAGAGTCCCAGAAATGAAATATTGATGCTGTTTATTTGTTGCACATGTTGTGTAGTCTAGTTTTAATAGTGTGTGTATGGGGTGTTATTTTGTGCAAAGGGATGGTGGCAGTGTGGTTGTGAGGAATGTTCACTATCCTGTGAAGCTGTGTATATATAATCATCTCTTCTTACAAAACAGCTGCGTTTAGTGCTTTGTGCTCTATACAATGTGAGAGAACAGTGATACTCTGAACAAAGAGAGATTTAGGTGTAAAATTAATTTAGCACCTGCCAGTGGAAGCCATAGTATCTGGTTTCTCGTATAGTCATGTAGGTTAGCTTTGATTCTAACACCCCACCCTCTCACCCAAGCCCCCATTCTCTCCTCACAGCTCTTCTCTCTTTAACCCTCACACAAAGGCTAGGGTTCTAGATGATTGCTGCTTGGTGTCAGGCTTCCTCTGAAAGCTCCAGCATTGCTGTCATTCCTTTAGTAGATAGTGGACATTGGTAAAGGCAGTGTTGAGGAGAAACTAGCTGCATATTCTGGACTCTGCTGACTGCACTAGATGGACCTGGATGGAAATGAGATTTAACTCGCACTCACTTGGTCAGTAGCATTGTCAGCCCACTCACGGAAAACCCAGAAAGAAACAGGCTAGTGAAAGAGTATGGAATTATCAAATATTTCCAGAACAAAGCAGTCAGATTTGGATATATCATACTAAAGTTGATAAGGTAAGTGATGTGGCACTTAAAAATAACAAAGCTTGTTGGGAAATAACTGTTATGATGGTTAAGACATTAATACATGATAGCTTTTAATATAGCACATTTGTGTCCATTTAATCCAATTATATTTCTTTAGTATGCAACCAAGTCACATACTAAAATGCAATGACAAATATATGAAATGTGAATACGATTTCAAATGCATTTTACAACAGTTTCTTACTCATAACACTGTATAATATTTCATTACAAAGTATTTTACCTTTTATTCCATTCATAAAAGCATTGGTTTTAAACAAATTATTTTTTTTGTATATTACTGTCTGTCTTACAGAACCTTCCATGTAAATGACACCTTCCACACACACTGCTTTAACCCCCACGCGGTATATAGTTAATTATGAGCACTAATGTTTTTAATTTTGTAAAGAGGCGCTTTTGTAAGGAACTGCCCATTAACTCCTTACCTAAGTGTATTTTGCATCAGTGTTTTGTTCTTTTCTAGGCACAAAGAAATGTCCAGAGTTTTCCAGATAACTATATGTTACAGATGAAGCAGGTTCACTGTAGTATTCCTTTAAATAAACTGTGCCCTGGGATTATTCTAAATTTCCTCCTGACCTCTCTGTAGATGGCAGGTTTATCCCTCTCTCCTCTGGAGGAGCTGTGGGCACCAGACTGTGCCAGCCTTCATCCCTTGGTGTGCCACCTGTGCCAGGGACAGTATCGCCAGCCGTGTCTTCTGGACTGTTACCACATCTTCTGTGCCAGCTGTCTGCATGGCAGGGCCAGTGAGAACCGCCTCATCTGCCCCCTCTGTGGGTGAGTAACAACATCACAATGGGAGACTAAGCAATGATTTAGCTGCTGAATTGATTTCTGTTGTGCCTGTGGACTGTGAGAAGTGATGGTTAATTGAAGCTCTGTGTAATGAGTTGTATGTGCAGTACTGGTCAAAGCTAGAAATACATCATATCAATGTGCAGGTTTTTTTTTTTTTTTTCTTATATTATTTTTCAGTAGTGAAAATTTAGTATGACAATGTTTGCAAACAACAAAATGTTTTTAAATGGTGGTGTTTGTTTACAAATAATTAATATTTGAATTAATTAAATTGTCTTTGGAAATTAGAAATATTATAAATATTTCATAAATGTTGTTAGAACATGGGGTGGCACAGTGGTGCAGCAGGTAGTGTTGCAGTCACACAGCTCCAGGGACCTGGAGGTTGTGGGTTCGATTCCTGCTCCGGGTGACTGTCTGTGAGGAGTGTGGTGTGTTCTCCCTGTGTCTGCGTGGATTTCCTCCAGGTGCTCCGGTTTCCTCCCACAGTCCAAAAACACACGTTGGTAGGTGGATTGGCGACTCAAAAAGTGTCAGTGAATGTGTGTGTGTGTGTGTGTGTGTGTGTGTGTGTGTGTGTCTGTGTTGCCCTGTGAAGGACTGGCGCCCCCTCCAGGGTGTATTCCCGCCTTCCGCCCAATGATTCCAGGTAGGCTCTGGATCCACCTGAACTGGATAAATGCTTACAGATAATGAATGAATGAATGTTAGAATTTTAAGGGCCTCATTCTTTATTCTGGATGCGTAAAATTATCATTATTATTATTATTATAACTGGGGTGCATGGTGATGCTGCAGTTGGCCACACAGCTCCAGGGTCCTGGGATCTTGGGTTCAATACTCACCTGTGTGTGAGGAGAGTTGTGTGTTCTCACTGTGTCTAAATGGGATTGTGCAATGCACCCAACTTCTGATGTGGGAAAAATATCCCTTCAGATTCCTTTGAAAAAAATGAAAGCAAGTGTCTTAAAAATAATGTTACACGATTACAAAGTACTTTCTGACACATTTAATTTTGATATTATATTTATTCATTTGACCGTCTGTGTTAACTTTGTTAAATGAGTTCTCTTTTCCCCAACACTGAATAACAAATTATTTAAATAAATAAATAAAGGCGTTTACACATTACAGTATCTGCAAAAAAATGTATTATTATTATTATTATTATTATTATTATTATTATTATTATTATTAGGCACAGGTTTCAAAGCTTATAATGATTGTTTATTTAAAGTGCTCGAGTTTTGTGGTTTCTACTTGTATGCTAATGTCAAACTGATCCGAAATATTCTACTCCCATGAAACACACCGCTGTTGCTCTCTGCTTTGACAGTGTAATCATAGTCTTGCTGCAGGCTAACAGATGGGCTCACCTAAGCTCTAATTACCACAAAACAGAATGTAACAGCAGCATGTGTGTAGAGGAAAATGTGCAATTTCTTTGCATGCACTGCCTGTTTCACATAGCACTCGAGATATATACTCACTCTATAACATATACTTATAGGTTTTGGTAAATGTGCTCTCGTCATGAAATTAATATCTGTAATACAGTCCATAAACATGTTGGGTACAAGTAGAAACATCTTACGCTAGTGATGTTGTCCTGCCCTGGTATGAAAACAGCACCTAGGAAACGTGTATCATGAGCACTGATGGACTCCACTTTGCCAAATGTAACGTAATACGGTTGTAAACATGTTCCTTGCCCAATGTTTGTGGAATGTGATGCAAGCATCTATTTGAAATTAGTATATACACCAATCAGCCATAACATTTAAAATGACCATTTACACAGGTGCGCATTGGTTCATTTGTGGCTCTGCATACACTGCTAGCCCCCTTTCACCCTGTTCTTCAATGGAGAGGACAATAACAAGGCTGGTATTATTTGAGTGGTAGACTATTTTCACCGCTGCTGTGACACTGATGTGATGGTGGTGTTAGTGTGTGTTGCTTTGGTATGAGTGCATCAGACACAGCAGTGCTGCTGGAGATTTTAAACACTATGCATTTAGACAACTACCCTGTTGGTCACTGGATGCCGTTGGCTGGGTATTTTGGTCAGTGGACCATTATCCAGCCAGCAATGACACTGATGGGCACTGCTTTCTCTCTGATCCATTTGTAAATGTTATCATTAAACTGATTTTTAATTCCAGTTTATTTGGAAATGAAGGTTGGTAAATGTCTTCATATAAATACAGCCAAGCCATCTTTTTTTGTGTGTACTTTGGGTTAAAACACAAAAGCCTGATATAATTAAGTGAACACAAAGCGCAGCTTTACATTGGACTGGGGAAGATGAGGGAATGGAAATTTTGGCAGATGCTCTCAATCCGAAGCAGCTTCCGTGGAAAGAAGCCAAGCTCGATTGGTTCCATTTGTGTGTTCACTCACCAAGGCTGGTCGCAGCTGGGCTTTACTGATGCTGTGTCTAGTAGGATTAATGCAGGGATCCAACTTTGCCAGCCTTAAGATTCACACATTCTTGACTTCAGTGTATCTGACAGCTTTGTAACTTTTAAAGGGCCCATATTTTACATTTCATATATTTAATTTTTCTCCAATATTAGCCTTAATTCAAAGCCATTTTCCACATTTAATTGAAAATTAACAGGTTTTTCAACCTGGAGTTGCATTTAAGACTGAGATGCACTCATATGCAAATTATTTCTGTTCTAATTGACTGCTCCTTAAAAAAAGGCCTTGTATTTTGTCTTTATCCATACGTTTTTCACTGCATTGTAAAACAGGAAATCTAAAGTGTTGTGAGATGTTATAGGAATGTTCATCTGTGACATCAAAACCCTGATCACGGAAAATCACATTTTTTCAGTTTCACTATATGTACAACTTTAAAGGGACTACATCTTAAGTTTGCTTCTATTTGTTTGTTCTATTTTGCTCCCTGAGAACCACTTTTTATATTATTATTATTATTATATTATTTATATATATATATATATATTATTCAGTAAATATAGTCCCAGTTTATTTTTCATTCATTCATTCATTATCTGTAAGCGCTTATCCAATTCAGGGTCGCAGTGGGTCCAGAGCTTACCTGGAATCATTGGGCGCAAGGCGGGAATACACCTTCACAGGGCAACACAGACATACACACACATTCACTCACACGGACACTTTTGAGTCTCCAAACCACCTACCAACGTGTGTTTTTGGACTGTGGGAGGAAACCGGAGCACCCGGAGGAAACCCACGCAGACACAAGGAGAACTCAACTCCTCACAGACAGTCACCTGGAGCGGGAATAGTCACACTCCGGAGCTGTGTGATTGTGACACTACCTGCTGCGCCACCGTGCCACCTCAGTTTATTTTTACTAGACAATATTCTTCTGACACCCTGTGAAGGACTGGCGCCCCCTCCAGGGTGTGTTCCCACCTTGCACCCAATGATTCCAGGTAGGCTCCGGACCCCCCGTGGCCCTGAACTGGATAAGCGCTTACAAATAATGAATGAATGTACTGTATGACTTTTATAATGATGTTTGTTGCACTGGTTTTAATGACATAACAAAAACAACTCCATGTGTATTTTTACACCTTACCTTTCATTTGTGAATCATAAACATTAAGTTTTTACAAGCTACATCAAACTTTGCTTTGAAAAAAGCAGCAAAGACATCGTTTACCATAATATGGGCCATTTAGCTGTAATCTTTTCGAGGTAAATCAAACAGAAAACAAAAACGGACACTGCGTGGTTCCTTTGATCTGGTTTCTGAGATGCTGACTCTTGTTTAATGTGGTCAGAATGAAACACTCTCATGCTACTTTTGTTTTTATCAGTGAGGTCCCAGAGCCATAACAGGGCATGCTGGGTAAAAAGCTGGAAGTGCCCTGGCCTGAGCTGTGGGAACAGCTGCAGCATCATCTGCCCGGCTCCAGTTTTAGCCTCGTGGCAGAACAGCGGGCATGGCGGGCACTCCGATAAGATCACAATACAACACATCAGAACAGAAGCATCTTGGCGAGGGCTCACTGGGCTGCATTGATCCAGAAGCTCAAGGCAATTAAAAGGGCCTTGATTCTGATCCATTTCTTCTCCAGTTCAGATGGCACGTGGTGGCCTAGTGTAGGTCATTTAAGGCAGTGTTAAGGACATGGGCTTTTTGACTGATGATAGATATGGATTGTTCTGGTCTGGACATGTTTTGGTTTGTTAAAATATGATTAAACCAAAACATGCCCCGACTAGAACCACTTGGCAATTTGGATTTTTAACTTGGATCAACAACTTACATTAAGAAGTCAGTTTTATCCAATAATTAATTTTACAGGTTTCTCATTTATCCCAAGAGTGATTAATAATCTCAATAAGCAAACACTGTATTTGTATGGGACATTATTATTATTAATCTATCACTGGTGCTGCAAGAAATATAAAGTTAATTTATATTTTCAATATCTCTGTTTATGAATCACAGTTTAGCAGCTTTGTGGAGTCCCTCAAGATTACAATGGACCCTCTGATGGACCCAGAGATTCCCCATCCACTGTATATTATCAGTGGAATGGATTTTCTTTTATTTTTAACAAACATGTATTGGGGTAATTTAGTTGTATTTTTGATGTTGAAGTCATGTAGGACTGCCCATCTTTGTGCCTCTAACCTCGCTCCTTTTATAGATAGTTATACTGTTTATAGATAAATAGCCCCATATCATGACACATCCACCACCATACTTCACAGGTTATTGGGATCTTTCTAATTATTACTATTCAAATTGTTCCCAAAGAGATGCGTTTTTGTTTGGACTGAGCTCTGAGTTTATTTAAATATTTCTAAAGTTAAGACAAGTGTGGGGTTTAAGGTGTAGAAAAGGAAGTTAAGCAAGAAGTCAGTTGTTTCTCAGGAAGTAATATTATTCCAATTCAATTTTCATACACATGATATATAGGTGGAGGTGGATCAAGTGTGAAATTTAGTTCTGCCCCAAATCAGCCTTGGGGCAGCTGGTGGTATCATAGACTCATGGTGCTATATTTATCTATTGTTGTCCAGTGGAAGTTGGATCATGCATTCAGCCTTGTCCATGGTCCAGCTGCCGCTAGCAGTGTTTATGTATGGCTAAAAGCATTCTTTAAGTGCCAGATTAATCTAAAAGGGCAAACAACAGGTTTAACAACAGTAATAGGCTTCCCTTAGGATTTCAGCTGTGCCCCTTTTTGTTCAGTCTTGTTTTTTATAGTCAAGGCAAATAACTAATT
Organism: Hoplias malabaricus; assembly: GCF_029633855.1. Lineage (NCBI taxonomy): Eukaryota > Metazoa > Chordata > Actinopteri > Characiformes > Erythrinidae > Hoplias > Hoplias malabaricus. Next base: position 26,921,673 of record NC_089804.1, on the reverse strand, counting down.
AGAACATAGGGGCTATTTTTCTTGTGTGAGGTCACAAACAATTTACAATATAATTACAGAACCCAACAGAGTTCCTCATGGAACTGACTTCTAACTCACTCACATATGTACTCACTCACTCCTTTTTAGGTACATGCTCCAGAAGGGGGTGCTGTTCAGTGTTTTTCATCAAAGACACTGTTCTTGTCATTACTTTAAATCAAATAATAAAGTTTATTTGTAAATATCATTTACAAGCAGCTGACCAACTGTATTTTGCCGAGTGGGCATTGCTTTGCGGAGTGACCAAAGGCATGGGATCACGGATACATGATAGGGTGAGCAGTTTGGAGTAGAGCCACTGCACTTGCAAACTAAGAGGAGCCAGTTGAGGTGGTTCAGGCAGTGATGACCTGTGGTGGGAGGGAGTCTCCAAACTAGGCACAGAACCCACTGGAGGGATTATATCTCCCAGCTGGTCTGAGTACACCTGAGGATCCCCCAGGAAGAGCTGGAGGATGTGACTGGGGACAAAAACATTGGAACCCTGTTGCCAGGTTGACCATGAATCTGGACTTATTTTAATATGAACTGAAACTCAGGAAGAGTTACTGGGAAAATAACATTCGCATCACTATGGTGATGTGGTTTGTATTTGTAGTTTGGGGGAAATAATTTTCTAAACAAACCAGTTCTGTTATTGTGGTTGGTGCACCCTAGTGGGTAACACTTCTGCTTTCTACACAAAACTAGGGATTGATTCCTGGTTCAGGCAAGGATCCTATGCTGCACCAATCAGAGGCCTTGGATAGGATTCCTAACACTTATTTTAGTTCTGTAATGTGTTTACGTTGTAAGTTGCTGGGGATAAGAGCAGGTGGCAAATGCCATAAATGTAGTAATAGTAATAATAATAATAATACATTTTATTTATAGAGCACGTTTCATGTTCAAAACATCTCAAAGTACTTTACTGTCGAGGAAATAAAAGCAAGACACAGCACAAACAGAAGTGTAAAACTGAAATCATTAAAAAATATTAATAACAATGTATATAAATTGAAATAAAATGAGAAGTAAATAAAATAATTGACTGTATTTTTATGTAAAATTTATTAAGAAATATTTAAAATACAGCCCTTGTTTCTGATGGTTCCACGTTGGCAAACTAAATATATTAGAAAAACAATTCTGGCAACCCCCCCACCATCTTGTTGTTATTCCCTAAAAAGTATGCATTTTTTTATACATTTACATTGTATTAGGTACTAATCCAGTGGGTTTGGTACCGAAGCAGAAAAAGCATGTCCCCCAAAAAGGAACAAAAGGTGTAAAATGTTTGGGGGATATAAAGGCTGCATAGATCGCCCTCTCTTGGATGAAGCTGCTGCCGACACATCAGTTTGTCAGTGCTCCTGCTTTGTATTTACACACACTGTCCATTAGGTCAGACCTAATATATAGGTGTATTTTGGAAGTTTACAATTACTGACTGTGCCCCATCTATTGGCCAGTAGTCAACAATCACACTCCCATGATACTACCGTGTTTCCCCGAAAGTAAGACAGTGTCTTACATTCTTTTTACCCCCGAAAGTCCCACTATGTCTTACTTTCGGGGTATGTCTTATATTGGTAAAAAATGTCGATTTTTGTTTTAAACATTAAATTAACATTTATTAACAACCTGAACAGTATGGTATTCACCATAAAAACAGTTTTATAAAAGCAAGTGCCAAGAATGTCTTGTTACAACCGTATCATGACGGTATTTCCATGTATAACATGTAAAACAATGAAAAACGGTAAGAACGAACAGTTTGAATATGTTATACTGGAAGATAAAACAGATTTATTCCATGACAACCATGGCCATGCCAATCAGAGCGGCCACCAGCGGCTGCACGTGAGGGCACTGAGGCTGCGTGTTGGACCACGGACAACATTACTGCTGCTCCCGCGGCCTCCACATCCCTCCGCTCATTCCGCTCCAGATCCGTCCGCATCCCGCAGTTAATGCAGCAAAAGGTACCGGTACTATGGCTTATATTTTTCCAACGTACAGTTTACTATGTCTTACTTTCGGGGTACGTCTTACATTAGCCGACCCCCCTAAAACCCACACTGCGTCTTACTATCGGGGAAACACGGCAACATGTCATAGTCACTGCTACACTAAGAATGGTCCATCACCCAAGTAATAATTGTTGTATTTATGGCTGAACAAAGTAGATAAACTGTACTACAACAATACCTCTAAACCTACAGAGTGCACCTATAAGGTAATCTGCCTGTGTAGCCACAATTAATTTGGTGTGTGTGTGTGTGTGTGTGTGTGTGTGTGGTCAGATATCCCTCGCTTGTGAAGGGGACAAATTGCCTCCCGCCTGAAGATTGTTTACTGAAGTTCCTGGTGGAGAACTCCACTGACAGCGTGGTGCAGTGTGCTAACTGTGATTTGGAATGTGATACAAAGGTATATATCACACAAATCCATTTACAGCACATATAATTAAATTAAATAATGATATCTCACAAAAGCCCATTTATAACCAGGGTATAGTACAAGTGGCAAAAAGGAACAGTGCCATAGAAAACCAATAGGGATAAGGACCTCAGACATTAAAGTAACAGTAGGTAGTATTTTTACCTTAAAATTACAGCTTTAAAATCATTTTGATGCTTCACTGACCTGAAATTGGGAGAATAAAGTCTCAGTTGTTGTAACCCCAGGCTCAGAACTGTAGAAACTGCACTGTGTAACTATGGGAGCAGGGTAGGAAACGGCTTACAGGACCCTAGGACCCTGGAGCTACATGTTAACAACACTTAATCTGGCACCTACCTCATGCCCCATGTTGCTTGTTGTTTACATCATATTTTCTATTATGGTGCTGAAATTTTGTCACTCATTTTCCACTGAAATGTTAACTAGTTTTCCTTGTGTTTGTGTGTTTGTGCAGGATGCTAGGGGAATGTTTTACTGTAACACCTGCAGCCAACCCCTGTGTGGACCCTGCAAAGAAATAACACATAAGGCTCGAATGTTCTCCGGACATGAAATCGTCACGCTGTCCAAACGTGCCAAAGAGGCCCACAGAAAGTGCCGTCAGTGGCTTTTTATATGAATTTATTTGAAATTATTTTACACACACATTACAGCAAACATTTTTTTGTGGATATCTTACATATTAGATGTGTTTTTTTTCATACATCTGAGCCCAGGAAACCTTTCTCATCCAAGTCACTTCATTGTTCTAGTTAACCATGAAGGAGTTGTTGAGATGCATCATTAGAGTGGAGTTTCTTGGTCTTTTAAGGCTCTCTCTCTTCAAATCAGGAGCTGGGATCCAGGTTCCAGACTGGGGTCAGGGTAGATTATCCCAGTCTGGAACCTGGATCCAAGGCCCTGATTTGAAGAACTCTGATCTAGGGACTGTTGTGCATCACAGTATTTCGTTTTGACTGATGTGCCCCCAGGATGGCATGTTAGCACTGCAGGTAGTGTGACTGCCCTACAGCTCCAGGGCCCTGGGTTTCTGGGTTCAGGGCTTTGTCTATGTCTGCATGGGTTTCCTCCCACCATCAAAAAACACATGTAGGTTGGGGGATTTCCAGTGTGAAATAGTCCACAGTCGTATGTGACTGGGTGACTGGTAGGTCACAGACCCAACGCAACCCTGAACAGGATGAAGAAGCTTTTGGAATGAATTAATAAATGAATAATAATTTCTTGATGTCTCTTTTTTACTCTAGCTCTTCATGATGAGCTTTACATCATGTTCTCAACAGAGAAGAAGTCCATGCTGTGCATCAAGTGCTTTAGAGACATGCAAGTGTAAGACAGCAAAAAAACTAAAATCATTGTGATGCTTCACTGACCTGTAATCAAGACCCAGCACGGCAGAAAGTGTACTGTGTAACTTTCGGAGTAGGGTATGATCTAACCCCCCACCCCCAGGCCCCCTCCCATTGATATACAGTAGCTACAGTGCTGTGAAAACAAATGACACTAGAGGGAGTCTCAGGACTAAACAACCCAAATCTTACCTATTGTTCCTGATCTCGCTACGTGTTACCTCCACCAAACCTGACAATGCATATTTGCACATAGCTATGTCATACACAGTATACGGTGCCTGAAATTCAGTTCTGTACACAACTGTACATATCACACAGTAATATACTGTAGGTATCAGTCTGTTTTATGCAGCTCATACTTAAAAGGCCATGCAAATGTCACATATTTGGCTCCATTCACATGGATCTTATATCTATTTTTTAAATAGCTTTGTTATTTATTTAATATATTTTCTTGAATATTGTATTTAGTGTGTGTACTTACTCAGATCTTGGTGAAATAAGATGCTTCTACACTTGTTCTCTGACGCAGAGAAAGCCGAATGCACTGCATTGACCTGGAGACGGCATATGCACAGGGCTGTGAGATACTGGACCACGGAGTACTGGTAAGAACCTTACGTTTAGATTTATAGCATTGGATCGATACCTTCTCAGAGAGAGTTAAATATCACCGATTGAGGCATATGCAATCTAAAGATTACTGCCTTGCTGAAGCTGTTAAACACAGCGATTGGTCAGGATTTCAGTGCCATTCTGAGGCAAATAGAATCATACTCTGTAGGGCACAGGATACAGGTGTAAACTAAACGGTTAGCATTGCTCTTCCAGTGAAGTGTGCATAATTTCCTGCATCCTTTCAGGCTGTAAAGGAGCTCCAGACATCTGCACGAGAGGCCATCATCCTACTCAAGGCCATGCTAAGAGAAGTGTGCGCTAATGTAGAGGAGGAGGAGAGTGCTATCTGCGGCCTGTTCAACAGCATGCAGGTGCGGGGGTTCACCACTAGAGGGCGTGCACGGATAACAAAGGTTATCACAGCTGTGGTGATCTGTTTATTGATACATTGCAACACAAAGGACTATGTAAAAATTGCTATGAAGAAAGATACTTGAGGAAAACTAAAGCATAAACCTTTTTCTTTCTTAAGGCTTGTGTAACTGAGACCATTGCTTTTCAGTTTAAAGGAGAATTCCTTCAGCATTCATAATATTCAGCAGATTTACAGCCATTTAAAGTGGTTGGCGGTGGGTTATTCAATATTAGAGAAATGTACAATTGTTCACACAGTGGAGGAGGAAAACAGCTAATGCAATAAAGAATTATAGATGTATCCTTTAAGACTGTAGTTTTTTGACAGTTGTCAGATTGGACCATTCTAATTATATATAGGACACTGTAACGGCAAAACAGATCTGAATAAAGTAGAAGAGGAGAATATTTTATTATAAATTTATATTAGTAATATTGTTACAGTTAATGCTTATTACTGCTGTTATTTCCACAAACAGTACTCCATAATGCTAGTATTAATAATTCATTCATTCATTCATTATCTGTAACCTCTTATCCAGTTCAGCGGTGGGTCCAGAGTCTACCCAGAATCATTGGGCCCAAGGCAGGAATACACCCTGGAGGGGGCATTATTTAATAATAATTGTTATTATTTTTATTGTTTAATAATAAACATATTAAATATAAAAATAATAGGGGCGGCACGGTGGTGCAGCAGGTAGTGTCGCAGTCACAAAACTCCAGGGACCTGGAGGTTGTGGGTTCGTTTCCCGCACCCGGTGACTGTCTGTGAGGAGTGTGGTGTGTTCTCCCTGTGTCTGCGTGGGTTTCCACCGGGTGCTCCAGTTTCCTCCAACGGTCCAAAAACACATGTTTGTAGGTGGATTGGCGACTCAAAAGTGTGAGTGTGTGTTTGTTGCCCTGTGAAGGACTGGCGCCCCCTCCAGGCTGTATTCCCGCCTTGCACCCAATGATTCCAGGTAGGCTCTGGACCCACCGCGACCCTGAACTGGATAAGTGCTTACAGATAATGAATGAATGAATGAATGAATGAATGAATAAAAATAATAACAATATTGCTGCTGCTACTACTACTACTATACTATACTACTATATATATATATATATATATATATATATATATATACTAATAATAATATTGCTACTGTTACCACTACATATTACTAGTGTTAAAATTCTGCTACTACTATGACTCATAAAATTACTATTGCTGTTGCAAATGTGTATATTGACATGTTAATAATAATAATACTGCTGTCACTACTATAATTACCTTTTAAGATTTTACATCATTGCTCATATATGTATATATTCAATATTTTTTTAAGCTATTAGCTTCCACACTTCCATTTTCATCATCACCACTGTAAAGCAATCTGAGCTCATAGGTTTGTCTGTATTTTCAAATCGAACCACTCTTAATGACTTTTATCTGAATTCCAAAAACTTTAGAAATTCCCCTTTAACTTTGTTTATTGTTAAAATAAAAAAAGAGAGAAATCTTGAATTGCACTTTATTATACTGTCATCTCAATAAAAATATATTCACCTCTGACAATAAAAGACAACCTCAATGCCCCTATAATGGATGTCACATTCAGACTGTGTGGTATAGTACTGTATTTCCACATATCTGTATTTGTTTTCCATAAAGGAGAAGCTTACTGAGAGGAAGAGGATTCTGTTAAAAGCTGCACAGAGGTAAACCGCACTCTAAACCACTTTAATGAACACATGCCCTGTTCAGATTCGCTGTACATGTCATGAGTGTTATGGTATGACACCGCACACTGGTATCGTCTTTGTCCCTTCAAAGTTCACACTGGTGCTCTGTAGATGTTTTGCTGTTTGCTTTTGTCAGAGTCTATCTAAGCGTGCCTTCTGCAGAGCTTGAAGTTTTGGTACAGTGAGCTGCAGAGGCTCTGAGGTCACATTTCATTGACTTCTTTAAATGAGATTTTTGAGCCTTTGTCCTCTATCCCACTCGCTCCACTGCCTGGAAGCTCCCAATGGCTGTGTCTTCTAGGAATTTGGCTAAAGGCTATAAATATCTGGTGGCTATCTCTGTGTTAGTGTGTGTTTGTGCACATGCATATGTGGGATATTAGAAAAGGGGATTTAGCTGAGTGGGAAAAGTGGTTTCAAATGCATGTGTGCATATGTTTCTGAATAAGAATGAAAGCATTTCATTAGAGACTGATACTGTCTTATATCTGCATTGTCTGTAGTCAGCATGAGGAGAAGGAGAAGGCACTGAAGGAGCAACTTTCTCACTTGGCTGCACTCCTCCCCACACTTCAGGTAGTTCAAGGGCTTTTCTGATGAAGCACAAGGGTCCCCAACTATATTTCGCTTTCCCAAAACTCAGGTTAACGATGGTTAATTTGCTCTGTAACAAACTTTAAAGTCAATACGAATTGGGGGTCATAGTGCATCGTTAGTGGATGGTATTTGACCATTACTCAATTTAAGAGGGAAATTAAAAGTGGAGTGTAGAAGCTTGACTCTGATTGGTCCAAGTGTGATCTGTAATTCTGAATATAAACTGTCCTGAAGCAGGTTAAGCACAAAGCCTAACTTGCCACGGTGTTGTCTCGGCTGCGATGTCTATGTATGTCTATGTCTTCTCACCCCTCTCAGGTTCTCCTGGTTACTTGCTCAGCCTTTCTCAGTTCAGCCAACAAGTACGAGTTTCTAGCTATGGGCTATGTAAGCACCAACTTCTCTCTAATGCCATGCTCAACAGCAACATCCATATAGCATGAGCCATGTAGTTTACATTTCGCTTTCCTTAACAGCAGCTGATGGAGAGACTCTGCAGGATTGTGAAGCTGCCCCATCGACTCCGGCCCACCCAGAGCAGCAAAGTAAGCCAAGCTGTGACATATTAACAGTGACATAGTCTCAGCTACAGGTGGGTTAAAGATGCCAATAAAGTGATCTCAATACTGCAGACGTGGGGAACTCAAGGGTCCAAAGAATTCCTGCCCAGTATGGATATTCCTGCTCAAGCACACTTGATTAAATTCAGTCAGCTCATTGCCAGGTTGTGTTCTTGTGCTAGAGCAAACACTTGACCCAACCCTAAAGACTCTAGGATGGATTACATAGACGCATATTGGTGTTGAAAATATAATAGAGTAAATACACGATGCATGGGCAGTGAGTGAGGAAAATGGACAATAGAATGCAAATTTAAGAATGGAGGGTATTCTCACTTATTTACCATGGATCTCTACAACAGAGTGTTGCAACGATTTTTCTCAAGATGTTCCTGGGTTTGTTCAAAGCACCCAGCCTGCTGCAAAGCCGCCCTAGACCTGGGATGCATAGTTTTCAGCCAAGTTCTTTTACCAAGTTATTCAAGTTTGTGCAGAGGGCCGCTAGGCTAAACTTTGCTGTAAATCCTGACCAGAATGCGTACTGCATACTGATTACCAGAGGTGGCATTCTCTGCTCAAGAAGGTGCCTCCATGTATGCTCAGGTTTTTTTCTGATGCAATGGGAAGCTCAAGTAGCATGTATGACCCAGGGCACTTCACAATTAAGTTGGTGTTACTAGCAGAAGATGAGTTCTCCCTCCATACCCTTGGTTTGTTTGGTCTTGCTAATGGTGTTACTTAACTTTTCTTGGAACTTGGAATTATGAATTAACAGTTGACAGTATATGCTTTTGGCTGTTGTGTTCTAAAACATGACCATTTATGATATCAGTTACAAGAATTTGGTGTTTGATTCACATGTAACCCTTCCAATGAGTGTGGGATGGTTGTTTGTGAGTGGGTTTTGTCTTTTTATTATTATTATATCCTTCCAAGTTTGTGTTGCATTGCATTGAGATGTTTGATGAGTTTTCCGATGTCAAAATATATTTTATCTACCACCTAGAATCAAGCGACAATGAGGTAGTTTTAAAAGTGATGCACACATTAGAAGATATGTCTCAACATATACTGTTCTAGATGCTCCCATTTATCTGAGGCACTTGAGAATAGGGTTTTGACTTATGTGAGTTTAATAAGGCATTCATGTAGACTAGTCATACAGTAAACATGTTGCATTAAATTGGACTTAAATGGGATAGTATTTCTTGTCACAAAAGGCTGTATTCTGGTTCATTAAATTATATTTTGGGCGGCACGGTGGCGCAGCAGGTAGTGTCGCAGTCACACAGCTCCAGAGGAACTGGAACACAACCTGGAGGTTGTGGGTTCGATTCCCGCTCCGAGTGACTGTCTGTGAGGAGTGTGGTGTGTTCTCCCTGTGTCTGTGTGGGTTTCCTCCGGGTGACTGTCTGTGAGGAGTGTGGTGTGTTCTCCCTGTGTCTGCGTGGGTTTCCTCCAGGTGCTCCGGTTTCCTCCCACAGGCCAAAAACACACGTTGGTAGGTGGATTGGCGACTCACAAAAAGTGTCCATAGGTGTGAATGTGTGAGTGTGTGTGTTGCCCTGTGAAGGACTGGCGCCCCCTCCAGGGTGTATTCCTGCCTTGAATGAATGAATGAATTCCATTTATTAGCTTACAATATACTTTTTGTTGAGCCTTGTTTTCAGCATCAGAGCTCTCTGTATTCTGGTGTTCTGGCTCTATTCACTAAAAAGCAAAGTCAGCAAAGAATTTTAAAAACTCTTGTGGGTTTTTATAGAGACTACAGATGAATTGGGTTGGGTTTACAGAGGTCAAGTATGAGTAATTGAAATTGAGAAGAGCAGAGCATAAAACTTCCACACAGTGTGTCACTTTTAAGATGCAGAATCTTACAATTGTGGGGATTAACGATGTGATGAATCTCCACGTCTTGGACCACGCCAGAAAGAGCTCTGTGAATATCACTTGTCGTTTTTGTAAGATGAGGAACCTAGGATGAAGATCCTTGGCGGAAATGTCAGCCTAATTTGTTCCTTGTGAATCAATAAAATCATGATCTAAACAGAGAGCTTTGCTGAAGGTCAGAAATATATTTCATGCACTTCAACAAACTTTTGGTTCATATCCCGCAGCTCAGTGCCCTTGTGATGTTCATAAATATGATGAATGTGTGGAGGCTGGCTATGACTGGAGATGCAAGGTGGCGCAGCAGGTGGTGTTGCAGTCACAGCTCCAAGGACCTGGAGGTTGTGGGTTCAGGTCCTGCGCCGGGTGACTGTCTGTGAAGAGTGTGGTGTGTTCTCCCTGTGTCTGCGTGGGTTTCCTCCGGGTGACTGTCTGTGAAGTGTGTGGTGTGTTCTCCCTGTGTCTGCGTGTGTTTCCTCCGGGTGACTGTCTGTGAAGAGTGTGGTGTGTTCTCCCTGTGTCTGTGTGGGTTTCCTCCGGGTGACTGTCTGTGAGGAGATGGTGTGTTCTCCCTGTGTCCACGTGGGTTTCCTCCAGGTGCTCTGGTTTCCTCCCACGGTCCAAAAAAACACACGTTGGTAGGTGGATTGGCGACTCAAAAGTGTCCATAGATGTGAGTGTGTGTCGCCCTGCGAAGGACTGGCGCCCCCTCCAGGGTGTGTTCCGCCTTGCACTCAATGATTCCAGGTAGTCTCTGGACCCACCGCAACCCTAAATTGGATAAGTGTTTACAAACAATGAATGAATTAATTAACTCTTTAGCTTGAATAATTAATTTTGAATCATAAGCTTATTAAATTTGGAAGATCATAGGCTTCTAGTGTGATGAGAGATCAGCTAACAAGACAACTACAACACTATACCTCCAAGAGTATCCAGACGCAGCCGTTATAGGTAGTGACTTCTGCTACTTTAAGGTGCACACATTGCTGCCACCAGAATTAAACTGAGCATACACATCCTGTGAAATCTACACAAGGCATTGCTTCAAACTGACGTTTTAATGTCTAGTATAAAGCTTCACACCAGGGTAGAAGTTACTGTGGTACAAAGTCTCAAGCTCTCTCTTACCATTCATTTCCTGTACTGGATCTAAATTCAGTGCCCCAATCAGCCTCTAATAAATGTTGCATGCATTGACTCATTGACAAGAATCTTTTATCATCGAGATTGAATGCAGCTCCTCTGTGAATCCATGTGTGACCAGGGTTTTGGGTTTAAGACTTTACTGACTGAAAGGTGGGCCAAACCGCTTCTTAACCCCATTGCTTCTCTGCCCCAGATTAACACAGATTTCCGGGCAGAGTTTGCCCGCTGTCTGGAGCCATTACTGCTTCTGGGTCAGCGTGGACATGGCTCAGTCTCTGGAGGAGTCACTGGGAGCAACCTGTGAGTTACTGGCCTATTATATTATTCATATTTACACTGCTGCTGGAGAAAACTCAATTGTGCTGTTGCAACAAACACTTCTTTGCTTCTCTCTCAATCTTTTGCTTGTTTTTCATTTTTTGACATAATTTGGAAATGCCATGTGCCCTTTTATTCAGTGTCGAAATTTCATGATAAATGGAACATAATAGGGCAAAGCTGTGGCACTAAAGATGGTGTTGCTGCCATGCATTTCCTGGGCCTTATGGTTCACTGTGGCAGTACCCTCAGGGGTATATATTCAGCACCTTTAATTAAGGGCCATAATTGTACCATATTCTATTATTAATGTAGATTTTAAAATTGTGCTGATTTCATACACCCCATTTAATCTCCACAGTTCTGTAATGAACTGTTCACCTCTTTCTGGAGAAGAGAATGTAATGTAACTTTAGGAAACACAAGTGGAGTTTAACAACCCAGCTGTACCTTTTAAAAGTAATGTAGAATTACCCTTTAGTGACCAATCATGAACCTATTACAATAATGTACTTTTTTGTGGGGTGTGTAGTGTCCAGGGTTCAAACCTCGCCTCGGGTCTGTGAGGTGTTTGGAGTCTTCCTACTGTCTCTGAGTGGGTTGCCTCTGGGTGCCCTGGTTTCTTTGCTTCCTTATACATGTTTTGTAGGCGGATTGGCTGTGCGAAAGTATCCACAGGTGTAAGTGTGTCAGTGACTAGGTGAGTGTTTAGTGGTGGACTGGTGCCTTGCCCTTGCACCCAATGATTCTGGGTTGACTGGCCTTGATCAGGATGAAGCAGTTACAGAAAATGAATGAATGAATCAGTATATATTGATGGTTTAAATGGCCAATTTAAAGAAATCATTTTCTCTTCTTTTGGCGTCTACTGAAAGGTAGGAATGTTTTATGCAGCTTCTGAGAGTAAACAACTCATTTAAAGAGATACAAGTTTTTGATCTGACCGTTTCCTGGCTGAGACACAAGAGAAGTACTCAGAAGTAAGGTTTGCTAGTAAAAACACAACGTAGATCCAAATATAAAGTAAAAATGTTTTCAGAATAGTTATCAAAGATAATGTCTTGGATGGAAAAAATACAGTAAGCACTTAAAGAATACAGTTAAATCAATGTGTTTACATGTCATTTTCTCAAATTTGTTAACAGTTAATACAGTACAGATATTTAATATATCATATATGTAGTTATATATCATTTAGTCTATTAGCTCGGAGTTGTTTTTTTCTGTAGACTCTAAGTCTCCAAAGCATTTATCTCCAAGTGAATTCAGAAAGTGATTGTTGAAACTGTGACATCAAGGAGCAGGTGCTGACAAAAGACAAGTGGAAAGGGTCAGTGGAGTTACCCCAGAAGTCATTTGGTCATAAAAGCTGTGTCCAGTTTTTATGTAACTGCTATTCGTAATGTACCAGGTGTTGTCTGTGTCAGATGAGTGCCAGGGCGTGGGATGATGAAGTCTGGAGTGAGTGGAGCCACAGCTTCCAGGAAAGCTCTGATCCTGAGAGTGTTAGAGCTCTGCCTGGATCAATTCAAACCACTCTCACAAAGCATTCCAAAACCACAGCAGTGTTTCTGGATCAGCTCTGCTGTCTGACTCCTGTTAAGCACATCAGGACTTAGAAGCAGAACCTGATCTAAGATCAGTTCGAGTGTATGAGGAATGTCCAGTTCTCTCCTGTGATACTAAAACCAGGAGTGTCTAATTGCATTCCAAATGATATGGTTGTGTTTACTGACTCCAAGGTTAACAAACATTTTCTGAGAAAGTCAAATACCACATTTTGAGGACCACACATATTTGCTAATTAATATTGTCTAGCTAAGAACTATGTACTCTGGCCATTTCTCCCAATATGGCACAGATTTCATTCATTCATTCATTCATTCGTTTATTGTCTGTAATTGTTTTTCTAGTTCACGGTCGTGGTGCCAGACCTTCCCAGATATCACTGGGTGTAAGCTGGGACACACTCTGGAGGGCGAGCAAGTCCTTTACCCTATTTTCTCACCACTTTATTGCAAATTGGGAGTCTTGCCCAAGGAGTCCTTAACAAACAGTGGTAGTAAATAGTCAAGGATTGTTCCCCACTAAACTGCAGACTTCTATATTAAAATCTTTAGTAGGCGCCACCACTGAATCTGTCTGTCTGTCTATCCAGATTAATAACAATACCCCTGTTCTTTCACATGCACTTTCCTGGAACCCTACACTACTGCTTCTCTGTCTGTTAGAAGCATCCAAAGAGGTGGGTGACCACAATGAGCATTTTAGCTGGCAACTACTGCTTAATCTCTTTTACTAAGTGGGGAAAAAGGAAAAAAATAGTAGTGTAGTGACACTGATGTGGTGCTGGTTTATTAGTGTGTGTAGTGCTGGTACGAGTGGATCAGAAACAGCAGTGCTCCTGGAGTTTCTAAACTGCCACACTGTCCACTCTGTTAGACACATCTAACTTGTTGGTCCACCTTGAAGATTCAAAGATGGTAGCCCTGATCTGGACCTGCACAGTGTGTGTCGGTCGTCCTCTAGTCCTTCATCAGTGGTCACAGGATGCTGTCGGCTGGATGTTTTTGGTTGGTGAACTATTCTCAGTCCAGCAGTGACACTGAGGGCTTTAAAACTCTAACGGCACTGCTGTGTCTGATCCATTCGTACCAGTTCAACACACACTACCACTATATCAGTGTCCCTGCTTTAAACTGACATGAAAAAGTGTACATGGAATGTCCATTGACAGAGAGACAGGTAACTACTAAGAATTCTGCTGCCCATAGCTGCTATTCCCACTATTGACCCCCTGTTCTCCATGGCATTTAATGACGTAGATCCACTGGGCAACTTTCCACATCAATCACCCCTGCTGTTCTCAGGTATTTCAGACCCCCTCACAAAACTAACACCTCCCCCATCCTCCCCCTAACCCTGACCATAGCAACAACAGGGTGATGGCCTTCTCTCACTATTTTTATCAGAATTACATGGAACTCTTCAGGATTGGGCTCAGAACAAAGAGCCCACATAAACAGAGGGCGGGACACAGGGCCACTTTGTTCCAGTGCTGAAGTCCATGCCAGTGTCCATGTCTTAAATTGGTGTGATTCAGGAGAGCAGTCGGACCTTTACAATGGCACAAATACAATTTCCTGAGGGTTAACAGAGTCTAAGAGAACTTTTAGGAACTGTCATAGCGCACGAGTGTTTAACTACAAGGAAAAAGGGATTAAAGAGGCCTTCGCCATTACGGTAATCCATCTTTTTTCAATTTCAGTGGTTTTGCTCTGCTGGACGTAATGTATTAATGGGGAATTTGAAAATGGATTGGTGAAGCTAGTAAGCATGCGATCATCAGATGGTCTCAAGTGTGATGATTTTCTGAACACATTTATAATGATTTAAACTGCCTTATAGTTATGAGTTTTGATCCTGTGAATTTGCACAGGACTGGCTTCTCTTATTCTATCATCATTCACTGCAGTGCAAATGTTTGGGGTCACTGGCCATGTTTAATAGTTAAAATAAATAAATAAATAAATAAAAATGACCTGTTTCTGCATTCAAGGGCGGCACGGTGGTGCAGCAGGTAGTGTCGCAGTCACACAGCTCCAGGGACCTGGAGGTTGTGGGTTCGATTCCCACTCTGGGTGACTGTCTGTGAGGAGTTGGTGTGTTCTCCCCGTGTCTGCGTGGGTTTCCTCCGGGTGCTCCGGTTTCCTCCCACAGTCCAAAAACACACGTTGGTAGGTGGATTGGCGACTCAAAAGTGTCCGTAGGTGTGAGTGAATGTGTGTGTGTCTGTGTTGCCCTGTGAAGGACTGACGCCCCCTCCAGGCTCTGGACCAACCCCGACCCTGAATTGGATAAGCGGATACAGATAATGAATGAATGAATGTTTCTGCATTCATTTTCTAGTTTATCAGCTCCACTGGCCATACAGGTGTGATCTGTAGTTCAACAATTACAGACTGTAGGCCACCTGTTGTTCTGCATGTATTGGGCCGTGACCACAGGAACACCTCAGAGCAACCTTGCAGTGACACTACGTGTTTTGCTGGTACAAGCTGATCAGTCCTCTGTCCACTTACTGGCTCTGTGGTGGTTCTGGGCAAAGAAAGTATGCAGAACAACATGGATTACACTCTACAATTGTAGAACTATGGCATGCTCCTGTATTGACAGTGGGCAATGTGTATAGATGCAAGGAGTTTTAACATTATGGCTGTTTTTTTTATATTTATGTGTGTATATATATATAATTAAATAAATGTCTAAGTCACTGATTATACTTCAAAAGTCATTTCTCCTGTGCAGACACCATGTTGGAGGTGTTATGTTGCCTGAGAGGTTCATTCATGTAGCAATGTCTGATTTGATTTGATTTGATGTAGCAATGTCACTGTGAAACTGAGAGGTACATCCGGAGACTGTTCTCTGTTCTCAGAAAACTGTCCGGTGATTGATGGGGTGATGCTCTGCACACAGACATATTGTATATGAATCAGCAAGCATGAAATAAGCAGGAGGTAGACACTCCCCAGAACAAAGAGAACGAGAACCCTGTCATCTCCTTATTGATTTATTTCAACTGGAGACAGCTTGGTTACTGCCATTTTACACATGACACCTTTAATTCACCTTACTTTCCAACCATCATTTCCAGTGATTCTTCTTATACATAGTGAACCAACATTTATAGTGACACCTAGTGGCCTGTATGTGTCAGATCTGGGGTAAGCATTTAAACATTGATCCCCTTGTGTGGGACCCTCTCTATGGAGCATAAGCTGGTTCATTCAAGGACTTTAAAACCATGTGATTGTCATTTCATGAGAGTCACACGTTTAATAATAATCACTTTAATTACTGTTATGTGCTCATTTTTGAGGTAAAATTGACTTATCGCACATTAAATATGCAGTGAACTGATGTCCATGTCTCTGGTTATCCCTCAGGGTCCAGTGTTCTTGGTCCATGTCGTGCCGCTCTCCGTCTTTCAGTGAAATGCCTCAGGATCCCTGTTTAGGACGCAGACCCACTGCCCACCGCTACATCTGCACCAAAGTACTGCTCGCTGAGGGAGGGGATACTCCCTTCACCCAGCACTGCCGCAACTATGAGAACAGCTACCAGGTGAGGGAAAGGGAGGATCTACATACTCCAGGGGAGTGGAATGGTACCACTAACCCATGTTTAAAACCGTCTCCACAAGGGGGAGTAGTTGAGTGGGTCACATTAATGT
The DNA here is from genome assembly GCF_029633855.1 of Hoplias malabaricus. Lineage (NCBI taxonomy): Eukaryota > Metazoa > Chordata > Actinopteri > Characiformes > Erythrinidae > Hoplias > Hoplias malabaricus. The sequence continues at coordinate 26,905,324 of NC_089804.1, read as the reverse complement.
GCCCAAGTTTAGATAAATCAGTGGGTCTATATATATATGTTGTTGGTCTGATCTTATGACATGTCTCTGATCTAGAATCTTCAGACTGAGATCCAGAAGTTGAAGGACCAGGTGCAGGAGATGCACAGAGACCTGACCAAGCACCACTCACTGGTCAATACAGACACGATGGAAGAGATCCTGGAGCGATCACTCCTCATAGACCAGGAGATCACAGCCCAGTACTCCTCTGTACAGACGCTCAGAGCCATGTTCGAGGAGGTGGGACCACACAGTTGAACAGCGAATATAGCCTAGTAGTTTAATTGATATCTAATAGTGTATATTACATAAGGCTTTATATATAGATACAACTTGAATCTTAGACCTACAAAGTGGAGCAGATATAATGGACAAGGAGTGCAGAAACAAGAAGGTCATTGTAATGTTATTGCAGATGCCACTTGTGACCAGTAGCTTAATCTCAGTGTGTCCGTTCTGTTTTTTTTTTTTTTTTTTTATCTGTGCAGATATGGGAGGAGACCTTTCAAAGAATCAGCAATGAGCAGGAGATCTATGAAGGTAGTTGTGTGTGTGTGTGTGTGTCTGTGTGTGTGTGTATCTGTAATTCTTCTAATATTTTGTTTTGTCTCCTCAGCTCAGCTCCATGACCTTCTTCAGTTAAAGCAGGAGAACTCCTACTTGACGACTATCGCACGGCAGATTGGACCCTATATCTTATCCATAGCTAAAGTGAAGGAACGTTTGGAACCCAGGTATTTCAAGCCCATTTTCTTTCCAATCCGTTAAGGTATAAAGGTTTGTAGAGTTTAATTAGAAGTAAGTTCAGTTGGGAACACGCAATAGTGGCTCCACATGACTTTAAAGTTCACAACGGTCAATGCCAAGTGTTGGATGGAAGGACGTGGAACAGTGGAACTGCCTTTTCTGGAGTAATGTAGCACCATCCAGTAGATATGGGATGAGTTGATGAGTACCACCGGGGTCATCCCACATCAGTAGCTGACCTCAGTAATGTTCTCATGGCAGAATGCCATCAAATCCGCACAGAAATGTTAAATCGTCTAGTGTGAGGCTTTCCCAGAAAGACTTTTGCCAGTTACTGCAGCAAAGCAGGACACACTACCTTTGATGTTTGAGATTTAGGTTTCCAAATGTGTTGCCTACACTGTAAAAAAAAATTTAAATTTACAGTGAGTCTGCTACAGTATTTCACTGTAAAATTTACAAGACATTTTTTACAGGGTATATGGTGTATTTTCAGTTGAAATATGGATGAAGTGGTTTCAAATGTTGAATACATGAGCGAATTTTATTTTTTCTCCACTGAAGACCATTTTGAAACTGAATTTTTTATTTTTTTTAATGGAAGATTAAGGAGACATGAACTAAATAATTTTGTATTGTAAACGATTTGATAATAAAACAAGTGATACATTTTGTAGGTTCCAGGAACTGAAGGAACTTGAGGACGATCGTACAGAGACCATGCTGAAGATCTATGAGGATAGTACAATGATCACCCAATCACAGCACAGGTACTTTTAAAATCTCGACTGATACCCCGGATTCCAGCTGGATGTCTAGATGATGGCCATCATCTATTTATATCCTGCTAATATCACTTGCATTTCTTCCCCTCCCAGTAATGATGAGTGTGTCTACAGCTGGGGTTCGAACAGAAATAAGGGAGGTCAGATCATACGACCCAATGAGATCCAACCAAACACCACTGATTACTGCTGGCAAAGTAAGAGAAATATCTCTGAAACACCTGGTCGCAAAAAAGAACTACCTCTTTAACCCAGGAGGCTCAATCATAAGCCCAAGAAACGAATGGACAGCAGTTACACAATAGATCAGAATGGACACTTCCTTCTAGGTGGTTCTCCTCCATGCGTATCGAACTGTTTAATGGTGAAGAAGGTGGCAGTGGCTCATACCGTATTGAATCAGAAGAACAAATGAAACGTATTATACATTTATTAACTCCTGTGGAGGGCACAAGAAGGACAACTTCCTTCCACTGAATGCAACTTGAGATGAGTGATATGTAGAGTTTTTCATAGTAGCCAAAGTATTTCTAGTTTGCTTTCTGTTCTTTATTAAGTGCTGGGTGTTTTTAGGTTGTTTACTGAAAGTTAAAAAAAAAGAAAAATAAAAGAAATTGAAACACCTTGTTGAAAGGGAACTGATTTATTCACAGGATACAAACCCCAATCCTAAAACGCATTGAGAGTGAGACACACGCATTTCAACAAGTTCACACGCTCACATGCCACACATGGCATTTCTCACTTCGCCTCTCAGAAATGAATGATCATTGCGCTAAATGCTAGAGTACTGGAATATTGTGGGTCAGTTTCACAAGCAATTAATAATTCCTGGACTGTACTGTCAGTTCAACATAGAATATTCCCTCAGAAAGTTATGAAGTCCAGGACTAGGCTTAAAAGATCAAATCCCAAGTTTTAACTTGGCCATCCTCATGTGGGCTACCTGCTGCTTATAGTACAAAATAGTCCAAGTAGGACCTGCAAATGTGGTACTTCATGTGAGTTGCACTTAAATTAAATAAATAAATAAATAATCACTTTTTATTGTGCTTTAATCCATTTCCAGGAGGTCTGTAAGTACATTCACAACTGGGGCATCTTTAGGATTCAGGGTAAACAACATTAAAAGACAAGTAAAAACTCAAGTTCATTCATATGTAAAAAAACAAAAAAACAGACCTAAAGTAAGATAAAATAAAATAGAAAATCCACATTGGCAAATAGGTCCAATCGTTTCTCCGTTAATTAAGACATGTATTATTAGTTCTCGTCGTGTTTGATTGTTGAGTCCCCGGAGAGAACACAAAACCATAAGAAGTAAAACCAAGTTACCCCACTGTGGCCCACTGTACAGAACCACGTCTTTAAAAGAACTGTGAAATACTGATCATGGCTGACACCGTCCTCTCCGAGGACAGGCAAAAGAAAACGACTGCGTGCTGTCAACACCCACATCAGATAACCCATAGCACTCGGAGGACTACTCCGACTGTAAAAGAGAGCACATAAACACACACTGCATAAGCAGCCACAGAGAGAGAGAGAGAGCTGGTGTTTACTTCTTTCATCAGTGTTGCCACATTTCTGTCTATTTTCCAAATTAAAGTCAAACAAGTGTCTGAAATGCAGATCTGACCTTGTAGATACTGAACGTACATACATATGGACTAGTTAATAATTTAAATGTAATCATAATGTACACCTCGCTAATTAGTGAATTCAACTACTCCGAGATGTACCCACTCATTGTTTCCATAGAAACGGCCAACATGAAATAGGAAGCACTGGAGCGGTGGCACATGAGCTTAGGGGAACCACACTCAATGCCAAGTCTCAGCTAGAGAAGGGAAAATCATACACATTGGTTTGTGAAGCAGTAGAACCAGGCTCCCCCAAATGATGGACCCCTATGTAATACCTCTGGGATGAACCTGAGAGGTGGTTCACAGCTCATATGAATGCAGTTTCACTTTTCGCTGTCTAAAGTTTGGGTCTTTATACCACTCCAGCTGATATTTGGCATTGATCATGAGTGCATGCTCATGTACAGCTGCTCTGTGGTGTCTCATTTAACTGCATGCTTTTCCATGGACTTTATACAAACTGAATGTGCACACAAAATATTTGGCTCCACCTTGAGGATGGCTGAACATTGGCTCACCAGCATGAGTCGACCCAGGTCATCTCAGATGGATCCGTAATTTTTGGACGGTGAATCACTCACTTTCAGGTTACTCCTTCTCTATTGGGGTTAGAGCTGGTTTTCATATTATCACTACTTTGTATTAACCTGGTCATACGACCATAGCTACAGCTCTTTTATTAGTTTTCTGGTAACTGCCAACACGCTGTCTGTTGCTGGGTTCTCTTGCCTGACCCGTGGAAGCTTTATTCGCAGGACAATTTTGCCTGTTCTTTACCATGAACCTACTAACCTCTGTATTTTTATTTGTTCCCTTTGTCTGGTTTTCTTTCTCTTTTCTCTCTCATGCTATGAGATGTCCTGCTGCTCTCCAGGTGTTGCCCTGATCCAGCCCCTGACCCTGTGTGTCCTGTACAAGACCCTGGCCATGTCTCATCTACACTATCATGCTTGGCCATGCTGTTTTATCTCAAATTAACTCTGCACCTACTTTTACCTCACACAGAATCACTGACCACCTCCTCCTTCCTCAGACTCATACATCACTAATATACTACATTCACATTAGGCTTGGACCCGGATCTCTGTAAAACTCCTTTGTGACGACTTTTTGTTATGAAAAGCGATATATAAATTAAATTTGATTGATTGATTGAATCATGGTGTCTATGCTAGAACCCTCAAGGCAGCGTGGGAGATAAATGAGCTGCCAATGTAGCTTGAACACATTTGGGGTCGGTCGATAACTGATCAGTTCATATATCATCCGTAACTAGAAGGCATGGCATATCAACTCTAAAGGCCTCAAAACACCCCCACCTCTAGGGGCCGGTAGTGTATTTTTTTGTGTTCTGAGTAGCTCATGGACATTAGTCCTTGTCAAAGAAGGATGCTCCAGTGGGTAGACTGAGGTCAGGGGGTCTTCCTTTATCATCTTCTCCATTTCTCCTCTTACATTGTAAGTCCACTCTTGTTTGTTGACAGTTTGTGTAATTTCAGTAGAGAGACTCACACAAGGCTAAGGTCATTCTATGCCAGTCGTCAGCTACAGGGGTATAGAGTCACCTCCCCATCCTGCATTGGGCTTTCTCTGGTGGAGTGATGGAGCTCCATCCCATATCTTTCAGACCAGCTGAAGTGGTATATTCTCATGGCAGAATACAACCAAATCCTCATAGATATGTTGCAGTTATTAGTGTAAAACAATCCTAAATGACTAGCTGTTACTGCATCAAAAAGAATACCCTTGGTTTCAGCTGAAACACTGAATGAGCCGAGCAGTCTATACTTTGTTTTTTATATTATTTTGTTATTTTACAGTACATTTAGCTGCTGTGCTCTGTTCTGTTTAAGGCTGCTTTTTGTATTATTTTGCTATTCAAAACAGTGAAATATTTCCTATAATGCAATTATTCCTTGGTATTTTTACAATGGCAACTGGAAGCTAAATGGCTTCCTGTCATTTCTGAGCAACCTTGCAGAATAAATTGAATCTTATGCTGTCACACCACTTTATAAACAAGCTAATATAGTCTCTCTCTCTCTCACCTTGCTTTTATACCCTACGTGGTCTTCAGCCTTTGTTCCCCACAACATAAATGATGGAATTTTAAGGTGAAGGTATGTTCAGTTTAGTTTAAGGTTAGGGTTAGAATTGGAGGCAAGTGGTTGGTGTAGTGTAGTGGATAACACTGCTAACAGACCAGGGTTCAGTTCCCCGTCTGGGTAAATACACCATGCCACACCAATAAAAGTCCTTTGATAAGACTACAGTCACCTAGGTAACACTTTAAGGCAATCTTCTGAAGGTTACATAAGCTCTTCATGACTGAAACAAACTACATAAAACATATAATGCTTAAACACACACATGTATCATTAATGTGTCATTAGTGTGTCCTAGTTGAAATGTAATTTTATGTTATGTCAACTTGACAATAAAGCTGACAAAACTGGCCTTTAGGACACCTTTTGGAATAAACATGTATAAATGTATATGTAGTTTGTGTCGTGAAGGGCTTATGTAAGTGTCATAAAGCCTTCACAACAGCGCCCTACAGTGAAGTCAATCAATCAATCAAATTTTATTTATATAGCGCTTTTCACAACAAAAAGTCGTCACAAAGCAGCTTTACAGAGATCCGGGTCCAAGCCTCCTATGAGCAAGCCAGGGGCAACAGTGGCAAGGAAAAACTCCCTCAGCACACGAGGAAGAAACCTTGGAAGGAACCAAGACTCATACGGGGAACCCATCCTCCTCGGGTCGACACCGGAGACACAACAGAGAACAGAAGTAAAAGTGAAATGACCGATGAAGGGGTTATAGTAATATAAATGTAGTATATTAGTGATGATGGAGAAGCAGAAATGAAAATGGTGAGGATGATGATATTAGTGATGTATGAGTCTGATGAAGGAGGAGGTGATCAGGGATTCAGTGTGAGTTAAAATTAGGTGCAGAGTTAATCTGAAATAAAACAGCATGGCCAAGCATGATAGTGTAGATGAGACAAGGACAGGATCTTGTACAGGACACACAGGGGCTGGATCAGGGCAACACCTGGAGAGCAGCAGGACATCTCAAAGCATGAGAGAGAGACAGGAGAAAGAAAGCCAGACAAAGGGAACAAATAAAAACACAGAGGTTAGTAGGGTCATGGTAAAGAACGGGGAAATTTGTCCTGCGAAAAAAGCTTCCACTGGTCAGGCAAGAGAACCCAGCGACAGACAGCGTGTTGGCGGTTACTACACAGCTAACTAAGAATGCTGTAGCTATGGTGATATGACAGGGTTAACACAGAACAGTGATAATATGAAAACCAGCCCGAACACCAATATAGAAGGAGTAACCTGAAGGTGAGTGATTAACCAAAAGCTTGTTTAAAAAGGTAGGTTTTTAATCTAGATTTAAAGATTGAGAGTGTGTCTGAGCCCCGAACAGTAACCGGAAGGCTATTCCAGAGTTGAGGAGCTTTGTGAGAAAAGGCTCTTCCTCCTGCTGTGTTTTTCTTAATGCGAGGAACAAAGAGTAGATGGGCATCCTGTGAACGAAGTGTACGTGACGGGCGATAAGGTATGAGAAGTTCAGTAAGATACTGCGGGCCTAAACCATTTAGAGATTTATAAGCTAAGAGGAGTATTTTATAGTCAATGCGAAATTTTACAGGTAGCCAGTGTAGGGACGAGAGAACTGGGGTGATGTGTTCGAATTTTCTAGCTCTAGTGAGCACCCTGGCTGCTGCATTTTGAACTAACTGAAGCTTGTGTAACGCTTTGCACGAGCTCCCTGCCAGGAGCGCATTGCAGTAGTCTAGACGTGAAGTTATAAAAGCATGCACTAGTTTCTCTGCATCTTTTAATGATAAAATATGCCGAATTTTGGCAATATTGCGTAGGTGGAAGAAGGCGGTTTTGACTGTATTGGATATGTGGGTATCAAATGTGAGAGTCGAATCAAAGGCTACCCCTAAGTTTTTAATGATGGCATTGTGTTTTACTGTTGAATTATCAATAGCAGCATTTCTGAGTGAATGTATCTGAGTATCTTTACCTAGTAACAAGACCTCAGTTTTATCAGAATTTAACATGAGAAAGTTTTGCATCATCCAGTCTTTAATTTCAGTTAGACATTCTGTTATTTTACGTAGACAAGCAACATCATTGGGTTTGGCTGATATATACAGTTGTGTGTCATCAGCATAACAGTGGAATTGAATCCCATGCTTACGGATTAGTCGACCCAGTGGCAGCATGTAGAGTGTGAACAATACAGGGCCGAGCACTGATCCTTGTGGAACACCATATTTAACTAAAGTATGATTAGAGGATTTATTATTCAGATAAACAAATTGGTAACGATCGGATAAATAAGATCTGAACCAAGAGAGGGCAGATCCTTTTATTCCTACCAGATTTTCCAGCCTATCAAGAAGCATCACATGATCTATGGTATCAAATGCTGCACTAAGGTCAAGCAGCACCAGAATAGATATATAGCCCTTATCATGTGAAAGGAGTAAGTCATTAGTTACTCTTGTTAGAGCCGTTTCTGTGCTGTGATTTGGTCTAAATCCAGACTGAAAAATGTCATGAATGTCATTGTTTTGTAGATAAGAGCACAACTGCTGTGACACGACTTTTTCTAGAATCTTAGCAATAAAAGGGAGGTTTGAAATTGGCCTGTAGTTTGCGAGTACGAGAGGGTCAAGATTGGGTTTTTTAATAATTGGTTTGATTACCGCTAGTTTCAGAGGTTTTGGTACATATCCAATGTTGAGGGATGAGTTTATTATTGTGAGCAATGGTCTAATGACTTTAGGTAAAATTTGTTTAAATAATTGTGTTGGTACAGGATCCAGTAAGCATGTAGTTGATTTAGATGAGCTAATTAAACTAAGCAAGTCATTTTCATCGACAGAATTCAAGTAGTCTAAGTGCACCTCAGAGCTGGCGGGTGGTTCATCTACGAGAGCCGATGTGACTTTGGACTGATTTTGGATTTTGAGGCGAATGCAATCAATTTTATCATTAAAAAACATCATAAAGTCATTGCTACAGAAATCAGAGGGAACAATGGGGTTGATTTCCTTTTTGTTTCCAATTAGATTTGATACAGTGCTAAAAAGGAATCTAGGGTTGTCTTTGTTGTTTTCTATAAGGGAAGAGATGTACTGTGATTTGGCTTTAGATAAGGCATGTTTGTAGTCGGTGAGGCTGTGCTGCCATGCAATTCGGAAACATTCTAGTTTTGTGTGTCTCCATTTACGTTCATGGTTACGGGCAGCCAGTTTTAATGCACGCGTGCTGTCACTGTACCATGGAGCAAACCTTTTCTCTCTAAATTGTTTGGTCTTGACTGGTGCAACACTATCTAGGTTTGTACACAATAAGTGTTGTAGGTTGTTTGTAATGAGCTCAAGGTCATTTGGGTGAGTTGGAGAAGAAATGGTGGTAAGGTCTGGAAGGTTGTTGATAAAATCACTAACTGTTGAGGATGTTATAGTGCGCTTTCTAATATAGCGTGGTTGTGGACAAATATCAAAGTTTAACGCTATTTCATATGTGATTAGATGGTGATCAGAGATGGTCTCATGTAGCGAGAGATTGGATAGATTCTTTATCTCAATGCCCCGTGTTAACACTAGGTCCAATGTGTGTTTGCATTGATGAGTGGGCCCAGTAACATTCTGAGTGAACCCTAGCGCATCCAAAATTGATTCAAATGCAATTTTAAGTGGATCATGGTCCTTCTCAAAGTGAATATTGAAATCACCAACAATTAAGGCCTTTTCTGATACGATAACTACACTTGAGAGAAAATCAGCAAATTCACAAAGAAATTCTGTATAAGGGCCAGGAGGACGATAGATTGTGATGAGCATAAATGAGTGCTGCCTTTTTGATGCAGTGACTTTAAGAGTAAGTACTTCAAAGGATTTAGTATCATAACTAGATTTTTGTGTTGTGTCAATGGTAGGGTCATAGATTGTGGCTACACCACCACCACGACCAGATGTTCGTGGGCAACTGTAATAGCTGAAGCCAGGGGGAGTGGACTCATTTAGGGCAATGTATTCATTGGCTTTAGCCCATGTTTCACAGAGACATAATGCATTGAGTTTGTTATCAGTAATGATATCACAGACAGTGAGTGCTTTGGATGTTAGAGATCGTATATTTAAAAGCCCTAATTTAATGCTGGAAGTGCTGAAATATTGCGTTCGCTGCAGTGCCTTGGTGTTAATTCTAATTAGGTTGTTAAAACTGATTTTTGGGCGTTTGTGATAACAAGCTTTGCGGGGAACAGACACAGTCTCAATGCTGAAAAATTTATTAGCGTTAATCAGAGTGGGTGACATGGACATGCTACTCATCATACTAGCAGTAGAGAGATGGTCAGGAGGAACATTAGGAATTTTAATATTACTTACCTGCTCGCTATCCATTCCACCTACCTGACTGATGTGACTGGGAATGACCAGTCAGTTCCGGCGCAGAACCACCTCAATGTTCTCAGAGAGAACTACGGATCCTAGACGGCTCGGATGAAGCCCATCCCAACGATACAGGGCCGGACGCTCACGAAAGCACTCCCAGTTGTCGACGTAGTCCACGCCGACAGTGCCGCACCAATCCAGGAGCCAGGAGTGGAGCCCGAAGAGCCTGCTAAACGCCTCGCATCCTCGACGGTAGGTGGGCAGGGGGCCAGAGACGATGATCCTAGCATCCGTCTTCTTCCGAGCGGTATCCAGAAGCGAACGGTAGTGCTCCTTCAGGACCTCGCTGCGGCGGGCGGAGATGTCGTTCGTTCCCACGTGGAGAACGACGGTGCCGAAGTCCTCACGCTGCCGAAGCGCCGACGGAAGCCGCCTGGCGACGTCCAGGACACGTGCGCCTGGGAGACAAGACACGGTTGCATTACTCTTTATCCCCGGCACTTTTAAATGTCTAACTATTGAGTCACCAATAATAAGAACACCGTCCTGTTTAGTCTTCGGCGCTGGAGCAGGTGAAGGCCAGGAGCTGAGCACCTCAAACCGGTTGGCAGAAGTGAAGACTGGCTGCGGTGGAGGGGGGGACGGCCTCGGCTTCCCACGCCCACGCTGGCGCTCCCATCCCGGTGCAGGCGTGTAGATGGGTACCCCCGCAAACCGCCGCGGCAGAGGAGCCGGAGAGGCGACGGCCACGTAGGAGGCGTCGCGGGCTGCCTCGAGTCTCGTCTTCTCCCGCTGGAGCTCCGTCTGCTTCTCCAAGAGACGCTGAATCCGGCGACCGAGCTGCTCGAGCTCCGCGCCGAGCTCAGAAAGGGCTCGTTCCTCGGCAGGCGCCATGAAGAGAAAAAAAATAAACAATGAGAAATAATATGTACAAAAAAAATTAAGTTAAGAAGCACGGTGGGTTAGGAATGATGAAGACAGCACACTAGGATAAGCAATGCCAAAGAATATGCAATAGAGATTGTAAATAAACGTCTAGAGGACTAAAACAGCGACAAACGGCAAACAATTTCAAATCAAGCACGCGAGTAGTCAGCCGGAAGTGACGTACCTGTGACGTTCCTGAAGTGTTGTTTTTGCCTACTTGTGTAACATGATTAGGATCGTGAGTCACTCTGGGTAGAGCGTCTGCTGAATATGCAAATGATTAGTGTAAGAATTAGGGGTAAGTTCAGGTAAAAGTTTGGTGAGTAGTAATTACGGTTAAGGTTAGGATAAGTCTCAATGAAATGAATGGAAGCCAATGTAAAGTGTCAACAATGCATGAAAAACAAGCTTGTGTGTGTGTGTGTGTGTGTGTGATCAAAGCTGTTCAGTCACATGGGCACTAGAGAAGCACAGGGGTCATCTCTACCGTCAAGACTAGCTCTTTCTATTCATGGAAGTCAAGGGGCTCAGGCTCATTAAAAATACATTTGGTGACCAAGCGTGGGCTGGGATTGGACGAGCTACATTTCTGGCCTCCTGTCTTTGTGGTCATTTATCATCCACCTCAGCTTTGCTGGTCCATTGGGAACTAATACACTGTCCACTTACAGTGGGTTTTTTTTTCAGACAAACCCATGGAAGTCTAAAACCATAGCTGATCCAGTTTCACATGGACACCATCATTTAACTTCTACTCTTGTAGGAAGGCTTGACACTAGAAATCAGAACACTGCTGTGAGGATTTGACTGCGTCTAACCTCATGAACCTTAGGGAGATCAGGTACTAGTGTTGAATGATTCGTTTTGGATTACAAACCCCACTCACTTTCTATGGTGCTTATACACACTATTGAGTTGTATGTGGGCTATAGAGCAGTGGAACTATGATCTCTGGAGTGATGATATAGTTAAGATCCTGAAGTGGTGTTTGTTGTTCAGAACTAATCATCCAACATCAGCATCTAACCTCACTAACGTTTTAAATATTGTTTTAATGTTTTAATAATAAATGATGGTTCAAGCACGTGTCTACGAATGTCATATATAAGGTTCAAAGGTAGTTAGAAAAGGCATTAAAAATCACAGACATTAGGTGCTTTGATGAGTGAGCTGTCAAAGCAAAAACGAGAGAATTAATTTGCTCCCAGGAGGCTGAGAGCAGACATGGAACAGACGATAAATGGCACAAATTTACTGCCTCAGAAACGATCACAGAATTGAATCAGCATCTCTGTGACCCACTTTCAACAAAAACAGAACATGGTGAACATCACAAAGCACAGATGAGATACAGAAACGGTCCTGTATCCAAGGCCACTGCACAAAAGCTGTTAGAAAGACAGTATGTCTTCTTAAATGATCTTTCCCTCCGTACTGATACATCTGTTGCTCGCTGGATCCTAAAGGATATGGGCAGCCACCTCTCAGGAGTCATTAGGTCAAATAATTGCTTTGCATTTTGGGAATTTCTATTTGCATTTTAATTATACAATTTTAATGAGGCAGATCTAGTTCATATTTCAGAGTGCACTCTGTGGTGAATTTAGTCTGAAAAGCACAGTCAGCGAAAACAAGGAAAAAATGACTCCATGTTGAATGTGAAAGCTTGTTTGGTTCCAAATGATTGTGGTGAATGTATAAAGGTCTTGCACATTTTATTTAGATCTTTTCCAGGATGATAAATATATAAAGGACAGGTTCCAAAAACCTTTGGAAATTTGGAGTAGGACTGTGTTACAATCAAAGACCACATTCTGTAATTTCATATTACAGTTGATTATGTAATGTATAAACAGTTATATTTTATCAGATCATACTTGATATTTCTAATAATATGAACAACAGACAGTTTACAACATGAAGTATAAAGGCGGGTTTATACTTCTGCAAAGATCTGCGGAGCTGTTCATAGAGTGAACGCTGTTTATCTGTTTATGGCCGGTCACAAGAACTAAACAGCACTTGACAAGAATTACCATGAATATCTAACATTATCACAGATATATTTAATTAAAGTGTAAAAAACAAAATGTCCCCCTATTCCAGTTCAGTCGAAAATTAGAACTTCACTGCATGATTATACTTTTATTGGTTGGATTTTGTTTGGATACTGCCCCCTAGTGCACACCTCCATGTTATGTTGAAGAATGTGGGCTAACACCCTGGATGTGAAAAGTGCCTTTTCTGCTTTCTTCATTCATTCAATATTTCAAAATAAATATTACTCTCTTTGTCATCAATTCCCCCCAAATGTTTTGATATCTGATGGGCCTTTGAGTTGTTGTGAAAATTCTGCCCTGATCTGATCCGCTGGCCTACTGGCCCAACGTTTCCTTCAATCATTCATTCATTATCTGTAACCGCTGATCCAGTTCATGGTCGCGTTGGATCCAGGGCCTACCTGGAATCATTGGGCGCAAGTCGGGGATTCACCCTCGAGGGGGGCACCAGTCCTTCACAGGGCAACACAGACACACATTCACTCACACACTCACACCTATGGACACTTTTGAGTCGCCAATCCACCTACCGTGTGTTTTTGGACTGTGGGAGGAAACCAGAGCACCCGGAGGAAACCCACGCAGACACTGGGAGAACACACCACAAAGTCCCCCGGAGCTGGACTCGAACCCTGGAACAGGACCCTGGAGCTGTGTGACTGCGACACTACCTGCTGCACCACCGTGCCGCCCACGTAATCCCCCCAGAAAAAAAATTAAAAAGCCGCTTGAATTTATACAAAGAGAGGTCCATGTATAACTTTTATTGATTGTCTTAACAAAAATAAATATTTAAGTTAAATATCCTACTGTTATATATATATAAATATAAAAATGTAATATAATTTTGGCGATGGGTGCCTGTTTTTTTGTTTTTTTTTTTGGCCTGAGCACCTGTCCCCAAAAATGTCTGTGCACGTCCCTGCATATTGGTGTACAACCCACTCTTAACGGCTGAAATGTAAGTACGACGACACGTCACAGTATGCAAATTAGTGAGCCGGTGTTACCGCGCACATTTCCTGCACCCTGACGACACTTGTGCCGCACTCTTAATGGACGGTTTCTCCACTGGCAGTGTTTCACTGTGACGCTTGGGTTTCTTTGCTGTGTCACCTTTTATCTGTCATATCTGTCACACTGCAGAGTCACTGCCCTCGTCTACAGCACCTCACAAAAACAGCCAGCCCCACTATAGTGCATTTTGTCGTGGGTGGGGGTTGTTAGTTGAGGTTTCTGTTTAGTTTACTGTCAAATAGCTTTCCAGATAAAAAGGAATCATGAAAATGTGGTCCCTGAAAACAGTATGGTATTCTCACATTTGTGCTGTGGGTATACGGTTAAATGTATTCGCTGCTCTGATTGATGAGCCCATTAGCTAATTATCTCCAGCTGCATCAGGTTTACTATAAAAGAGGGAACAATTATATGAAGAACAATGGTCTTTATAGACTAGCACAAAAAATAGCAACGCTAATGCTACGTCAGGCTATGCAGTCTTTAAACAACATCTCCTGTACACTTCCTTACCCAGTATTTCTTCTGAAACAAAGCACATTAACAGGTTGTTGCCCTCTGTTTGCTGCTGTACCAGCTTCTACACTACTTGGAATGCTTGAAACTAGATGTTGGGACATTTCTGTTTCATTTGATGGCATTCGGCCACAAGAGCCTTAGTGAGGTGTGGCACAGCTGTTGGGTGATTAGTTCTGGATCACAATCACCACTCCAACTTCTTATCCCAAAGGTACTGAGTGGTGCTCTGTCAGTCCAGAGAATGGAGTTCCACTACTTTACAGCCCATAACTGTGCTTTAAATTTCCCACGCTGGCATTTGGCATTGAGCATGAAGACTTCACCAAGCATCCGTTTTATTTAATGCATCCCTACACGTCATGTGCGCCGATTTGAACATCTGGGTCTCCTTAAAGTAGTTGAATTCCCTAATCACAAGGGACGGCAACAAACTTCGCACACGCGTGTCTTAAAATTTCCCATAGCAACCAATCCCACTCGATGTCATCACGGCATGTGAAAACAGCGAGGGTTGAGACTTCACTGCTCCCTTAAAGAGCTCATTTGGAGAAGATGAACAGCATCAAGCGCTACTGCTGACTGTGTGCTTCCTCTTCAAAATGAGCTCTTACATGGAACAGTGGGTTGAAACTCAACTAAGAAAGTTTTGATGTGATGTAGTGAGACATGGAAATAACATCATGATGGAGCACTTTAAGAAATGAAGTGTTTCGCACCAGTGAAGCAGATGAGACGAGGGGCCTGGTGTCCTTCACTCTGGAGATGGGAATCAGGCTGATGAGCAAAGACTCGGGTTGGCCAAATCAAAAATTAATCAATGCTTCACTCGCCTCCTCCTGGACATCACAGCGTCCGGCACGTAAAGGACTCAGCAGGAACAAATCATTAACAGATCGGCTACTGGTTAATTAAAACCTCTCCCAGGCGCTCACACACACACACAGAGATGGAGACTGGCAATTAAAATATCCCAGAGATGCTTGCCACGGAAGATGGATGTCTAAAATGAACGAAACGCCTCAAGCGCTATAGAAAAAGCAACACACTCATGAACACTGCTCTTTCACTGAGAAATAATATTCAACACATCTGCCAGAAACCTCAGCACAACAAGCCATAAACATGAGCTAAATAAATAGCTGGGGTATCATTAAAATACTGCTAATGCTGTGACATTTTACAGCCAAATGGGTCTCTCATTACAGAGCAAGGACCATGAAATGGGCAAATAAAAACAGCACAGACTTGAATTGCTAATTGCTCATTACATTTTACATTTATTATTCAGATTTCATATAGAAACTCATGCACTTGTATTTGCACATCACAGAGAAGTGCCACAATCTTAAAAATAAAGGTGCGGAAAGGGTCCCTCAGGGCGATGCCTAATAAACATTTAGTGGATTTTCTCAGCACAACACGCTTGGAGGAGAACACTAACTGCCCTTCTGTTATGGCTGGAATATGGCATATGATTAGCATTCATGCTGAGTGCTCAGAGGACGGCCTTCCCTCAACAGACTTGGAGGTCTGAAGGCATATGCATTGGCTCGCACTACACTGAGAGCTCAGAGCCGAGGAAAGGCCATCGTTCGGTTGAATGAGGCGTCACCTTGGATCACCGCACCACGCTAAGGTTCTGACTTCACTGAAAGTTGTTCTTAGAATCATACATCCAAGCCGAGAACCATGAAGGAATCTTTATTTTTAAGACTGTGTGAGATTAATAAATCATTACAAATAAGTAATTTCCACATGATTAAAAAAATAATAATACAATTAAAAAAAATTACTAATTCTATAATTCAGACTTGAAGCTGTAATAAAAATATCGGTACCTGAAAGCTTTGCCCGAGCCCCCTTAAGCAGACACTGAGGGCCTGTGAGGCACCACAGGGCCCTGCAAGCATGCAGTATTCATTTATTTTACAAATTTTTCATGTACTGTGTTACTAAATATAGTATACACACTGTATGGCCAAATGTTTACAGACCTTATTAAGATTAGCTCATTGCGTGGTTAGCACATCAACAAGAAATGTAGAGCACCCCAACATAGGCCTGTGGAACAATGGAACAGCACTGGCTTTTTAAGTTTTGCTCCACATGTGGAGTTAAGAGTGGCTTTTGTGATCAACAGCCAACTGTGCAACATCACTCAAGGCTCACTTCCCATCAAATCCACACAGAAATGATGCAAAATTTAGTCCAACACATTCACAGAAGAGTAGGAGTGATTTCTGGGACAAACTCGTGAGCAATGCCCTTGATATCTGAAGAAATGTTGGATTACCAAGTGGCTGCAAACTATTTGGCCACACAGTGTAACTGATTAATGGCAGCCCTGAAGTAGAACAGCTTCTAAATATTAAGAAACAGATTTGGCTTTGGGCCATCCTTGCACAGGAATACTGATTAGGCTTTACAAACTACAGAACATTACAAATCAAACACCAAATTATGATTCAGGGAGCGGTTTTTATATTCAAGATTGGACATACAAAACAATTAAAGCTAAAAATCAAGGAACAAAATGCTGGTGTCCAAAGAGGATTCTGAAGCTTTTGTTTTTCATCATCCGTGACCCCAACGAACATGGAACATATCAAATATAAACAGTAATAATTAGCATTCAGCATCAGCTGGAGCCTTTGTGCAGGAAATCAAGTGCTAATGAGGAAAAAGGGGACGCTGTATAAATTAGACCTGTCGGAATAAAAGAGGAAAAACATAATAATGTTGGAGGCAGGAGGCATAAGCTTCCTAATCATCTGTCTAACCAGCGTCTCCCTCTCTATTGGGCCAAAATAATCGGCCCCACATCACTGCTTGTGACGGGCGCCTAAACGTTATCCACATGAAAAATGTAACATAAATACAAATTGGTTCAACAGCGGGGCAAATTGCTGTCTGCTTAGCATGCTGCGCTGTTCCTATGGAAACCATTAACATCCCTAATGGGAGATGATAACACAAACACAAGGATCTAAATCTGAAATAGAGCACATACAAAGGACACGAAACCAAGGCTCACTCCAAGTCTAGTGACAAGAAGAAGCCACAGTTGAAAAGCAGAAAATACAAAGGCGGTGGTAACTTTGAACTGTAATGCGCTTTTTCGTAAGAGGCATTACTATATGCTACGTCTTAAATCTGGCCTTATACCATCAACTCAGACACATAGGTGGACCCGGTGTCGACCCGAGGAGGATGGGTTCCCAAGTATGAGTCTTGGTTCCTTCCTTGTGTGCTGAGGGAGTTATTCATTGCCACTGTTGCCCCTGGCTCGCTCGTAGGAGGCTTGGACCCGAATCTCTGTAAAACTGCTTTGTGACAACTTTCTGTTGTGAAAAGCAATTTTTATAAACAACATTTGATTGACTGATTGGCAGAGGGAAGCTCAAAGCATCTTTTCTGCAAGACTCTGTGGTCTTATTAGTAGTAAAATGTACTGTCATACAGGACATTCATTGATTACCTGTAAGCGCTTATCCAGTTCAGGGTCGCGGGGGGTCCAGAGCCTACCTGGAATCATTGGGCGCAAGGCGGGAATAGACCCTGGAGGGGGCACTAGTCCTTCACAGGGCAACACACACACACTCACACCTACGGACACTTGAGTCGCCAATCCACCTACCAATGTGTGTTTTTGGACTGCAGGAGGAAACCGGAGCACCCGGAGGAAACCTCCGGGTGAACACACCAACTCCGAGAACACACCAACTCCTCACAGACAGTCACCCGGAGCGGGATTCGAACCCACAACCTCCAGGTCCCTGGAGCTGTGTGACTGTGACACTACCTGCTGCACCAATGTGCCACCCGCTCGTACAGTACAGCTAAGTGATATTAGGGAAAACTTATGTCTAATGTTTATTCATTCATTCATTCTTTGTAACTGTCCAGTTCAGGGTTGCGGTGGGTCCGGAGCCTACGCAGAATCACTGGGCGCCAGTCCTTCACAAGGCAATACACACACAGCTTTCTGATTCAACCTCAATAACAGCATCTCACTAGCCTGCAATCAGACTAGAGAAACTACACCATGAGAAAATGATCAGATGGAACTGAATGCACTGGGATAGAAATAAAAGACACAAATAAACACTTTGAATCCACATACAACACAGATCCCCAAAAAGCAGGTATTATTTTGGGTGGTGGATCATTCTCAGTGCAGCAGTGACACTAACGTGGTATCCAGTCAACAGCATCCTGTGGACAGTGTTCAAGGTGGACTACCAAGGTAAGTGCTTCTAATACAGTGGCCAATGACTAGGCAGAGTTTTTAAAAACTCCAGCAGCACTGCTGTGTCTGATCCAGCACTGAGCATGACCCACTACCCAAATCATACCATTCAACTTGAAATGAACTGGCATGGTCTGAAGCAGCCACACATTATCTAAACATAGGCCAATGGTTAAACAATCCCCACAGCACAGGGCTGTAAAAGACTGGAACTGATATTGACTAATAATGGTCTGTTAGAGCACCACTCAATAGCTGGGGTTGAGTTGGTGTGATGTTTGTGAGCGGCCAATAATAGCATCTGACGCCACTCGTGGTTGAATTCAGCGCAATCCTCACCAAAATTTTACATTTAGTCTAAAAGCTCCACAGTAGAGTAGATGCTGAAACCTGAGCTGTCACTTCATTTTAGAAGAAACACTGTGTGTGAAGGTGTCCACCAACATTTGGCCTCGCAGTGTAGCCTGACGACAGGATGGAGAAAGAGGAAGAGAGAAGACAATGAGGAACTAAGTGAACTACAGTGTTACCACACACCTTTTACCTAACATTTACCAACAGGCTGAAGAAACATTAGTGTACAGAGAAAGAAAGAACGAGCCTGAAGCACTTTCTTTCTGATAAATCCCACTAGGCCCAATAAATACATACAAGGACAAACCCTCCTTTAGAAGATTCATCCACACACTTTACTTTGTAGATAAATAACATTCCATTACTATATAATTCAATTAATAAATGATATTGGCACAATTTGTTTTACTAACAGTTGGCAGTAATTGTGATAACTTTACTCTTTAAATCATAGAGAAATAATGCATGCATCTAATACAATGCAGAATTTATATCACTTTACTGTAGGGCATAAGTGTTCATAAGGCTATGTGACACCTACATAACCCGGTCAGGGCAGCTGATATTAGCCTGTATAAAAACACTTATTATTATATTATTTTACCTAAAACATAACATAATGTGACACTTTCGCTGACAAAATACTTTATGACTCTCTTGCCAAATCAGTTTTCAACAAAAGTGATACACACTCGGCTACAAAATCAGGTGTTCTAGGGTGCTATGGCCTTATACCACTTGGGAATTATGTGATAAAACTTTGAGTCAATTCATAGATGTGTTACGTCAAATGACAAAGAACATCTATTGGAATAAGCCTTTATAAATGCTTGTGTAGGGTGAGAAATTTGGGCATGACGAGTTTATGGATGTGCCTTTTAACCTAATGTGGTAAAGCCTTTATAAATCTTATTTGGTAACACGTGTAACTAGCAGTATTTGATTGTATCATGGTCAATTATTAGTTACTATATTTAGTGCCTTCTTATTAAAGACCCCTCCAGTGAAAATCAAGTGTTTAACCTTGTTAACATGTCCATATGCTGGTTTCTTTTAATCATAGAAGAGCATATCCGCATTAACACAACACCGACACTCCAGCGTCAGTGTTCCAAAAGTGAGGAAATGGAGTGTTCCAAAGACACAGAGTGGTCTCAAAAACACAGATTCAAACAGCCAGGGTTATTTTCGTCAGGGCTTTTAAGCTGCAGGCAAGAAGTGTAGGGTTAAGCAGAGATAGAGGTGGGAACTAATTGCATATTTACTCATCTTTACATACTAGGTCTTGAGTAAGCCATGTTGAAGGTATTAGATGACTTTATGGAATAAATACAAATATACGTATCTAATTATATCATTCTGGAGAACAGAGATGGGTTTTTACGAGTTTAATCTATGACTGGAAGGGGTCTTTAATATTAATTATCTACAAGACTTTGCCAATGCAGCTGTGGTCTAAGCAGAGTATGGCATGACAACATTTCAAACAGTACTGAAATAACCCAGTGTGTAGGACTACCGGTAAGAACCCAGCATTGCAGCAGTACAGCACTTACACATCACATAAACAGGCAAAAACGCAACTTGTGAAGCATCACTGCTCTTCAAACTGCACTTGCCACTGTTTACCAGACCGTAAACCAGCACAGTGTCCAGTCAGAGGGGTTAAAGACTGAAGGAAGAGTTCAGTAAGCACGAGCCGCAGGCTTCGGCTCCTCTGGTTGACTGAATGCTTTGCCCGGAGTGGGCTGGTTCGGCTGGTCAATGGACTGGTAGTTATTTCTGTCCCTGGTCACTGTGGGAAAGCCTGAGGAGAGAAAGAAAGGAAATGATTTTATCGCACTTGTCTACACACACTAGGAATATTGATAAAACTCAATATAGGCACTGGAGGAGTATCAGACGAATATTGCCTAAAAACAGGCTCAGTATCTTTAATGCATGTCAAACGGATATATGCTGACATACTGACGGTACTATGCAAAATTGCCTGCATTTTATTCATTTAAGGCAGCACAGTGGGGTGCTCCACGCAGCTCGAGGCTCTTGGGGTTTGTCTCTGCATGGGCTCTACACTGAAGCTCCAGTTTCCACCCAAAACCACAGGATGGTTGGTGGATCGACTATGCAGTATTGTCCATACCCGAGTGTGTAATTGATTGTGACTGGGTGAAAGTGAGGTGCTGTGTGATGGACTGGCACGCTGTCCAGGGTGTGATCCTTCCTTGCACCCATTGATTCTGGGTATGCTCCAGACCCCAAAAATTATGTATTAGCATCAGCATTAGTTTTGCCAAATACTAGTGCATCTATCGCTGACACAGGCGTTTAATTGTTTGCCACTCAGAGGCACCTTCCCCAAAACTAAATGTCAGCTTGAGAGGTATAAAGCTCTACCAGCTGACATTTAGCACTGAGAATGTGCAACTGCATACTCTGTATTGATCCAGAGCCCCATCTAATACTTTAAGGATAAGGGAGTGGCTTTTATGATCGGGAATTAATCTCCCAACATCGGTACCTGACTTCATTATAGGCTGAATGCCATAGAAATCCTGCCAAATAGAAGCCATTACTGCAGAAAAAAAAAGGATCCACACCATTAATACTCTTGATTTTGGAAGAAATGAATATTGTAAATGTATAATCCATCCAACCTATCAAGAGCTGGCTGCACATGCACTGGCCGACGTTAAAACGTTTTAGAATATTCCATAATCTATGTTTAGTGTGCCATGAACCTGATTTTTCAGTAAATCAGTAGATGACTAATGTCATCAAAATTTGTATTAGAAAATATATATCAACCAGCATAAAGTCTGATCAACAATCAGTTGCATTATATTCAATAACAATATTAATGTTAGCAAATGTAACCTCCCATTACAGCTGTAAATGAAATCAAAAAATGATTCATTACAATGTAAGTGCTTTAATCACTTTCGTAGAAAAACAGTGGAAACCGAGACCTTCGCATCCAGATAAAGCTGGATTGTGTCCACTGCTCAGATAAACAGAAATACTCCACTGCATGCAGAGCACACTGACTTTTCTGCATAAACGCTTCATCACTTGTCACTGGACAGCTGCCCCTTCTGTGATTTACACAGGTTTTATTAGAGCAGTAAGCCAACAATATGCTTATTCAGTCCCTCGGCATATAAACAGTTATGAAGGTACCTGACCAAATGCTGTGAGTCAGTAGAATATGATGATGGCTTTTTTTTTCCACTGAGATGGAGTATTTTTTAATCAACATCTAAATAAACCCTAGAATATTTAACTGAGAGACCAGGAACACAACCTCCACTTCTCAAATAATTTATTTCAAGGCTCAAGCCAATTTTGATTCACGTCTTTGAAATAAAACACTTCAAAATAGGATGCAAACAACATAAAATTTTTTTTTAAAAAAAATCTAAGAATTGGACATGCATAAAGAACAATATAGAACATGGTCCCTATGGACTGTGGGTCAGTACCAAAGGCCCTCCATGTTCCCCATCACCAAGCATGGTGTTAACCAATTTGCATTTGATAGCTAACATAACAGAAAAAAAAAAAAAAATAAAATAAAAAACATTTTCTGGTCCTAAAATATGTTCATAATGAATCTGCAGTGACATTGTCCCTTTAAAATGTACACGGACCAGATTTGAACAAACAAACAAACTTAAATTAATAAATAGAAAAACATCACACAATGAGAAAGTAACACTGGACAAAACGTAATCCCTTTGATAAACAACAAATACTCTAAAGGTAAAATCCCAACACGATGTAACTACTGATAAGGCCTTATCTGTGTTTGTCAGAAGCTGTGATTAACCTTGGTGATCTGAATTTCTGTTTGGTCCAAAATGTATTTATAAAAAAATATATAAATAAAAACAAAAAAAACAAATGCTCAGTCACAAGACTGTTTATTGCAATTTAAGCGTCTCAAAGAAACTGCCTGCACTGTTGACTCAAGAGACCTCATGATTGTCAGATTAGGAAATAAATGTTTCAAAACTTTGGAATCCCCTTTCACTATCAGAGGATAGTGAAAGTGTATAAAATAAACAGATATTTTTAGCATACTAAAGGTGTTATTTTTTTGAGGTTTAAGAAGATAAATTAGATAAAAAGCAACAATTCTTATACATTTTTACACATATTAAATATTATTTTATTTTTATTATATACTATTCAAAATGTGGACAGTGTTTTAGAAGTGAAGCACCTTAATTATAACTTACTCACACTTCGGAATTAGTTACGTATCTGTCCTGCTTTGAAGCTTGGCTTTCAGATACATGCTTCAAACTGGTGCAAGCTACTCATTCAAAAATATTTAGAGAAAACTGTGTGTGTCTGGAAAAATCTAGATAAGTGTAATTAAATATTGTGCAAATTACACATTTGATTAGCTTTACGATACAAAATGTACATTAAAAGAGTACATTTTGGAATCGTTTTTAATAGTTTCCTTATACACAAAGTAGGGCTGTACCATATCCTATCGTTAGCAATAATATCGTGATCATTTTTAAAACGATTTTAAAAACAAACAATATCGTGATACTAGTGATATTCTGACTTGTTTACATAACAAAATCATGCAGTTACCCATAATATGCCATACGTTCTTTACATGAGTCATTTAGCCACAGTGAAGTACTGTGGAAAGTGACCCTGAGGAAGAGAATTGTGGCAGTGGTTTGGTTACAAAATATCAGATGTAAAATAAACCATATTATTATGTTAGAAAAAAATAAGCCTTTAATATTATTAATATATATTACATTTATTTTAATTCATATTAATAACATTTATTTTGTTGCAATAGACTGTTCTTGAAAGTAATAAAAGTATTTTTCAGTGTATTTTCATATCACCAAGGATATCGTTATCGCCAAAATACCCTGATATTATTTTAGAGCCATATCGCCCACCCCTAACACAAAGTGCATATTACTACTGAATATAAAATGAGTAATTCCAAACTTCTGAAAGAGTTGAGTACATCTTTGGTCTTGAAACTAGTTTTTCAGGGTCCTGCATTGTCAGAATACCTAATGTCCAAATACATATAGAGTTGCATACACACACACACACATAAACACAGCAACACAAACACTAAAACAGAAATGAAGACTTTATACAAAGAGACAGTGCTCACATAATAACCACAAAGCAGACAAGGATAAGAGTGAAGGATAAAGATGTACAAATATATACACAATAAATAAATCAAATGATTTTAAGCTTCAAAAAAAAAAGTGTGGAGAAGAAGAAGAGTGCATTCAGTAATAACGACGGCCAAGGAGAGTACTATCGGTGCTGTCTGTGGTGCAGCGACTGTCCACTGACGTCTCCAAGTCTGACCAGTAGTAGAGAGACAGACAGAAAAGAAGACAGGACACACACAGAGAGAGAGAGGGTGTAGAAAATGGGATAAAGTGATAGACAAATGAACAGAGAATGCACATAGACAGAGAGATAAGGAAAATGAAAAAAGAGAGAGATTATAAAACGTGGGCCATGGTGAAGACAACAAAGCAGTAAGTAAAGGGTAACAGACAACAGGTCCAATAGGTAAAGCAAAGAGTAACAATTACAGCCATCTTACACTTGCCTTATTCAGTAATAAAATAACTTACTGTAACAATATTTTTATTTTATTCTAATAATCTACTAAACTTTTTACAAACCGGATTCAAAAAAAGTTGGGACACTAAACAAATTGTGAATAAAAACTGAATGCAATGATGTGGAGATGGCAAATGTCAATATTTTATTCGTAATAGAACATAGATGACAGATCAAAAGTTTAATCTGAGTAAATGTAACATTTTAAAGGAAAAATATGTTGATTCAAAATTTCACAGTGTCAACAAATCCCAAAAAAGTTGGGACAAGTAGCGGCTGGAAAAAGGAAATTGAGCATATAACGAACTGCTGGAAGACCAATTAACACTAATTAGGTCAATTGACAACATGATTGGGTATAAAAAGAGTTCTCAGAGTGTCAGTGTCTCTCTGAAGCCAAGATGGTAAGAGGATCACCAATTCCATCATTGTTGCGCAGAAAGATAGTGCAGCAATACCAGAATGGTGTTACCCAGCATAAAATAGCAAAGACTTTTAAGTTATCATCATCAACCGTGCATAACATCATCAAAAGATTCAGAGAATCTGGAACAATTGCTGTGCGTAAGGGTCAAGGCCGTAAAACTCTACTGGATGCTCGTGATCTCTGGGCCCTTAAACCTCACTGCACCTCAAACAGGAATGCCACTGTCAAAGAAATAACAGGATGGGCTCAGGAATACTTCCAGAAAGCATTGTCAGTGAACACAATCCACCATGCCATCCGCCGTTGCCAGCTGAAACTCTACAGTGCAAAGAGGAAGCCATTTCTAAGCAAGCTCCACAAGCTCAGATGTTTGCACTGGGCCAGGGGTCTTTTAAAATGGAGTGTGGCAAAATGGAAGACTGTTCTGTGGTCAGGTGAGTCACAATTTGAAGTTCTTTATGGAACACTGGGACGCCATTTCATCCGGACCAGAGAGGACAAGGATAACCCAAGTTGTTATCAACGCTCCGTTCAGAAGCCTGCATCACTGATGGTATGGGGTTGCATGAGTGCTTGTGGCATGGGCAGCTTGCATGTCTGGAAAGGCATCATTAATGCAGAGAACTATGTTCAGGTTCTAGAACAACATATGCTCCCATCTAGACGTCATCTCTTTCAGGGAAGACCCTGCATTTTTCAACAAGATAATGCCAGACCACATTCTGCAGCAATCACAACATCATGGCTACGTAGGAGAAGGATCCGGGTACTGAAATGGCCAGCCTGCAGTCCAGATCTTTCACCTATAGAGAACATTTGGCGCATCATAAAGAGGAAGGTGCGACAAAGAAGGCCCAAGACGATTGAACAGTTAGAGGCCTGTATTAGACATGAATGGGAGAGCATTCCTATTTCTAAACTTGAGAAACTGGTCTCCTCTGTCCCCAGACGTCTGTTGAGTGTTGTAAGAAGAAGGGGGGGGGATGCCACACAGCGGTAAAATTGGCCTTGTCCCAACTTTTTGGGGATTTGTTGACGCCATGAAATTTTGAAACAACATATTTTTCCCTTAAAATGATACATTCTCTCAGTTTAAACTTTTGATCTGTGATTTGTGTTCTATTCTGAATAAAATATTAGATGTTGGCACCTCCACATCATTGCATTCAGTTTTTATTCACAATTTGTTTAGTGTCCCAACTTATTTGGAATCCGGTTTGTACATTTATTATATTGTCAGATTGAATTATTGTAGAAGTTACTGCATTTTACTAATTATAGACCAATTGCAATTTTAATCAGATTATGAGTGAATTAATATTGTTGATGAAAATATTGTGTTCTGAGCTGCTCTTATGTGCTTTCCTTGATCCAACACACCTCATTAGCTGATTATCAAACCAAAACAGGTGTGGAAAAACACCAGACTCTGCAGCTCCACAGGAGGAACACGATTTAAAAATGCTGATTTAGCACCCGAGCCGAAACAAGTGGAACGCAGAGAGCACTTACCTGCATCATCAGGAACATACGGCCTAATCAGATGCATGGCAGCAACTTCATAGCAAGTCAATGTGGAGAAATGTGAATCGAAGCAAAATAACTTGAAGCAAATAAGATTATATTAAGTCAATAACAAGAGACTTCAAAGATGGAGTTAAATAACATTTGCAAACATCCCTTCAATTCACCTGCACTCAGGCAGCACTGGATTGAATCTGTCTTCACAATCAAAGTTATTTCTGCTCTGGATCCAGTTCTCCAGAGGAACTATACAGAGCCATTCATTTTCTTTATCTGTGAGGAACTTTCTGGGCCCCACTCGTGTTCCAGCCCTTACTCTATCAGGCATTTGTCTTGTGACTGTCTCACTAACTCAGTTACGCTGTTCCTTTGAATCAATCTGCCTGTGGTTTACAGAGAAACACTCTGATTCTGCTCCACACCACACCCCCAGAACTTTATAATCAATGAAATTAGAGCAAACCTCTAAATTCCAGGATTATTATTCAGTTGTTAAACTTTGTCTAACAATATTTGCCTGTGTTGACTAAGTAAATGCACAGATATGAACCCTTGTATCTACCCTCACCGTCCTTTTTATCAGCCCCACTGACCATACAGAAGCACTTAGTAGTTCTAAAATTACAGACTGTAGTCCACCTGTTTCTCTGCATACATTCTTCAATGGTCAGCACACCCACAGATACGTTTTAGGTGGTGGAACGTTCTTAGTGCTGCAGTGACACTGACGTGGTGGTGTGTTAGTGTGTGTTGCGCTGGTACGAGTGGATCAGACACAGCAGTGCTGCTGGAGTTTTTAAACACTGTGTCCACTCAGAGGACGCGGTTGACTGGATATTGTTGGTTGGTGGACTATTCTCAGTCCAGCAGTTGGACTGAGGGCATTAAAACTCTAGGAGCACTGCTGTGTCTGATCCACTCTTACTAGCACTTCACAAACTAAACCATCATCGCCACTGCAGCGTGAGAATGTTCCACCAGCCAGCTCATACCTGATCTGAAGTGGTCCTGTGGAGGTCCTGACGATTGAAGAATAAGGTGACATGGGAATAAGAAAGCATGCAGAGCAACAGGTGGAGTACAGTCTGTAATTGTAGAACTACAAAGTGCTTCTGTGTGGTCAGTAGAGATGATGAAATGGACAGTGAGTGTAGATACAAGGTAGGTGTTCCTAATCCAGTGATCGTTCGGTGTAGATTAGTAGTATAATGTGATATATTCCTGACTTAAAGGCCCATAGACCAATTAAACAAAACAAATAAAAAGTCAGATGTAAAAAAATGTTCAGATGTTATGAATGAATGAATGCAGGCCCTGAGTGTATTAAGGTTTATACAAATGAAAATAGATATATATTAATGAGGGAAAAAGAAAAGACATTTGGCGAAGAGTTCAAGAGAGTGTTGGGGAGTTTAAGAGATTCCCAGTCAGACAACTGTAGCCAGAGGCAAACTTCAGAAACCACAGATCACTGTAGCTCATGATTTGTTCTAATACAGGGCACCAGACAGGCACATGCATCACAAACGGCACAAAGCTTATCAATGGAGCCCTTCAGAAAGTTCCGCTCGGCTCCTGACATCATGTTCTTGAGGCAGTTCACTCACCAAAGTTAATGTTGTAGTCTCCTCCTCTCTCGCGGTACATCTGATAGACGAAGAAACAGGACAGAGGCTTGAGGATGAGGCTGAGGATGGCCATGCCAGAACTGAAGCGGACCAATGAACCCATGCCGTACTGCCTATCAAGTGCAGCATAAAAGATTCCAAAGTGAACAATGTCCGTCAGTATGGTCACAGTCATCCCAATCAGGAACTGAGACAGAAAACAAGAAGAGGCTGGTTAGCAGCTTTAGTCCAGTAGCTTTTTTTTTAGCCCACATATTATTCTTATAAAAGACAAAACAAATTTGCTTGACTGCATGTGTGTTTTTGTACATTATTTTTAATTGTTAGAAATGTTTGGTTATTAGAGGCATGCAGCAAGACTGCCTCTCGGACCATAAACAGAAAACTTGATATCTGAACTCATTCATTCATTATCTGTAACCCTTATCCAATTCAGTCCAGAGCCTACCTGGAATCATCGGGCGGGAATACACCCTGGAGGGGGCGCCAGTCCTTCACAGAGCAAAACACACACACTTTTGAGTCAACAATCCACCTACCAAAGTGTGTTTTTGGACCGTGGGAGGAAACCAGAGCACCGGGAGGAAACCCACGCAGACACAGGGAGAACACACCAAACTCCTCACAGTCAGTCACCGGGAGCGGGAATCGAACCCACAACCTCCAGGTCCCTGGAGCTGTGTGACTGCGACACTACCTGCTGCTCCAACGTGTCACCCTTGATATCTGAACTAATCTAGAAAATTATTTAAGAACTACTATATATCATTTGCCTATATTTTTTTAATTTAAAAGTTGCATGCCACTATTATACATTTGAGTGCAAAACTTAAACATGGACCCACAAACAATCCCTTATTTCCTTGTCGCAGTAAAAGTCACTTCATAATCCCACACACTTCTAATGTTTTCTGTGGTTTATCCCTGTAATGCAGAAGCAAAACTGCAATAATTTGTTTTTAAATCTTACCATGATTTCTAAGTGTTTTTACTGCCTTTGAATGAATGAATTTGAAAGAAGCCATTTCAATTATTTACATGCTTTTAATAAAGTCAGACCAGGTCTGTGTACTATACAGTTATGTATTACCAAAGCCAGAATATATTTATTCAAAATGATCACAACTTTAACGACTTACCATTAATACAGCATCTATTGAGTCTCTCTGAGCAATGGCCCACACACCCACAGCCAACATGCTGAAATTTCCCAAGTAGTAAGAGGGAAGCTGCCAGCAAATGCAAGCCCTGAAATTACACATGGGATTATTACAAAATTTGATGTCACATTTTACAGAAACACAACAAGAACTTGCAGAATTAACACAGTATGTAGTAACAGCAACAGACTAAAGCTTGGATCAGTTTTAGATGAAATAAATGTTTCTAATCAGTGAGCCTTCTCTTCCAAGCATGTTGAGCTTTCCATTTATGTCCAGTTAGTGGAAATGGTTATACATTAAAGTAGTGGAATATACTACAAATATTTAATACAGTAAATACAGGGTCATTTATTAACGTGGAAATAATGTAAATCAGGAAAATTCAACACATTTGACAGTTTTACTTTAAATATGATTAACAGCACTATTGTTTACCACAAGGGTATACTTTTGCAGCTATGAACGTGCAATTTAGTTTGCCCATTGACAAAACCAATATGGCCACAATGCTGACTACATAATTTTAAAGACTTGTTTTCCTTCCTCAACAATGCTATGAGTCTTTGGGCAGGACTCCTAATGCCACATTCCCTTGCCAGATTAAAAGGGAAATAAGAGCCTAAAGGTTAATATGCTGACTGTCTATTTGTCAAATTCTATTCAGCTTTTTGTACAGTGTTTCTACATCAGCCTCTTGCTCCTTGATGATACAATTACAGATAGATATTTTTTTCTAGACATTGGTGAATTAGCTTAATATACTTTCCTTTTGAATCTGTCATTATGTATCATCCTAGAACAAAAAATTTCAGATTTGTCATGACTTTAAATATGAATATCTGTTTCAAGGTGAGGCTGGATTTTTTTTAAAGTGGATTTGTAAGGTTTTAAAGGTGGATTTTTAATGGCTGGGTGTCTGTGTGGGTGTGTGATGCCTTGTGATGGACAGGTGCCTTGCCTTGACGATTCTGGGTAGGCTACAGACCCACCATGACTCCGACCATGGTGAAACGGTTACAGAAATTAACTAATAAACTGATGTTTTAAAGAATTGCAAACACCCATTTATAGCACCAAAAGTTTTGTCATAGTTTGACTCAGTTCACCAAAACACTTAAAGTTCCTTCAGTGCATTATTTCTTTTTCCAGTGAAAGCTTGTGAAGGCAGTGTGTTGTCTTTTCCAGGCTGTAAATCCTATCACTCTGGGCTTTGATCACCCAGCAGCTTCACTTCTATTGCATCACTTGATTATAATCTGTGGGAATTCCTTTATTTTATGAATCAGTGACTGTCAGAAAGTGAGGGAAAGACAATGAAATGACTTTCATTTCCTCAAAACCTCACCAAAATAAGCTCTGAACGCCTAAGCTGCTTCAGAAAAGAAATTCCTCAGGTATGTGACGAAAAACTGTGTGGAGGCACTTTACTCACCAGATGGTCAGCAACCAGTGAACCAGCACAATGGCCTGCAAAATGCAAGCAAAGACACACACACACATTTAATCCATTTAACATAACATTTAAAATTTTATTTAATAAAATAAAAGCTTCTTCCATAATTCTGGTTCAGTTCAGGCCTTCAACATTCAAAGCTGAAACCATGACAATATTAATCTAACCACAAAAACATTTAGCATATTAAATTATTCCAAAACAACAAAATATCTCTTTGTGTAGGTTCTCTTTTTTACAAAAGCTTAAATGAGTGGCTTGGTCCACTAGCATACATAGTTAGCAAATAAAAATGTGGAACATTAGCATCCATGCTAACGGAATAAACACATTAAAGACATTTTAATAATTTACCTACACTTTAAAATTACTACTTATATAAAATATCTAGTGACAGATGAACTTTCACAGTATCACAGTATCATTTTAAAAATAGGAGAAAAAAAAAACAATGCTCTTTTGGTCTTTCCATGAATCACATGTAATTTGGGATAATTCCTGTTAATATGTGACTTATGGAATATCCAAGACATTTGTGGAATGTTCCAGATATTTCACAGGTGAAAAAAGCTGAGTGAACGCTGAGGAACTAACTCACAAACTACACTTAACATACACTATATAAAAAAGAAACATATTTTAAGCATAAAAAGTAAACGGATTCACTCATTAATGAAGAAAACCGTTTGTACAGAATCTTAAGATTTTATTTCAAAGGTATTATGGGAAAACAGCAATGTTTTTGATCTGAATGTTCCACCCAGGTCTCCCAAATATTTTTCACTTCATATTTACACTCATATTTATAAATGTAACATCAGTGGGACACTTAAATGGACTTCTATGAAGTGAAACACGAAGAACTGGGCAAGCAGGATTAAAGCTAAAAGCTGAAGCTGATGTAAAAGTTGATTGTACTTGGTTTCTAATAAAATCCATGTGAGTTGTGAAGGCTGCTGACGGCTCTACGACAAATAAAACCATTCAGCGATTTTAGACACAAAAAAGTGCAGAAAGTTACCTTGAGATTAATGGCTGGGATCTCCATCCTGAAGCCCGTTTCTTCGCAGAGACAGAGACAGTGTGTGTCTGTGTCTGTGTGTGTGTGTGTGTGTAGAAGTTAGTGTGTATGTGTAAAAGTTAGAGAACGCTCAAGAGACTCAGACCATGTGACTGCAGCATGACTCAGACCACGTGACTCAGACTACCTAATAAAGTACTGAATAAACACTAATAACACTCTGTCTGTCTGTTTTTTCTGTTTGTATGTTCCTTTCAAACCTGCATCCATCCATCTTCACTGTCAACTAACTTTCTGATTATGTCTCTCTGTCTGATCTATTTTTACAGTCTCAACTTTTTCTTCCTTTTTTCCTTCTTTCATTTTGTGGCTATGCATTTGACCTCACTGTTATATCTTTCTTACTTCTAAACATTTTAAACTACTTACAGTGATTCATTGTCTTCACTTATGTATTCTGCTGAAGCAAGTTTAAATTTCAGATTAAACAGCTGAGCGGTGTCCCAGTGGCTGCTGAGATTCATATCTGTGAACACAGCTCCATAGGTGGGGGGTGGGGGGGGAGTCTGCATTTGCACTTAAATCCCTGGTTATGAGTCGACTGAATTACATTAGACTGTGACATTTTATATTGCATCTTGGGAGTGTGCGAACCAAAATGAGTTGTCCTGTGCGAAATATCAACCTTGACAATTCAATTTCTTTTATGTATTGTATTTGGCCCGTGTTATTAAAATCGCACAGCACACAGGACAGAACGGGCCTAGCCAGACTTGAGAGAACCAGAGGAAATCAACAAAAAATTCTATATTTTAATCTGCATTTTTTAAAAAAGGAAGATTTAAATAATTGATTTGATAAATTTCTCTAAAAAAAAATCTCACAATGAAGTAGCGTACATCAAGTAGCGTATTTAAGCAGAAACTCAATTATGGATTTGATAGATCAGACAGTCTGTTCAGTTAGCCAGCTGAGCTGTGTATTGTGTGTATGAAAACAGCTCATTAGCGGCATAAGTCATTTAGAGTTGTGAGTGAATGAATAAGATAGGAGTGGGACAGAAGGTTTACACACACACAAACCCTGTGGGGGACGAATCCCTTTGTTTTGTGGCACACGTCTGGCAGATGGGACCTGCCTCCTCACTCATGTTTACTGTGGCAGGTGTGACCCCTGACCTCCGATCTCTGTCACCCTTGGGTAAGTACTGTGATCATGATTTGGACCTGGTTCCTAAACCGATTGTTTGGCAGAAAATCAAACTGACCTTTTCTCCTCTTGGCCCAATTGCTGTCAATCACTTGAGACATGTTTGGTGTCTAGCTTGCGTCTTTCGTTTTGCACTATAGCGTCAAGGCTAATGTAGCTGGCACGTAATGAAAGCTAATACATAATTCGTTATCATCATGGTAATTGAATGTCTCTGCTCTTCTAGGAAGGTTTCACAATAGATAATGGATTCATTGGATTCAGCCAGCTTTACAAAAGTATTGGTTTCACTGCTTCACACCCCACGGCTGAGAGGGGCTATACCCTGCTAGCTGACACATGACATTGGGCATGATGACTTTAGACTCACATCAGTGAACTTCAGAATCCAAAGTAAAAAAAAAAGATCTCCTTAATATCTTTATACTTTATCCTAGAAACAATGGGATCCAATGGAAAAAGCATTATTCTCCTGCTGCTCGAATGTGTCTCCTGAGATAAAGGCCTCAGTAATCTCCCAGGTCTCCTTGTGAGTTTCAGTGGAGATCTCAGTAAAGTCAAAACGGTGCTCAGATGTGCCATAGAAACCAGTCATGCCATCATTATTTTTCTCCATCTGGGACAGGCATCTATTAGCTCTGTAACTGAACTAGGCACTTAGCAATCTCCTCTGAGTGTGTTGAGTGTTCCAATGTATTTGTGCTAATGGCAACTTGAAGAAGTCATGGCTGGTTTCATATTTCTCAGAGCTCAAAGCATGTTCTAGCCTCCATCGTTCCAGCTTGGTGGCATGATATGGCAAGAAGAGTCAGAGCTAGAGGTTGCAAATAACAATGGGATTTTTATTTATTTATTTTTTTCCAGACTTTCAGTATCAAGGCCATTATTCCATGGAATTGATTCAGGGAATTCACACCTAAACGATTCCCGTTACTTGGAATCAGAATTGGATCCATCTCCTTACATTGAGCAGCCTTGGTGCAAACTATTGAAGGACCTAGCAGGGTTGATTACCAAATCCATTTCTCACAAAATGTGGTGCAATTTCCAGGTGTGTGCCAATGGACTTTAAGTGTCTCTGTAAAACTCTTAAGACAGGTCTGAAGTGAATAATACCCACTCAGATGATGTACAATGCCACTCACTCATTCTCTCTCTCTCTCTCTCTCTCTCTCTCTCTCTCTCTCACGTCCCATTTTATCTCATGCTTTATAGGGTGCTTTACAGTCAAGGCAGGTCCCAGAGTGTACCCAGCTAGTGTGTGTGAGTGTGATCTATCATTGCTCTGGCTTCTCTCCAGGAGGGCGGCATGGAGCAGCAGTATTAGGAATACATCAGCAAAAGGGAAACAACAAAATCTCCATGTGATTTGATATGTTTATGAAAATGTGTGTATGGATGTATGTGGTCATTTTGTGTGTGTGTGTGTGTGTATGTGAAATACCAGTATGAACAAAGACTAATATTTCTCTTGCTAACGATTAGTGGTATTGATCGGTAGGTCTTTGTGCTCAGCAGAGCGGTGTGTGTGTGTGTGTGTGTGTGTGTGTGGATGGTGGGGAAAGGAGAGAAAAATGATCGCTGAGGGAGATTTATGAGTAGAGGATGTAGGCCAAAACAGAGGGAGGTGGGGCAGGAGCAGGAACTGGAAACATGATAGTGAATGATAAAGAAGCAAAGAAAGGTTATGAGTGAGGAATGTCATAAAGAAACAAAGGCAGTTTAAAAAACAATTTGGTGAAAAATTCTATTTATGTGCCACATGAGATGATGAACCACTTCTGCTGCCCATGATGAGCCACGTGCACATCACACGAGTGCCATATGTCACCACAAGCCACTTTTTGGGGAACATTTTGCTCACATTCAGTTTGCTGTGGCCAACACTTGTCATTTGTTGACTAGTTGACTGATGTGGTTTGTGAAATGTAAGTCCATGTTTAGTATGTGGGCCACTCTAGGTTCATATATATATATATATATATATATATATATATATATATATATATTATTATTATTATTATTATTATTATTATTATTATTATTATTTTGCTGCCAGGACCAGCAATGGGCGAGCAGTGCCACATCTTAGCCACAAGTGTCCCATGTCCGTATGCTATTTGGGAAGCTAAAACTTAGCATCACTAGCTAGACTCACTGCATGCCTAAATCAAATTTGTCAACATAAGTTGCTAAATAATGACATATAGAGATTTTCTGCGAATATAAAAACTAAATTTGGACAGGAAACTAGTCTTGGCTGACAGTTGGTAAACACTAGGGTGACCAGACGTCCTCTTTTACCCGGACATGTCCTCTTTTTTAGACTTAAAAAAATATGTCCAGGCGGAATTTCACATTTCACGCTTCTCGAAGTTTACATAGAACTTCGAGAAGCATTTCGTTCACAAACTAGTCCCGCCCTCCCCTACTCCAATTGGTTCGCTTGAGTGCGAAGGGGGCGTGGTGAAGTAGCCTAAAATCTTCTGATTGGACGGTCTGACTGTAGAGCTACCGTTATTGGTCGATAACCTTCTCTGTAAACATTTAATTGGTCAGTCTGCACGTCAGTAGTCGAGACGTGTCCTCTTTTTCACCATATCAGATCTGTTCACCCTAGTAAACACAGCATTACATATATTTGGTTTTTCGCCCAAACACCTCTTTAATAAAGAGAAAGAAAAAGGATAAAGAAAGAAAGTGCACGAGCACAAGGTCATTAACTGCAGGAGGAGTGTGCGGCAGTCCCAGGACAACCGTACTGTCACACATTATTTCTCAGCCTGGAGGACAAATGGGCATGTGGTCACTGCTGTACTCTTACTCACTCTCTCTCTCTCACACACACACACTGGTTCTACTATACTTGTGAGGACCTCTATTGAAATAATGATTATTGTAGCTAATTAAGGTTACCCTTAACCTCAGTCACCAACATTATATTATTTCACTAGTTTGTAAACTAGTTTTAGTTTGTATCAAGTCTTAATAAAACAAATAATATGTCATTATACCACAATCTTGTGAGGATATCTGATCCTCACAAACTTATAAAAACATGACCCTCCCACACACACACACACACACACACACACACACACACAACCCAAAGCTCTCACACCTCACTGAGAAATCCAGAGCTCAAACTGTTCTAAGAATGTCACAGAAGTAAACATTGGTGTATCCTTGCAGGCAGTTTACATCTGGAGGCCTATCTTTCAAAACTTTATTTAAAATACATGTAGCAATCTTCTTAACACTCACCTCTTCTAATGCAGCTTTCGATCCTAACATTCCCAAGTAGACACGTGTTCATTCAATGTCTTCAGAAACTAAGGGTTTTAACAGAGTATATCTCTGCTCATCTGGGAAGGCTCTACACCAGACACTGGAACATTTCTGGGAGGATAGCAGCCATGAAAGTAATTCAGAATCATCACAAATACTACTCCAGCTCATTCTGTAATGGTGCTACATCATGTTATTATTATTATATATAATTATTATCC
Organism: Hoplias malabaricus; assembly: GCF_029633855.1. NCBI lineage: Eukaryota > Metazoa > Chordata > Actinopteri > Characiformes > Erythrinidae > Hoplias > Hoplias malabaricus. Next base: position 26,868,995 of record NC_089804.1, on the reverse strand, counting down.
ATTTCAGCTGTTATGTGGTTCGTAACGTTCACATTCATAATTACATATAATAAAGATTCTTTGTATTTTTCATTGTTATTAACATGTCATTTACAGAAGATACTTAACAGTAAGTTATTTCTAATATTTTAAAATTTTTTACTTGTTGAATATAAAGTGCTTCTTTCTACAGAAACAAACTGGTGTGAATATGAACAAGCTCAGTGTTTCTGAACGCCCTGCAATGATTATTCTGCCTAAGCTTTGGGCTCAATAGATATTTGTAATTATGATCTCTCTGTAAATTAGGCAGCCACCCAACGGACTGTGTGCCAGCCTGCCTTGCGTTTATGTTCAGTAATGAATTCCCATGATATACATTTTAATCATTAGTTTAGTTTGTATTATATAAAAGTTCTAGCACTTCATGTCACCAGGGCCAAACCAGCAGATGTCAAACTTCACCAAACTTGAATGTGGTGGGAAGTTCTGTTCTCAAAGTGTATCCTCCCGATGTCTGCTGCCTGAAATCACACATTGTTGTAAATTTAATTAAAATGAATTGGATTTGTAGGCAAACTTTTAATGTCTAAAGTCTAATTTTACCATGGCTTCATACCTGATTAACCATTTGTTGTACAATAGATTTGGATATATGACGAGTTTTATGATGAGCAATTGAGAGAAAAGTGAAAAGACCTTATATATGTTATTATCAACATTCACGCACATGAAAAACTCACATCAGAAGACATGTAGGTTCATTCATTCATTATCTGTAAGCGCTTATCCAGTTCAGGGTCGCGGTGGGTCCAGAGCCTACCTGGAATCATTGGGTGCAAAGCGGGAATACACCCCGGAGGGGGCGCCAGTCCTTCACAGGGCAACACACACTCACACCTACGAACACTTTTGAGTCACCAATCCACCTACCAACGTGTGTTTTTGGACTGTGGGAGGAAACCGGAGCACTTGGAGGAAACCCACGTGGACACGGGGAGAACACACCAACTCCTCACAGACAGTCACCCGGAGCAGCTATCGAACCCACAACCTCCAGGTCCCTGGAGCTGTGTGACTGCGACACTACCTGCTGTGCCACCGTGCCGCCCTCATTGCTCATTGTGGATGGCAAATAAAAACTTACACCCACTACCCATCAAACCACTCTGAAAAACTACACCTCTACATCATGCAGAAATGGTGGGAAACCCGTTTAAGATGAATAATTAACAAATAAACCCAGGGATCTAGGCATTAATGAAATACTTAATCCAAATGAGTAACCATATAGCTTCATCTTTGTCCAATTCTCAGTGACCTTCACACACTTTCACTCTTTATTAGCACCAGGAGAGCTAACTGGAGTCGAGCTCCCAAACCTTAACTCTGCAAAGTAATTGCTTTGTAAGCCCCCAATAGACCCAGCAACAACAATATAATGTATAGTTCACCCTCTGTGCACAATACACATATCAGTGTGTCATGGTAGAGGTTTAATTAGGACACTGAAATCATTAAAAACACAAATTACATTTTTTTCTGGGGCTTGAGAGAGCATGGTCAGAGAAAAGCTAACACACTACACAAAGAGCAGATGGTCTTCTCAAGCTCTGCTGAAGAAACACATTAAAGTAAAGGCAGAGGACATTGTGAAAGAAAACAAAATCCAGTTTAGTGTTAAGTGTTATCCAGGTCCTCAATACTTGCAGCTATCTTTAAGTCTTTACCTAACCCTCCATCCATCATTCCACCTACTGAACTTAAGAAAAAATGTTAAAGTGTAGCATAAATAAATCATACAAAAGAACAAACGAAAACAAGTAAATATCCACCACTGGAAAATATTTACAACAACATTTTAAGAAATTATGGAAGCCTTAAAAAGCCATGTATTCACATTTAACTTACTTAGGTTTCCTGTGAGTTTGTATTGATTTTTTGAGAAATTGTGATAAAAGTGTTTTGAGATATCACTGGGTATAAGAAAAGATATCATCTTGATAAATCATGTCGTGATAAAGCCTGTTTTCCCAAGAATTCGTATAATTTTCTCAAGACCTCAAGACAACAGAACTCCCACTCCTCTGAGATCTCATCCAAACAGAACACAGGTGGCTGGAGATGATGAGCTAAGTGATGTTCTGGTGCTATCAGACTTCTCCTGCCATAAGCCTTTTGACAGAAGCATGATCTGAATGCTAAGTTAATGTTAGCCATATGACTTTTTATTTTTGCTTGTGTTTTATATTGGTTCTGAATGATTTGTTGTAGATATTGTGTCTATAACTCTTACTGGTCATGTTGCTATCTTGAGATCTGAAGAAAAGAAATAGATTTTTTGAGATAACAATTGACATTTCTTAATACAGAAAAAAATACAATAAAAAAAAACAAGCTCAAATAAAATGAGTTTATGGCCTTTTATGACATCTGTAAGAAACATCAGTTAAAAAATGCATTGTCCCCCTCAGACACAGATTCCTATATACAGTGACAGGTAGGCAGATAGGACTTCTGACATTACACAGCATATGTACATCACTGTGAGTCAGTTTGGCTGCTTTTATCTGACCCACCGCCCTTTTACATTTAGCCTTAGTCCATCTTTCAGTCCATGAGAGAAAAGGCAAGGGATTCAGGCTGTGTTCCAATCCTCTCTTCATCTCTCTCTCTCTCTCTCTCTAACCCTTTCTCGCTCTCTCTCTCAGATACTGATGAAAGCTCCCTGGTCACTGTCAGCAGAGTCTGGCTCCACACAGCGTCCACGCCTTCGGGTCACCCTTCGCTTGCGGTGGAATTTAGCATAGCAGCGGAGACCTTCGCAAATCAAAAAGAGGAGCTGTTTCATTCTCACATTCTTATCAATGGGAAAACGTAATCCTAATCAAATAATGTTTTACTTTACCACAACACAATAATATTATTTTTTTAAAAACGACAAAATTCAAAATTGTTTATTTAGTGCCTATATGTTATAACAGGACTATAACACTATAATAAGCCCAACTCTAAATAAGTGCACATTCATTCATTCATTATCTGTAAGCGCTTATCCAATTCAGGGTCGCGGTGGGTCCAGGGCCTACCTGGAATCATTGGGTGCAAGGAAGGAATACACCCTGGAGGGGGCGCCAGTCCTTCACAGGGCAACACACACACACCTACGGACACTTTTGAGTCGCCAATCCACCTACCAACATGCGTTTTTGGACTGTGGGAGGAAACCGGAGCACCCAGAGGAAACCCACACAGACAGACACAGGGAGAACACACCAACTCAAAGCGAACAAGTTTGGGGGAAAAAAAAAACAAAAAAAAACCAACACATCTGACAAGAAAGTAATCTACATTCTGCAAATGATAACAGGCTGATGACGACTGAAGCAAATGCTAATTAGATGTTGATTAGTGGTTTCATTGCTCGCCAGTTACATCAGCCTCAGTCCTTCAAAACGAAACCAAAAAAGCTAATTTCAGACAGCACACACATCTTGGCTGATTGACTACATTTAAAGACATCAAGTGGACAAAAGACCACAGATTACCACCAAAAGCAGCAACAAAAATATTTAGAATATAAGAGGATGTCTCCTGCAATTGAAATGGCATTTCAAACAGACGCAGCTCTGAAAGGAAGCACTGTGATTGCCCAATTGTTGCCAACAAGAATAAATTTGAACCGTTAAAAAAAAGCTAAAATTATATATATATAAAAAAACATGGGGGATGTTGCACTCAAGACGTAAACAACAAGTGGTCCACCCACCCTCTTCACACATGCAGTCATCGTAGCACTTGTTGTTGAGGCCGCGGTTGTGGAGTTTGCATTCGTGCTGCCTGAGGTCACAGCAGGACCCTAGAGGGGTTTGTAATAGAGAGAAAGAGCTTTAGAGACTGTTCAGAGGGGTCTTTTAAAGTACATTTTTGACTCCAGCTTCAATAAGTATTGATTATTCCCTTCTTTTGCTTCATTAGATACAATATGATACACGATTATTTATACTACTACTTCTACTAGTATTACTACTACTAATAATAACATTATTATTAATAATAATCATCAGGAATTATCAAAATCGATTTACATTATTAAAATCAGTAATTCTATAATAATAAAAGCAGCAATAAACGTAATTTATTCTAGTCCATGTTTTATTTAGTTTAGCTGCTCACTGATCAGTTTGTGGACATACTGACCAGGGAGGCAGTCGAGGTGATGGTCACATGGTTCGATGATGTCAGCATCAGTCGTGTTGCCATTGCTCATGTTCTTGCTACGTCTCTTGTCTTTGACCAAATCAAATAAACAAACCAACAACGTTCAAACATCTGTAGTCACCAGAATTGTAGATGAATCTTAAATTATCGTAAAGGCTAAAAGACCTATATAATGGATCATAAAATACAGTAAATAAATGATTACAGTATAGAATTAAATATTTGTTATTTTAGTGTCAATAAACAACAGCAAAAACAACATTTGTTACATTTCTCATATGTAAATATAGATTTTCAGTGTCAACATTGATCCTAACTGATAAATAAACATTAGAATGATTAATTATAATAACTGTTCGAAGATTGTTTACATGAATAAATGTTTAAGAGAACTTTAAATCAGCCACTGTTTGATTCCTAATTCCGTTTATGCCTCATCTTTTCTTTCACAAATCAATAATGGATGTTATAAATGATTAATGTGTGTCCTGTTTTTGCTCTGATGAGTGCTGAAATTGCTTGCAATAATGAATTGTTTACATTGATCTCTCCTGTCGAAGGTTGAGATGCAGGAGAGTGGATAGAATATAATTAGACGACTCTTGGATAAATGTCTAGGCCTATGGACTGCACACAGAGTTTAATACCTTTTTTCTTGTTGGACGGCCAGTTGTCCACGGGCTTCATGTCTTCATAGTCTGTCCAGTCAAAAAGAGCCATGTCCAGAGTGGGCAGCACTTCACCTTGAGCTTTCCCTCGACTTGCCTTCTGAGTGTATACACACACACACAAACACAAACACACACACAAACACACACTTCTTTTTAGTTACACCTACCTTTTACTCATACACATTGGCTATTTTATCAGAAACACCCACCACATAGGTTCCCTTCAGTGTTTACAGTCTACACTGTCTATAGATGCAAAATTTATCAACCCTCCACATAGCACACAATCAATGGAAAGTGATCTCCAGGAGTCTTTCTTTGACGTTCTCTATCTTTGTACACAAACTGGCCAGTTTATCAGTAACCCATACCTTGCTAGTATATTTAGTTAAAGGAAAAGCTACTTTGGAATAATGTATTTAGATTACAGAAATCCTTCGCGGTTCATCTTTTGCGGATTCGCAACAACAATATTTTAATTATTTGAGCGACGGTATGAACCTGAACATGAAGAGCAATTTCCAGATTTCACTGCCAAGACACAACCAGAGAAAAAAAAAAAACACAATGTCTAGCCCAGTCGTCCTATAACAGCCCTTTCCATTAATGGATGGGGTAGAAAGGGGCTGAAATATTCAGCAGAAAAAGATGACACACAGTCAGTAATTACAAGTGCACTTGTATATGGTGAGTGTTTCCGATTAAACAGCAAATGAGTGTGTGAACAAAACATACATACTTTACACCCTGTACATTCAGGGAATTATGTGCTAATAACTAAGTGTAGCTTTTCTACAAACATTATCTGGTCACACTGTTTATTATCAGGTAGTAAACCTCAGGATTTAGGTTTAAGATTAAGATGGAGTCTGTTTTTGAAAGACTTTTCATCACGCTCTTACCCACACGTGATTTTGTTCCATGGAGCTAGTATTTTATTTATTTTAGCCTGTGCAGACATATCTAGGGTGCAGCGTTTTGTTCTTTTTTTCTCTGTGTGATCTACAACACGCTCTGATGTTGCTGTAAATCCCATCAGAAAGTGTGCGGGAGTCATTGCCTTTAGGGCTCCACCACCTCCCCTAACCAATCTGAGCTGCTTTTGATATTTGCGTTCCTGCAGAGAGGCTGTTTACGTCTGTTTTCTCTTCACATTTCCCACGCTCACACCTGTTGTGTGGAGTCTAGTCTAGTAGGGAAAAAAATACTGAGAGATCACCTCAGTGTCATCACTGTGTCTGTATGTGTGTGAACAGTAGAGGACATCGGTGTCCTCGCCAGAGGCTCGGAGCTGCAATACAATTTAAAGGACAGAAGGAGGAGAGGACATTCAATCCCAAGGAGAAAAGACCCCAGCTTCAGTGACAGAGACAGAGAGAAGGATAGGACAGAAGGAGTGTGAGAGTGTAAAAGTATAGGTGTGTGCACCACTCCTTTGTCTTCAGCAGCAACTATGCTGGGATCATGAGCTCGTGGGAAGTGGGATGCTATAGACATCCAGGTGTGTGCTGGTATGATATCTGCGTGCATATCATCATGAAGAAAACCAAAAAAAAAAGATTCATTCATTAAAAAAAATCATCAAGAAATTGTACTTTTCCATTGCATGGAACCTATCCTATTAGACTATACTCAGCTCTACTACGAAGAGTAACAACTCCCTCTGAAATGTACCTGGTGACGTCACATAACACCATCTCTACTGGGAACAACAGGCTTTGGGAACCACAAGAAAAGCTGAGTTAAGGTTAAGTGTTGTTTACTCTGTGTATTTGTGTGCATACGTTCAATGTGGTTAGTGGGGTTTTATGTTCCTTGTTACATTCTTTCATCAGCTACCAATCCAAGGAACATTTAAACCTCCTCAAAAACCATGAAGTAATTTTATTTTGCTGCTGTGATGTGGAACAAAATGTATGTGATCTCTACTATAGACTGAAGATTTTACAAACGGCTAGTGTGTGCTAAATGTCTGCATTTCCTATTGTAACGTGACAAGTCTCTCAGGCCAATCAGTGTTCTGCAAGGCTTCCACATCATGGTTTTGTCCCTCCTCGGCTTGCTTTATACCACAAGTGAGCAGGTCCTAACAATTACCCAGTTCCAAGTACCAGGCACCAGATTTACCTAATGGAACAATGCAGTGGAAAAATGCCAAAAGTAATTTCAGTGCATGCAAGCAGTTTCAGGGCCTACTTAAATGGGATGTCTATGATTGTAGGGAAGTGCTGTTCTCTTGTTTGTTTAGAAGTGCAGGGTCTTTTAAGGTGGAACTGTGTGCTTGAGGGAAACAATGACTTTTGCTTGCATGTGGCTAAAGTTGATCCTGTCTGTAAGTTTTTATTCATTGTTTGAAATAATACAGAAAACTGGAGTTGCTCAGTTTTGTAACACTTTCACTAATGCAGTTAGCCATCTCCCGAATTTGTAGACATTCCATCTTAAGTAATCCAAAAGAGCAAAACAGGTAAATATTAAAATAAAGCAATATCTTCATCTCAATTCATGCTTTTTGAGTTCTTTCTGCTGTTTAAAACCCATAGATGAGATTTCTGTGCTATGAGCAGAGAGAAAGAAAGCCTAGGAACAAAGACAGTTTTATTACCCATTTACTGACACCAAGGCTTTGTAAACACATTTGAACAGTTCCGCAAACAGACTGGAGAGCTAGCAGATGGTGAGGGAACATCTTATGAATTTTATAAAAGTGTTGGTGAACATCACCTTTAAGTCCATTGTATGGGTCAGATTTAGACTTCAGTCTCATGTTGGTGAAGACCTCAAGTGTGTGAGTAGAACAAGAGAAAGACTAAAAACACAGATGCTTTCCATGCAAGCTTGAAGTGGAGGCCATTAGGGAGCAATTATTTTAAGCTGTGTGAACTACATTTAATCGTCTGAGCTTGAAAAGCATAGAGGAAAACTGACAACATTCACACAGCTCTGAACTCAACACTGCTTTCAAACTTAGGAAGAATTTTCCAAACATTATTAGTCCACGTTTACGAAACTATCTCCAGTAGCTGCTGGAAATTAATGCATGTAGCTATCTATAAAACATCAGCCCCTTCAGACGTGCATTTACAAGTGCAATTACCAATTTATGTTCAAGTAAACTCCCATCAGGACACTGTGTACCTAACAAATCTTCGCATAATGGAAAAAAACAAATAAGCTCCTGCTGTGTGAGAAATATCTATTACCTCGTCCTCCGGCTCTGCTCTGAGTAGAAGCATTCGTCAAAACCTCTGACAGTCCAGTCTGGTTAGATTAATTACCAAGGAACTGTGGTTCTGTGGCCTCTTAATTTAAGCCTCAGAGCTGATCGAAGCTTAATTAACAAAGCCTGAGGTGAATCAAGTCACTGAGCTCAAATCTATATGAACATATCAGCCCAAATGGGCATTTGTCTTTGACCACCTTAACTCTCAGGTGTGTATGTATGTATGTACATAGAATAAGAAGCAGGCGGAATGCCTGGCCACAGCACACATTATTCTATTTTTAAACACAACACCATACCCCCAACACCCAAACCACCATGAGCATTTATTAACTGTACGTTTCAGAGCTGACAGTGTTGTCCTCTAAGCATGTCGAGTTAAAAATACATCATTAGCAGCTGTAAAAGAGATTCAATGGGTGGTTTCCTACCCTCCTGCGAAAGTTAAAATACTACCTAGTGTTCCTCAAAAGAGCTTATAGTCCCTATTATTCCAGCATAAACGTGTCCCCTTTAATGCTTGTATACTGCGATATAGGGATAGGACATATATGTCTGAGAAGGAGCCAGTGAGGAAGAGAGTGAGTAAAAGAGAGAAAGAACAGATGGTTATGAAGTAGAAGAGGAGGAGGAGGACGGGCAAGCAACACCTTTCTCCCCATGGAGGTGCAGTTAAGCTGCCTTCATCCCAGCATGCACTAGGGGACCTGGATAATACGGGGTGTGTGATGAAGAAAGGGACATGGTCCCAACCCAGGCAGCGTACAATAATAAACAAGCAGAGGTGGGGCACCACAGGCAAATAAATCTGTCCAAGAGTCCCACAGCATGAGGATCTATGTTTAGCAATGTTCGCTAATGCTTAGAGGTCACATTTTTGCTGCTAATAAGAAAAGCTTGTAATAATTATATATTAAAGAGTCCCTCCAGTGAAAATCAAGTTTTTTACATTTTTAACAGGTCCATGTGATGTTGCCGGAATTAGTATCATGAGCAAGATATACAGCCAATGCCCAGACTGAGCCAATGACCAGAAGGTTGCCAGTTTGATCCCTAGAGCTGGCAGACCATGCCTTAAGCAAGGCACCTAACCCTGCGCGTCTACTACTACTTACTACTGTGTGTGTAAATGTGTGTTTCACAACACGGATTGGGTTTAATGCGGAGAACCATTTCCTCTGTATGCAAGCAAAGTGGCCAATAAAGTGATTCTATATTGTATTCTATTAAAAAACTGCAGTGTTCCAAAGGCTCAAAAGTCAGACAATTCAGACAGCTGGGGTTTATTACTTCATAAGCATAAGGAACCTGTCAACTTTTGAGCTGCAGACGACCAGAGCTAAGGATAAGTTGGGCTTAACTACACACCAATTTTAAAGCATTAGAAATTTTTTTTTCTAGTAAATAACTTCCTGTAATGTTGATGAACAGACATTAGATTTTAGGGACTTTAAGGACTGGAATGGGACTGGAATGTAGACATTGTGCACTACAAAGGATTTATTTTATGCTGGACTAGGAAATGGGGAAGAGGTGTGTGACATGCATGTGTTAAGATTTTCAACAGAACAGACTCCATTTGGCCTCCAGGAGATAGAGAGGAGTTCACTAGTAGCTGATGTTCTTCGAAGACAGGTTTGGAGAAAACAGTTTGCTTTGGGGGAAACATATAAATTTTTTCTTTTTTTATAGAGTCATAGGCAAAATTAGGATAGCTTTAGGTAAAATACAGATCAATCCAATTTTTCAGCCAGTTGATCAGTTTACAGCCTTGTTGTTTCAGCCTTGATCAGATTACATGTTTTGTATGTAATCGTTGAACTCTAGTAAACGTCAAATAAAATGACAGATTAGGTTTATTCACATGTAGGGAATCTGTTAGCCACTTCAATGGAAAATCAATGGAGTATGTAACTTGACCAGTGGTATAAGAACATTCGTCTGTAAATTAAAAATGAGAAAGTATTTCCTAAAATATCACTGTGATAATTTGAACTCCTAAACAAAAACTGCTAATTACCTAATCAAATCTGTACTTTACCCATATCTCATGAGAACTGGTGTGACCTGAACATACTGATACTTCAACTGCACTGAGGAGGTATGTCTCATTTCATTCACCATAAAAAATACAAAATGGTATTCAGAATAGATGAGTGTGTGAAGAAATCATGCACATGTATCTTTAAAAACTCTTTGCACTTTAAAATGCTGTGATAGAATGATAGCAGCGTTGAAGATGGAGGTGGCGATCTCCCTAAACACCAGCAATAGTTTGCCAAGTTATTCCAAAAACAGTTTAGGGACGAGGGAATGAAAGAACACCACAATGCACTTTAGCCATTCCCCCATTTTGCTAACTTTTCCATTCTGCCACATTCTCTTACTCTCTATTCTGCAAATAATGCTACCATTCAGAGACACATTTCATGCGGAAACACAGGCCTCAGCGGAGTGTCATTGAACAGGGATAAATCCCTCCAGACGAACTACATTCTATTGAGTTGCACACTTTCAGGAGCACAATGCAGCTCCATATTCAAGGACACTTTTGGTCGCGCGGTTACCTGGGGTTTGGTGGAGGCTGGGGGTAGAGTTGGGGGATGCTCGTTCATTGCTGTGGCAACCGGGATGCGGGAGGCGGGGGAGGGGCTCTCTGTGGCCATAGCTGTGTGGTGATTGGGTGAGAGCATGTAGGAGCCGTCATCCAGTGCATCGAAGTCCTTCATCAAAGAGCCTAATTCTGCGTTAGGGTCAGGGAAGAACCCTGAGGAACAGCAAGTGAGAGAGAGAGGAAGAAAGAGAGAGACATTTATAGGTTATAGGTTTATATATTACTTTATCATTTATTTTTATATTTTAATATATTTGAAAAAAAGATATGGTCCAGAAGTATTTGCATTAAAATTGTAGCTACAGTTAAGAAACTTAAACAAATGAAATGCTTTAAAGTTAGAAATGTTACAAAGCCTTTGTGAGAAACACTGCATGCATGACTGGACTCAATAAATCAATTAATTAGACCTGTGAAGTGGACATGGCATTAATGGCTCACCTGACCTAGAAAGGCCTCATATTTTATGACCTTTCAGAACTCCCTCTGGATTTGTTTTCATTAATATTAGAAGAACAGCTCGACCAAACACGCTAACAAGGAATGGAAGCATGAGGCCATCAATTAACATTCCTCCATTGGCAACGCTGGTTATACACTTTCATTCACTTTTAGAAATTAATGATGTCCAAATCAGAACTGTTGCCCTCAAACTTAATCTGCTCTTCAATGGTGAATTTTTCATAATGTGAATGTGCACAGAGTGGATACTTTTTCCATTTTATAGTTTAGTTTAGCACCACTCCCTCCATTTTTTTTTTTTTTTGGATATACCAGAACTGCCAATCACACAGCATCATATGACAGCTCAACACACTCCAAGGAGAATGTTAACTGCCCAGTTCTGTTATGTTAGCTATTAGGAGTCCTGGACAATGTTAATGTGTGTGTTAATATTTAACTGGGTGTGTTAATATTTTTTAAGTTTATAAACAAAACCTAGGGCGGCACGGTGGCGCAGCAGGTAGTGTCGCAGTCACACAGCTCCAGGGACCTGGAGGTTGTGGGTTCGATTCCCGCTCTGGGTGACTGTCTGTGAGGAGTTGGTGTGTTCTCCCCGTGTCTGCATTGGTTTCCTCCATGTGCTCCGGTTTCCTCCCACAGACCAAAACAACACACGTTGGTAGGTGGATTGGTGACTCCAAAGTGTCCGTAGGTGTGAATGTGTGTGTCGGTGTTGCCCTGTGAAGGACTGACGCCCCCTCCAGGGTGTATTCCCTGCCTTGCGCCCAGTGATTCCAGGTGGGCTCTGGACCCACTGTGACCCTGAACTGGATAAGTGCTTACAGATAATGAATGAATGAACAAAACCTAGATACAGTGTAATATTAGGGATTGTTTTACTTTTGTTTACTTTTGTTTTACATTTGTGTTAACCAGATTTGTTTCGTTTTCCTGTGTATGACGTTTTGCAATATATACGATATATGTGATATATATGCATCCCTGCCATATCTTAAATCAACTTTCCAATCAACACAGAAGGTTACTCCATTCAGGCACCTTTTCCTCTGATCTTGTCTCTGCGGCTGTTTCTCCGGTGCTCGACCTGGTGCCCATGTCTTCTGCCTTTGCGTGTAAACTCTCCTCCTAGAGGGTGTTTGTCCCTCATATGAGAGTGACCTCTGAGCCCGCCATGACCTTTCTCCCGTTCTCCCGGCCCCATCTCCAGCCTGACAGGGCTCAAGCCCTCCAGGCCCGGTCCGTCGTCCTCAGGCCGTGCAGCTGGCTGTAGGGGCCTGTGGGATAGTATGCCCTGCCTCCTCCGGTGAGCTCCATGAGGCAGAGCTGCCTCTGGGTCCTGCAGGGCATTTTTATTGGTACTAAAAGGCTGCCTGACACCCCGCTTGGGGTTCCCTGGCAGGCTGTCGCTGCTTTTTGAGGGAGGGGTGAAGGTTGCAAGGAGGAGGGCAAAGGGTAAACACCAGCTGGATTTCATCTTCGCTCACAGCGCCTCCTGTTGGTCAGAGAAAAACAGAGACAATTATTATACCTGGTGTAGCAGGTAGTGTCGCAGTCACACAGCTCCAGGGACCTGGAGGTTATGGGTTTGAGTCCCGCTTCAGGTGGCTGTCGGTGTGTGTTCTCCCTGTGTCCGCGTGGGTTTACTCTGAGAGCTCCTGTTTCCTCCCACGGTCCAAAAACACACGTTGGTAGGTGGAATGGTGAATCAAATAATAAAAGTGTTCATAGGTGTGAGTGTGTGTGTTGCCCTGTGAAAGACTGGTGCCCCCTCCAGGGTGTGTTCCCACCTTGCGCCCAATGATTCCAGGTAGGCTCTGGACCCACCGCGAACCTGAACTGGATAAGGGTTACAGATAATGAATGAATGAATGAATGTTGCTCATTTGCTGCAGTAACAGCTTCTGTTCTTCTAGATGGGATTTACTCTAGATCAGAGGTCTTCAAATCAGGTTCCAGGCCGGGATTTTGAAATACTGACTGGCCTGGAACCTGGATCGAAAATCCAGATTTGAAGATCTCTTCTCTAGATGCTAATGTAATGACATATTGGATAACTAGTGGCAACACCATTCCCATTCAAAATGCTCCTCACTAAATGCAATTAACTATTCTGGTCAAGCCAGAGATCAAACATACTTTACCCATAAATATTCTGACTATTATAGCAGGGTTTTCTCTGTCAAGATTCTGAATAGCTTTTGGGCAACCCAGACCTTGCCAAGAGATAACAGTACACATTTCTTTAGAACTGCTGCAATCCCTTCAAGTCCCCCCCCACCAAGAAAACCTCCTGTAGAAGCAAAGCAGGATTCTTTCCTCAGGAGGGAAATCAAAGAGGATGAGCTGGGTCTCTCAACGCATCACACCATGCAAATCAGTGACATAGGCCTGACTTTGAACATGCAGCATTCGCCACTCTGATCCTCAGAAGCCACCCGGTTGGTGTCCCCTCCTCTCGAATCCTGCCTTTTGTTCCCCAGAGCAAATGAAAGCTGTGTTCTTCACACTCTCCCCCAAAAAATTCAAGTGCCTGAGCACATTTACAGAGACTGGGCCTTTATATTTGAGAAAGCCATGGGAAAGAACGTGGGAATGGAGCAAAGCTGCATTTACTTTTAGACCCTATGGTATAGAGTCTGCCACAATAACTTCCCCCAGAGCAGCGGTGAAGAATATAACTGTTCACTTTCTGAAAAGCCCACTGGAGCTGAAAGCAGGGAGGCACATGAAATGGGTGTTATTCAGAGAGCGACACCATTCTCTCGCTATTATTGCCTTTTAATTGGTATTGCAGAGCTGTCATTCGCATTAGCCTCAGGTTATTCATAACAGCCATTTTATTAAAGGCAAATTTAACGAGAAAAAGATTCCATTGACTTCGGTGGCACTAAGAGAAATTTGAAGTATGAGCGGTTGATGAGAGCGCTGTGTCACATTGCTCCATCACACAAGGGAATAGAGGGGAATATTAATGCTCTTCACTCCTCAAATGGAATAGTCCCCGGTATGGTTTAACCGTCAGAATTTAAATCTATAGTTCAGATAAAAAATATATACCATTTTCATATGAGCTCAAATGGGAAAGTTTGCTTCCAGCCATAAAGTTAAAAGGCACAGAGGAAGATATCACGTATTAGTATAAATGTCGTATATAGCCTCATATCAAATGACACATTTATTCATTCGTCTTTTGTAATAAATTCATTCGTCAGGGTTGCAGAGGGTCCAGAGCCTACCTGGGCACGTTCAAGACAGGGCACTAGTCCATCACACTGCATCTCACACACACACACCGCTGTGGACAAAAGCACACATTCACTACGTCACTCAACATATGCTGTAGCGCATAAGAGCCAATGGTAACACACACACACACACACACACACACATACATATATATCAAACACTGGAATGGTAGTACTGAAAACATCCCTACACTCCTCCTTTATCCTTCACTTTAAATCACTTTGACTCTTGTGAATGTGTGTACCCCATTTACAGAACGACAGTGTGTTTGGTGAGTACATAGAGCATAGAGACCATAGAAATGCTTATTTCAAAAGCAAATTTTTGTACTAAAACCTGAGTTTGAACCATTTTAAAAATGTAAATTCTTTAGTAACGTGTCCTACGACCTTTTTTGATCCCATTTCAAGAACAAAATGTTGAAATACAGGATACAAAATGATAAATGTTTGTGGTGAGTTTTAAAAATAATTACAAAATACTGTAAGAAATGTGAAAAATGTGTTCTGTGTTGTTTCTTTCGTCTGTTTTATATTTCTCATAATTTGGCTTTAAGGTACACCGGGCTTTTAAGGGTTCAGCCTGCCAGAGGAAACTTGAGCACCCGGAGGAAACCCACACAGACCTGGGGAGAACACACTACACTCCTTGCAGACGATGATCCGAGGCGAGGGACAAACCCAGAACCCAAGGAGCCTGAAGATTCGCTGCCGTTAGCACCACATTTCCACCCCAAGTGACACATATTTCAAAATATTAAATATGTTTTTAAACAAGTTTGCTTTCTTAAAAAATCTGGATTCGTCCAATTCATCATGCATCAGGAAGAATACTAAATGAGGCGATTAGAAAATAACAAAATGATTAGACCCCTACACAGTGCTAATCTAGCAGCTAAGTGTACCATTGACATCAGCATTAAAGTTCCAGGGCAAAAGCAAAGATTCTTCTTTTAGCAAACGTGTCATGCCTGATCGATTAGGTTTGGGGTAAAGAGAAACCTATATTAATGAGATTTTTCACCAAACTCCTGTAATAACTCGCAGATTGAGTCCAAGAGACACGAGTTCCTCGTCTACAAGAACGTCCATCATCCCAGCAGCCTGCGGGTTTGGCCACTCTGTTGTGGGGAGACGGCAGTGTACGGGAAATCAATAGGAGTGGTGTATTGAGCTGCTGCAGGGCTGTGGGTCGATAAATAGACCAGCACTCTACCCTCTGCATTTATACACACACACACACACACACACACACATACATATGCATCTATCCTGTGATGAGAGGTGGATACAGGGTAGGGTACCAGGGCCGTTCACCGAGGCCGATTTAAAAGCTCGTCAGCGCAGGCCAAGTGGAGGAAATTGCACATGAGGAAGAGTGCATGAATGGTGCCAGGGGAAATTTATAGCGTGATTGCAGGCATCTCTTTAGGGAATACAAGCTGACTGCTTCTGTTTGTCTTCCACCAGCTGTGTGCTTTTCACAGCCGTATAGAAAGGCTTTAGCTCAGCTGCTGGACTATACTCTAATCTTCATCAGAAGAAAAATACAAAAAAAGCACAGTTGTAAGTTTCTGCCACACCTCCTTTAAAGAAACGGCCATGCCTGTGTATAATAAAGACGTACAGCCCACAGCCAGGGTAATTATGAAAACAAACAACAGCTCCACCATCATTAAGTTGCTGAGAGGCTCTCAATTATAGTAGTGATGCTCTATAGACAAATCCACACAGTTATTACCAACATGCACTGATATGCAGTTCACAGCAGAAACAGCAGGACCAGGCCTGATAAGACCTGCCAAACATTAGGTGCCAGAATGTGGCCTCCAGAGATGTGGTTTACGTTATATGGAACC
Source organism: Hoplias malabaricus (assembly GCF_029633855.1). NCBI lineage: Eukaryota > Metazoa > Chordata > Actinopteri > Characiformes > Erythrinidae > Hoplias > Hoplias malabaricus. The sequence continues at coordinate 26,852,718 of NC_089804.1, read as the reverse complement.
TTTCACATCACTGTCAAGTGAAAAACACATATCTCCAATAATACTTTTTATAATAATACTCCAAAAAAAGTAATTTTGGAGCATTTCTATTGGTCCGTTCAACATGACCATTTCACACTTGTTTATTTGTTTATAGTATTTAGACGTTATGTGCACAAGTAAAATTGCGTGTGAAATATTGACTTACTTACCATCACTTAGAATAGGCCAGGACACCAAACACTAAACTGTCAGTTGTGAAAAAAAATATACGTTTACAAAGCAAGATACGCTGAGTAATGTGTTATTAACAACTAATGATTAGTTATTTTTAAATTGGTCACAACAGTTTGGTTTGTGATAATCAGCCTATAGTACTACAGCTTTGTATGTTTATGTCAAAGATATAAGTGGTGTTAGAGGGCAGCCAGTCAGAACATAGGTCATTTATATATAGCAGTCTTAAAGGCACAGTAACAAAGACAATCTGTTATGTTATAAAGACTCATTTATACTCGCATTACAAATGAAATTTAATACATTTCAAACGTTGTAACCATCCACGTGTTTAAATGCGTCTTTTACGTTGGCTGTTAAGTAATAAATACAACTAGAGGGCAGTTTGCAATCAAATTTTGTTGATGACAACAACAAACATGGTGAAGGAGGTGAGGATAATGTTATGTTACTACTGCTACTGCACAAAAATAAATAAATAAATAAATAAATAAATAAATAATTTTTTTTTTACTTTATTGAAATTAACTTTAAATTAAGTAAACTAAATTAAATTAAGAATAGACAGAAGACTCGGTGTGTACACATATTTAACAGTGTGCATAAATGAGCATGCGACTGCAACTGTTCTGACCAGGTATAGTGTAGGGTGACCGGGGTTGGGGGGGGTGTTACGTCTACTGACGTGCAGACTGACCAATTAAATGTTTACAGAGAAGGTTATCGACCAATAACAGTAGCTCTACAGTCAGACCGTCCAATCAGAAGATTTTAGGCTACTTCACCACACCCCCTTCTCACTCAAGCGAACCAATCGGAGTAGGGGAGGGCGGGACTAGTTTGTGAATGAAACGCTTCTCGAAGTTCTATGTAAACTGTAGAAAAACAAAATCCCGGACGTTTGTGAAATTCGGCCCGGACATTTTTTTAAGTCTAAAAAAGAGGACATGTCCGGGTAAAAGAGGACGTCTGGTCACCCCAGTATAGTCTCATATCGGCCGGCCATTTTAAAATCCCGGCCCAGACTGAATATAATAAATATTGAAAATAATAAATATAAACATGATTGAGGACTTCAGTGAGTATTATAAATGCTTTTTAATGATGTGATAGTATTTTATTTATTTATGATAGAAATGCCTTTACTTAAAAATAGGTTATAGAAGCTAAAGGCAGTACACTCAAAACTTCACACCCAACTACACAACCAGAGATCTCCACCAGTGCTTCAGCCCACACAAACCCTTGGCTGGAGCAGTGGAGTCTAGGGTGGCCTGCTGTCACGTGACTGAAACAGGTGGGCCTTTGAAAGGGCTGCTGATGAAACAAAGCGTCCCGCGGATCCGGGGGAGGTGTGGAGGATGCTGGTGAAACACGCCGGGCTCACCTCCTGCTGCGCTCGGCGGGACGTCCCCCCCACACGCATCACAAGCTTGTAAACAAGAGCCACGCCGAGCGTACACAACATCTGGCACAGGAGCCTGGGTCTGTCAGAAAGACAGGCGCTCAGTCAGGAGGTGGTTCGGATGACCATGAGATGACTGGAGGAGAGGAATGGGTGGCTAGCGAAGCGAATCACACTGTCGGTTTATGTGTAATGAGAATGGCCTGATTTATGTAGATGCTTCCAATATGTCAATTACCATTAATGATCCAGTCAAGGGCTGTTGTAGTAGAACACAAGCAAATATAAAGTAATCAGCCATGAAACATTGCACATTTACAGTGGTTTTCCATCAGTTATAACTAAGTGGACGAAGATGCTAAGTGTTTTGTTTGCTCTTCTCAGGAGCACTTCAGTGTTGTGGCAAAAATGTATGACATTTACATGTGTGACATTTAAAAGTGATTTAACAAAACTAAATATCTGTTGTTGTTTTTTTGTGGTGCAAGCTACTGTTTCTACCGATTAAACCCAAATATGCTTAACATTTCTGTCATCATTTATGAATTCTGTGATGCAGCCAACAATAAGTGCATCCAACAATAAATGCAGTTTTATATCGCAATGCAAAATACGACAGCACACAACAAACCCAAACCCACATACTGATGCAGATTTCTATGGTCAGTGTGAACAGGCACAGGAGCCCACTGTTATGATGAACAATCGGACTTCATGTGGAGGCTCTGCATGCTGTGTAGCACACATGGCAGCTGTGGATGAACATAACAGGTGACAAAATATGCGATTGGTGTCATTAAAAGAGGTATACCATCACATAAATGTGTGCGATTTTAAGAAGCACCCCTCAACAAAGATATTTTGAATGTGAAAACTCATAAAGGTGGTTTCAGCTTCACATGACCCTCGCAAATATCACTGAAAATATAGCAAGGCATTTAAAGGGGACATTTAAAGAGTCTCTGTAGATTAGAGGTGGCATATAGTTTGCATATGTAATGTCATTGGGTTAATATCAGTATAAAATGCTGAATTGAATGAATGTGGCACAGCCCTGTGACAAAACTAACATAAAAAAATGGAAAAACAAAGTGTGTGATGTGATTAATAACTGTATATTTCATCTAGCGTTGTAGTGGTGTGGGTATAACAGCGTACCTTAAAAAGGTAATGTTAAATGAGTTGTTAAATGTTTTATTTTTGAATTGTACTAAGGTTGGACAACAATTCTATATCTATATATATATATATATATATATATCACAATATAAAATGTTTCAATAAAATATGATTTTTAGATATATTTTCAATATTTGAATATATTTACAGTGTGTGTCACTGGCTGATGGTCCTTACATGGCGCTGCCCTCAGTTCATTGCACTCAATTTTAAAGTCAGTTTAAAAATATTAATATTGACAAAGCCAAGAGGAGTTTGTTTGATGGTGATGTCATTTTTTGCCGGTTTTTCTGTGTCTTTTTTGTTGTTCATATTCATATTAGAATTATATCGTATTTACCGAAATTAAGAAACATATTGTGATGCAAATGTTATCATCCAGCTCTGAATAAAAATTGTACTGAAGAAAAACAAATAGCATCAGTATAGAGGTTCAAGGTTTCAGTATCTGTAAACGAACAGAAAAGTGGAATCCTGCCATCCCTGCTCTGGATGTAGCACAGAAACATTAGGTAAGACTTAAGTGTTAACTTATGCAACAGACATTAAAGAAGCAAGAAGAAGCAGCGAGTAGATGATCCATCTCATTCTCATGTACAATCCAAGTGTATCCCTTAAAAACATCAAAAAACACTGATGCTTCAAAACAGCTCTCCAAGTTCTTGATGACACTAAAAGAGGCAAATTACCAAGTGCTGCTGAATGCCCAAAAAATTGGTTTTGGAGACGGCAGATAGGACATAATTGGATAAGGAACAAAATCCTCATCTATTCTTCGCAGATATACTTCTGGCACATCTTAAAGCACAGCAGGCAGCAGAAGATTTCATGTGTTATTCAACAAAGCAGGATCACAACAGGGGGCTTGAGGATGTCGCTGGGAATTTTGCAAAGTAGGAGAAACGCAGACCCAGAATGTGAATCTATTCTGAAAAAATATATAAATAAATACATCAGGAAAGTCAAAGTACGTGAGATGTTTGGTGCATGTTCCAGTGATAGCTGCTGTAGCACATCATACATCAGCTGCAGATTGAAAGCTAGGTTTGTGTTGGATAAATGTAGGGCACATGAACTCAGTGACATCTATAGGGGCTGGGGAGCCAGGGGCGAAGTGAGAGAAGCTTAACACACACTGAGAACGTCAACCAACTTCTCCACCTGCTGAGCGCCACAGCTCCAGCAGCCATCTGCTGCAGTCCACTGAGGCGGCCTTTAAAAAGCTCCCGACTCTTAGGCAGGAGAGGAGTTGACAAAAAAAAAGACAAGGGAAGATGAAATGGCCTCGGTTTCAATTCTTCATCTTGGAGATCTAAGGAGGTCAGAGTAGCTTCCTTCAACTGAAGACCACACTCCAAGTAGGAGTGATTTTTCACTGCATTTTTTAGAACCACAGCAGGCTAAGTTTGAGATCAATAAAACAACAGACTTGCAACAGGCCTGGTCCAGATATATTGTTGCTGTCCAGTGATAATAATAACATTAGAGAGAAAGCAAAAACTTTATTACATTTCAATGGAAGTCAATGTAAAAGAATTGTACATTTTGGAGGATTTCTATTGGTCCATTCATCCTGAAATTACAGCGGCTGTGTTGAATGAAAATCAACAAAAATGGAGGTACATGTTTTTGTTTGGAACGTGATTATATAATGGTTCACAAGAAACTGGAACAGAAAGCATTGGACAGAAGGTGTCCTGCGGTATCTGGCACCAAGACATTAGCAGCAGGTCTTTTGAGTCCTGTAGGTTGCAAGGTGGTGCCTCCTTGATCAGACTTGTTTTTCAAGCACATCCCACAGATGCTCAAATAGATTAAGGTCTGAGGAATTCAGAGATAGAGTGTCAACACTTTGAACTCTTTGTCATGATCCTCAACCCATTCCTAAACAAGCTTTGCAGTGTGGCTGGGAGCCTTGCCTTTATCCAATAATGCATCCTGGTGTCATTTTTCTCCAACTAATTTACACACAAGCAACCAAAAATCCACATGATGTGCAAGATTCATCAGAGAAGAAAAAATTTGAATTTCTCCACGGTCCCACTATGATGCTCAAGTGACCAATGCTGCCGCTTTTGGTGGTGGGCCGAGGTCAGCATGGGCATATAGTTGTCTAGCCAGTTTGACTTTGTCATTATTACACTTGCACATTTTTCTGGATCATACTCAAGGCCTGACTGTTCACCTGTTGCCAAATAAATCCTGCCTCTTGACAGAACTTTCCCGCCTCTTGACCAGACAATCAGTTTCACTCACTTCACCTGCCTGTGGGTTGTAATGTTGTAAAGATATTGGAAACTCATTTTATTCCAAGTATTTTTGTAAATTTGGAAAAAAAGAATAATCAGGATCTGAAGGATGGGTCCTTCAGCATCACCCCACCCCTCAATTGAAGGAAAGTGAGAGGGCTACAGTGTCTTTCTTAGCGAGATGAAGAGGCAGCTTGTTTGGCAGAGAACCAATTTCACACCAACAGATCAGCTCCACTGAAAAGACAGGCACGACAAACACAGCAAGACGATTACAAAGGCAAGACTTACAAAAGACCTACACAACATCCAAGACAGAGTTGGGCAAGAGAAAATGTAGCTTTCAAGCGTGTCAGACCAAATTTTGGTAAAGAACCATCAAGTGACCCAGAGGTTTAGACAGTGATTATACTCTAATAATTAGGGGTGTTTGACCTCATAATAATTGCATACACTAATAAATGCATATCCAGACCAGCTGCTCACCTCCATCTACTGCTGCCAGCCTCTGACCACTCACTATGATCAACTACACTGAAGTAGAAATGGTCTGATTAGCAACACTCTGGCTGATGCTTCCAATCTGGTGCATTATTATTATTATGCCCCCAGATTGATGTCACTGTTATTTTCATTGTACTGTAGCATAATGACACTTAACTAGTGATAACTTAAATTTCAATCTGTAGTGTGATCAGAGGAGGATGGATCCCTTTTGTGAGTCTTGGTTCCTCCCAAGGTTTCTTCCTCCAGCCTCAAGGGAGTTTTTCCTTGTCACTGTCGCCTTCGGCTTGCTCACGTTGGGCTTTGATTTAAATGTTCTGTTCTGATACTAATTATGCGAAGCTGCTTTGTGACAATGTCAGTTGTAAAAGGCGCTATATAAATAAATTTGATTTGACATACTGAATCAGAAATTTAGAAAATGATTCAATTTCATTTGGGTATTTTCTAATGATTTCAAAATATTTTTATACCTATACTGCAATTTGTCTCGGGTTACTACTTTACCTTTATTTGCTACACAAAACATGGGAGTTTCTTTTTTAATTCATCCGAGAACTTACATTTACGTGTCGGCATAGCTGCTCGAGATGAGGGTAGGTACATGAGCTTTGCCTGACGTAAACAAGGACTACTGACGTGCAGACTGACCAATTAAATGTTTACAGAGGTTATCGACCAATAACGGTAGCTCTACAGTCAGACCGTCCAATCAGAAGAGTTTAGGCTACTTCACCACGCCCCCTTCGCACTCAAGCGAATCAATCGGAGTAGGGGAGGGCGGGACTAGTTTGTGAACGAAACGCTTCTCGAAATTCTATGTAAAGTCTAAAAAACAACATTTTTTTAAGTCTAAAAAAGAGGACATGTCCGGGGGAAAGAGGACGTCTGGTCACCCTACGTAAAAACCAGTTACATTTTAATGTTGATACAATAATGCCCATGTGCCAACTCTAAGAAAGTGTGTGGCATTTAAGTTCATACAACAATTTGGTCACCCTATTTAACATGGATTTTTACATTTGGAATTTTGTGGTGGTGGTGGAGGGGTTAGTATTAAATCTACTAACATGAAAATCTGTGTTCAGTCTCCATCTATATTTTTACACTCCAAGTAAAACTGCATGAGAGACGTGAAGAAGAAATCTCTCAAGTGCTTGCAGATTTAATCGAGCAGGTTTTGTAAAGCCTTAGATTAACTAAAGCAAACAGGACGAGAGGGGAGTAAACACACCACCAGGAAACTCAGCTGCTGTCTCCGCTCGAGCAATACCAGGGATTTCACACCCCTCGCTGCAACTTTTGGCAGCTCGGAATGTGTCTGAGACTCAAAGCTCAGAGGAACACCTTTGGTGTCAAAATTGCCATAAGGAGAGCCCATCTGCTGCCAAGTGATCAGAAAATGGAGGGTGGGGGGAGTGGAGGTAGAGAGAGGAAAAAAAATTGGGAACGATAGAGAGAATAAGAGAAAATAAGGCAGTGTATATGCCGCAGGTACAGCAGCTGGGGAGCACCATCAAACTGTCAGCATTTCACAGCAGAGACATTTGGACCCCAGTCATTTTACTAAGAGCATCGAGAGAGCTCCATATAGTCACAGCAGGAGAACCCTCTCACTCTCTCAGACACACACAGTGCTCTAAAATGATTTTAGAGAGAGATCTATAGTCAGAACTTTGAATCAATGTACATTTCTATTAAGATAAAACAGTAATAAGACAACAGCAATCAAACTAATACTGTGGCAGCGCAGAGAATGGGAGGGGCTTTCTTTGTTTGTTTGTTCCCTTGCTTCTTTGCTTGGTGCCCTTTTAAGAGTTAAAGAAAGCTCCTTAAAACGCAGTAATTATTCACCAACAGTTCAAAACAGTCCCCTATTCACTGTGTAGTGCGCTATTTTGCAGTCCCCATATTGTAGTAGTGTCCGAAAACATGGTGGACAATTTTCAGTGCACTCAAACAATCCCACTATGCACCACCAAAAATAATTTGCATACAACTGCAATTACTGCTACCTTACATCCACTGCCCGCCTTCTGACGTGAATTCGCTCTCACCAACACATCACGTCTGTTCTCCAATATCTTCACTGGCTTCCCATGAAGTATAGGATTCAATTAAAAAAAAAGTCCTTCTCACTTACAAAGCTCTTAATAACCTTACCCCTTCATACCTCTGTGATCTTCACCATCCTTACAAACCCACTCGAACTCTCTGGACAGATTTCTTGAAAAGCACTATACAAATACAAAGTATTATTACCATTATTACCCATAATCCACTCCGTTTAATGGTAAAAATGCACACGAGGTGGTGTTCGATATCATTCACTGCCCTCCTGTTCAGTTCTGTTCCCTATAATAGTACACTACATAGTCAATAACATAGGTAGTAGTGAATAGGGAGCCATTTCTGACACAGGGTCAGTCTCATTACCTCACCACCTCTGGTGACATTTTTTATATAGTACCAGTCAAATGTTTGGGTACACCCACTCAAGCAGGGTTTCCTTGGTTTTGGGCCATTTTCCACATATTGTGAACGTACAGTCAAAAGTTTGGACATCTTCTCATTCAATGTTTTTCTTTGTTTTTGTATCATTTTCTACATTGTAAATGAATATGGAAGACTTTAAAACTGTGAAGGAAAATGTGGAATTTTGTAGTAAACAAAAACATGTGAAACAAACCAGAATAAGTTTTATATTTTAGATTCTTCAAAGTAGCCATCTTTTGTTTTGATGACAGCTTTGCACACTCTCTGCGTTCTCTCAATCAGCTTCATTAGGTCATCACCTGGAATGGTTTTCAGTGAACAGCTATGACCTCGTCGAGAGTTAATTTGTAGAACTCCTCGCCTTCTTAATGTGTTTGAGACCATAACTTGGGTTGTGCAGAGGTAGGGGCTGGTACACTGTCCTTTACAGTTAATAGCCCTATTCCACCAATGGCTAATGAGATGATGTGTTCAAACGTTTGACTGGTACTGTACATATAAAAATTTGATCACAGCGGTTGTCCTTCACATTTTGTGAAAATTCCACATTTCATGATTGAACCAACAGAAAAAAATTGTACAATAACTTCTATTGAACATTAAGAAGATTTTTTTTTCCTTCTCCTATAAAGTTTCTATTTACTTACATTTATATCATCCTGAGGACATTCGGTCCCCACACAGATATAAATACATACACACAAACAAACAATTTCCTCTCATCACCAGAAAGGTTTGAGATGCAGGGAAGCCATATAAAAACACCATATGCCAGTGACCATTAAATGAGTCCACACTATCAACGCTCGAGTCCAAATAAGAGACGTCTGCAGTGGTGCTAATTGGAGAATGACAGAAGCTCCAATTTGTGGAGCACAAAGGAGCCAACATGAGGATGAATTAGAAACACCAGTCACACTAAGCTTTTCACTGACCCCACTTGTTTGGGTTCTCTTTTTTAGACAGATGTAGGGGATGAGTCCCTTGTGGCCCGTTTCTCATCGGTAGCTATCGACGCCTTGCCCGACCTTTGAGAAAGTTAATTCCCTTCAGAAATTAATGCCTCGGTGGGGAAAACAGTGAGAAGAAAATCAATTCATGAATCATCTGAAATAACACTATTCCCAATTATTTGTTTCATAATTTATCCACGCCTGGAGGAAAAGGCAGGCATTATTCGAAAAGTACAACATCAAAACAAAGAGAGTTTCAGGAATTTAGAAAATGTGTTGTTTTTATGAGGTTTGTCAATAAATTGGAACATAAAAATATAAAAATATGTCAGAAGTAGAGCATTGTCCGTGTATTTCCTTTATTTATTTATTTATTTATCATTGGCAAAAATGAACAATTTAAAGAGATTATAGAAGATTCTGGAAAACTGCTGCTCACAGCACCAAATTATGCCCCTCCCCCAGCATAGTTTTCATTCAGAACCTCAGCATTTTTTAAGGTGGAACATTATGTTTGAGTAAGAAGTAGACTGTACCTTGTTTTGTTGAAGTTTAACTTGTCTATAAGTTTTGAATCACTTTTGAATTACCAGAGAATCTCATTTGTAACTCAAGCTGTTTGGTTTTATAGCATTTTCCGTATGCTTTCACTATCACAGGAAGTTAACGGTTGGAGTCAGTTGCATGTCTGAAACTGTAAAAGTAAATCAATAATGCCTGTGTGCGAAGCTGGAACAGAGCAACATCCTCATCTTTTATAATGCTTTTAAACAAAAGTTTTCCCCACAATCCAAATATTTCAGATGCCGTTTCTCAGCTATGACTCAATCAGCGACTCACAGAGAGAAAACCTGAGCCAGTTTGGAGCGAGTTTCTTTCTAATGTACTGTGCCACTAATTCATACAAACACGGGATATTTTTTCAGTGTGCAAACATACCAAAGAGCTAGCAAATGGTGAGGAAATGCTCTTTAAATTTGATAAAAGGTGAATTGGATTAAAATCAGGAACATCGCCGTTAAAAAGAAGAAAGGGGGATAAATAAAGTCAAATAATATGACAATAAAAAAATCAAATAAAAATGATACATTTACAAAAACACAAGATAATGGCACAAGTAATGGATGCATGTATTAGAATTACTAGAGAAATCAGTTACTATTTTTACTATAATTTAAATTCAGTTGACACCTTGAAAAAATGATTAGCAAATTTGACTGAAATGGTCATTGATATCTGCTCCCGTTACTATATTAATCAGCTACTTTTAGTTCATAGTAACCTTCTCACAAGACTCTAACCTTAAACTAACAAAGTTTACCAGGGGTTAAAATGTCCTAACACTTTATATGCTGTATGTACATAACCAAGTCAACCAAGTCTTTGGTCCTGACAAGGCCCTGGCCACCACACTGGCCGAGAAGGACGTCGTTCTTCTAAAGTAGCAATCTGTGAGTGTGACTGAGCTCCATGTGTAGCTGCCCACATGAAACACTGGCAGCAGCTGATGCCATTTGTGCTGGCTGCGATTCCGGCATAGTGAAAAATGAAAATACACTATATGTCCAGAAAATATCCAGACACCCCTTCTAATTAGTGCACTCAGCTTCTTTAAGGTGCGCCCGTTGCTGACACAGGTGTTCAATTATACATGCACAGCTTGTATAATCTCCAGTGAAGAGCACTGCCAATGAAATGGGATGCTCTGAAGCATCTGCACATGAGCTTATGGTCACCTAGCTTATTGCCAAGCATCAGACAGAGGGAACACAGCCTCTAGCTTTGGGCTGTGTTCTCTGGAGTGATGGAGCACCCTGCATTCATCTGGGATGAGTCAGACTGACTTGGATCTAATCACACTGTATCAGTACCAGACAGTACCTGCTACAGTGTCTGAATGCAATCAAATCCTCAAAGAAAAATGGTAAATCGAAATGGATAGGACTTATGAATCGAAATCTGGCAAAAACAAATAAATAAACAAAAAAATAAATAAATAAAGTTTCATTATTTTGTCTTAGAGCACGCTGCGTGCACATGGACTAAAAAGCAAAAAATCTCATCTCAAGACAATCATAAAGCAATGTCTCAGACTTCAAAAAATATATCTGTAACAGTTTCATGTAATAGCTTTCTGCGTGGAAGCTTTTAGAGGCAGTAAACCAGCTTCTCGTATCCCACTAGTTTCTCTGGAATGCTGCATTTCACACGTTAAAAATAAAAAAAAAAATTAATATTCACTTATTTATGTCATTAGATTTACATGTAGAAGAAATAATGCTTTAAATGGAACATTTTCTGAAAAAAAAAATCACTTTAGCACATTATTTTGGGGATTTAAAGCCCACCAACCCACAAACCGTGAAACAAGTCCACCTACGATACGTTTTTTCTGTGGTATGCCTAAGTCAGAAAACATGGGATAAAATAATTCACTCTAATTTTGTGCTGTTTCTCGGTGCAGTAACTCCTCGCTTGAGTTTCTCCCATCGCAGCTCTGGAGTTGTGATTATGTGAGAGCACAAAACGAGGTTAAACAAGAACGGAGGAGAAAGAAAATCAAGCAAAAATGACTAAAAAACAGGGCTTCAGCTCAGCACTTTTGGGCTCTTGTGCTGAACTGAATTGTGGCTCATCCTCATTTAAAGGAACAAGCGCTAAATAGGGCTAATGTGTAGACTGCGGGAGAATGCTGCTGTGGTGATGGATCCTTGTGGTGTTTTGAGCAAAGCATGTCACCGATTTTTATTTAAGACCTCAAGGATGTACTTGCCAACGTACTAAAGCCCTTTCCTCTGGTTAAGATGGAGGAACATTGCGCTAGTAACCTATTCTCTCTTTGTTTATGCGCAGTTTATCCTGGAGGTTTTGTGAAAGTAGAATAAGAGTTTTGTTTTGAAGACACCACCAGAAATATTACTCAGGAAAATACAAAGAAAAAGAACCAAGGAGATACAAAAAGAAATAAAATAATAAATAAATAACAACAAAAATAAAATAAGGTATTTTCAGAGGAACCAACGCGTCACTGTGACAAACCAGCGCTAAGTGTGCTTATGGAAATAAACTGTTCATTAGTTTTGCTTCAATAGCAAAAATGCAGCACTTTTGAGAAGGATTTAAGGATTTTGTTCGGCTCAATACAGCACACTGATATGCAGACGGTGCTTCTCGTCACTGTCAGGAAAAAAATAAAGTCCCTGAAAATGCAACTTCACCAATGAAGGAAAAATCCTTCTTAGCTTTCAGTGTCAGATAATGTATAAAGATTTGTCTTTGTGGAACATTTTTATTGGTCTATTCCTCATGAAATTGTAACACCAGGTATAGAGCAGCTGGCATTTTCAGAGGATGCCAAACAAAATGAAAAGAAAACAAACAAACAAAACATTAACTTATTTAACACCTGGGGCTAAAAAAAAAAACGTATGGTTACTGGTTCTGTTTAAGGAATCTGAAGCAAGTGGCATGAGGAAAAAACTCGTATGTGAAGTTTTCAGGGGGCTCCAAATCACCCCCACTATCCCCGACTGTATGATTTATATCCTGCTCTGCTGAGCTGATGTCCTACTTGGAGAGGCTCTCTATACAAAGCACTCAAATGGGAACAGTAAGGCAGGTGCGAGTACACACACACACGGTATTGTTTTCATGCACTGTGGGGACATTTGACAGGATAACATTCATTGTGTGGTCCTTGAAAGCAAGAGAAGTCCCCACAATGTGATATATTCCAGCTGCACACACACACATACACAAATACATTATTTTGCCTGCCTCAGCATATTTTGAGAATATTTAAAGCAGCAATAAGAGACTCTGGAGAAATCCAGCTTCAGAGTTTCACATTAACATGAACATAGCTAAACAGGAACAATTACACATTAATAAAGATGTACACAAACAAAACATCACTAACATCCGTGATGCAGCTACTAGCCCACACTCATAAATATGATGGTTCTACATGGGTTCTTATTTGAAAAAATAAACGTTCTTTATAGAACACCAAGCACACAGATAACATTTTGTGTGATTAAAGGGTTATTTGCATCATGAAGGGCTTCTTCAGATTGATGGAGGATGTGCTATAGGTTCTACTCAGCACTTTTTAAAGAAGGGTTCTATATGGCACCAAAAAGACTCTTCTATTTTACAATGTCTTGTTAACAAGCTTGTTACAACAGAAGAACCGTTATTGACCCCTTTTTTTAAAAGGTGCTGTGTTGCATCTATGGCACATCCTCCATCAACCTGAAGGACCCTTTAAACATGCACAAAGTTTGAGTTTTCAGAGTTCTATAGGTTATAAAACATCTACTTTACTTTTCTTTATCATCGTAGAAACATAATTTTAAAATGTGTACTATAACTAATATAAATTAATAAATAATAACAAAAAGCAAGAGAAAAAAAAAGTGACGTAAGGTATTTTGACGTCAGAAATACATTCCAAAATAATAGAGCCCAAGGGTTAGCGTTGTAAACACTAAACAAGTTTGTGCCGCCAACTTTAATGCAGTTCAGAAAAGAAACAACCCCCATAAACCACACCAAACCAAAACCTGGAAAAAGTTATGAACCTTTTCCAAAATTACTGCAGTTTATGAACATTACAGGCCATTAAAGGTTGTGTGGGAAACCGTTTCTGAGGCGGTAGAGAACGGGAATGTGCAGAAATAATGAGAGAAGAGCTGCTCACCGTATCCAGGATCCGCCGCTCGCTATGTGAGATGCTCAACTGAACTGAAGGATCTCTAAGCGCGCGCACGCCAGCGCGTCATCCCCAGCGCGTCCCCGAGACCCGTGGACGGGAGATTCGAATCAGCAGCAGAATCGATTCACTTCGGTTTGAGAGGGTTCGTTTTTCTGACTCGCTTCGTCGTGGCCCTTTGTTGTTTCCAAATTGAATGAACTCATGTAAATCCCTCGTTTAGCTCTGAGAAATTATTTATTTTGGATAAGTGCTGCGAAACTAGACCGGTTTAATTAAAGCGTTGTTTCAACTTTATTGTTGTGTGGTAATTATGGAAACGACAGTGTGTATAAGAGTAGATAATGAAAAAATTGAAGATGAAACGAAACTTAAGGACAGATCTGGGTGTCTATTCATGCTAAGAAAAAACAACTGAATAAAATATTTAATAAATAATTTTGAGTTATCACATTACTTAAATTCCATTGGGTGACAGAAATGAATTTTTGAGGAAAAAGTTGTGTACCTCTAAAATTATTATCCAATTATAATGTCTTAAAATAACTACACTTGACAGTTTCCTTTATATTTTTGCTAACGTATATGATTTTTGCCAACTTACATTAGAGGTATTAATAAACAATGATTTTCAATTCAAATTCAGTCTCCACTTAAACAAATACAATGAATTTCCATTGCATTTCATCATCTCCTCCATATACAATGCCTTTTGGTTCTGCTTTAATATCATCTCATTCATATACAATACAATAACTCTTGATTTGGAAAAGAGTGCCTGCTTCAGTGTACTGAGAAAAAATCCAGCACAAGACCTTGTTTTTAATAATTTTACAGGCTCTTAAAAGACTCCTCCACCGGCCTTTGAAGGCTGCTCAGTAGAGCACAGTGATTCTCATATTTTGCACACCACTGCAGTATAGGACAGTAGACATGAAGGGGAATTTCACTGCATAAATAAATAGTTCAGATATAAACAGTTACTCAGAGTAGTTTAAAGGGATTTTTTTTGTTCTAGGGACAAAGTATGTTTATTAATATTATTAAATAAATATTCACAAATACACCCCTTATAATCAGTGAACTCAGGGACTTTGAGTTGCAGAGTTTGACAAGGGTGAATTAAAGGGTATAAGCTGGGGGTGGAGTGCAGAACCAACACCAATATGTGACCTCACTAAGGCAAATTCAGGTCAAGAATATTCAAATCTTCCCCAATATTTAGTTCGAAATGCCCTGACACCCCTGATTCTTCCTTGTGATGATTAGAAATGCCAGGCATTTGGAATGGAATCCTGGAGAGAATATATACCTCTGACTGAAAGCCATGAAATCCTCACAACAATGTTTCAGATGTCTAATGCAAAACCCTTCAGGGAAAGTAGAAGCTGTTACTGCAGCAATGGGGCAAACTGTTATTTCAAAAGACTTAAACTCTTCCTCTCTTCGTCTCTTTGTTCCTGGCAGAAATTCAACTGTTTTTGGACATTTACTCTACTGCATTGTGCAATATATGACCAAAAATTGGTGGATATCTTTTTGTCAAACATTTTTTCTGAAATTAATGGTACTTAAGAGTTTATTCCCTTTGATGCAGTTGATAAGATCTGGATAACAAACACCACACCTCATCTTAAAGGCACTCAGTGGTACTCCATCACTCCACAATAACATTGCAACAGCCTAATTCTAGGTGACACTTAGCACTGGACATGAGTTCAAGCTCCACAGCATTTTATACTGATTCAGGCTTTTCTATGGAGATTATACAAACTGTTTTTGTGTACAAATAAACGTGTGTCCACCTTAAAGCTACTGAATTCCCAAATTTAAAGGGATGCCAGGAGAAGGCAAAATGCAATTTAAATCTTAATTTAATAAATGTAAAGAAATTTTATTTCAAATATGATTTGGACCATTCCCATTGGGCCACCGCTGGGTTCGGTTGATGTAAAAATGATTACATGCTTCCCTCGTTACATAAACAATGTTGTATAAATTCAGCATTTTTTCCTATTACAGTATTAGTCCTCTCCTAACAGACTGCATCAACGGAGTGTCTCTGACTTCAAAACGAAAATCAATCAGCATGCAAATAGCACTGCAAAAGGTACACGCCAGTCTTTCTCCACTGCATAACATCTTACTAAGTTTGAAAGCTGCCAGAAAGTTTGTCAGAAAGAAAAGGGAATAAAGAGCCCCTCTCTGTAGGGGAAGCAGCGGATGGTGCGGTGTTTAGCAGCAGGGGGTTTGAGAGCTCAGCTTTCCAAAGGACCCCCCGCCTGCAAGTGTGCATTATCAGCAACCACTGGCTCTCTGAGGAGCGCCCTACTCTACTCCAACGCACACACAAACCCTGAGCCTCTGCCTCACCAATGCAGCCCCCCTGTGATCCCTGCCTCTTCTGGGGCTTCCGTAACCTAAATCACATTTGCCCTCCAGCCACACACACACACACACAGAAACACAGAATACACAGACACACACTTTCAGCACAAAATTATCCTCCTTAACAGTGGGATTCCGCCTGAAATAGAACCAGAAACAATCTCAGCAGAAATTAAGAGCAAGCCTTTCATGAGTGATGTGAATTATATTAAACATATTCCATGACATCCTGATGAACTGCACACAAAAGTTAACATTGACAAAATTAATTATTATGTTATTGTGTAATAATAAGGGTTCAAACTTCTAATTTCAAAAAGCTTTCATGTTTTTATGATTCTTTAGGAAAATATTTTATGCATGAAATTTTAACACTTGTCCACAGTGTGATTTAAAATTAACAGGAGGAACTACTGCCACAGTTGTGGCATACAGACCAAAAAACTATATATTTCCCACTTTAAAATTAAGTTTATACAGCACATAAACCATTAATGCTCTTCAGGCTGAGTGCCATCAAATCTTTCAAGAAGTGTTCACACCCTACCCATTAATACCCCATAATATTTGAAGAAATTTTGGGCATTCAGTGGCCACGATACTGACCAGAATGTTTGTGGTCAAATGCGCCCCCTTTTGGTAAAAAAAAAAATAAAGCACCGTGTTAAATAGGAGTTCCAAGATCTGACACACACACACACACACGGAAGGAAAAAAAACACAATGTAAACAAACGAGAAGACAAGTTGTTGTGTGAAACATTGCAAAATATATTTAACACTGAATTACATGTGATTGTCAAGAGACCATATATATATATACCATATATCTCTCACACACACACACACACACACATACGTATAGAATTCTTAGCTAAAATACTGTGCATCTTGAACATGTCAAGGTATGTAAATGTAACCGACATTTATGTACACACTTACATTGTATTTACATAGTGATTTACAATATCTCACAAGGTGAGTCTATGGTTAAAGCAACACAAGCTTTGGATTTAAAAAAAAAAAAAACGATCAAAAAGACAATATCAACAGCTTTGGTCTGAGAGAGGAACTCGATTTTAAACATTTTCACAAACAACCATCTTAATAAAGTCCAGTAGAAAGATGAACTTAGTTCAATGACACACAAATGTTTGACGCAATGCTTTTGTACTGGATGAACTTGAGACAAGCGAGAGAAAACTGCCACAAAAAAACAAGGCCATTTTGTCCTCCTAAGCTGGTAGCAGTTTCATAAACATGAATAAAGTCTAAATAATTGGGGGTCGTAAGCCTAGAAGTAATGGTTATGACTGCTGCAAATATCCTGGTCATATTCCACCCTCAAATAAATTTTAAAACATACACTGTAGCCAGGTCTGAGAAACCTCACAGAAACCCATTAACAAAACTGCTACATAATGATGAGTTTTCAATGTACAATGCTACACTGAGCTAGAATCATTACTATGCTCGTTGTTGCCATAGTAACCAGCAAACGTGGCAATAAACATACATTGTATATCATGTGTGACTAGCCTGTTAGCTTAAGGCAATTGTGTTTCCTTCAGGCCATATTACTTTGTGGCTAAAGAGCTGGGTAAAGACACTATGAATGACCAAATATGTAAAATATAAATACATTTTCAGCCACTCTTTGATTTTGCTTTATCAAAAATGTAACATTTTCTGTGAATATTTTCACTCCACAGCTAATGTTAGCACAATCACACAACAAAACCAGATTCCATACAGATCTAGAATTGAGACTTTTTACATGGATACAAAAAGAATATAATTTGAAAATAACAAATTCTAAAAAAATAACGTGAGTTTCACATGATCCTGGAGTGTATTTTTTGACAATATCTAAACACTTAAACCAGCTACAACAGATAACAACAGCAGCAAACCTTAGGGACAATATTCATGTAAAATGATTTTATGGTAAGCCACAATGTAAATAATACGAGATAAAATGTAATCCCTTTTTGTTTGTCTACATAATATATTGAAGAGATTTAAATACTCTGGTGGTCCGAATGCAACCATTGTTTTAAAATCTTAGTGAGGTTGAATGGAGTCTGTAAGGTTTGTCCTACCTAGCAACAGGCCATAGTCGTGGGCAAAGAACTATAAGGTCAATTTATATCCCTTAAATCCCTATATAATACTGAACACAGATGGTATATCCCCTTTTTGTTTGCAATTAAATAAAAAATTACAAGTCTTTTTTTTTTTTATCATTTTACACACAGATACATCACACACATACACACACTGTTGCACTAAAGCAGTAATATTAAGGGCCTAAATCTGTGCAAACCATGTTTATGTGGGCTGATTTTACTCAGACAGAAGTGTGCGCAATCTTAATATGTCTTATTTTCAGAGGCACAGTACTGTGCAAAAGTCTGAGACCTTTCATTTATTTAATAATCTGTCAAAGCGGTCTTTAAGTACAAGTTGTTCACTCGTCAGGAAACACTTGTGATTACATATTTCTGAGTATGAGATATAATTGCAAAAGCAAAGGGTGAAGTAAAAGAAAAATAAGTGGGAACAGATTCCTTGAAAGATCCATAAGAGACCAAATATAACACCATCAGACAAACAGCACTCAAAGATTTCATATATGTGAGAAGAATATCAAGCTCAACTCATATGTATATAATTATAAAAAATATATCTAAATAAATAAATAAATGTCAAAATTATGGGTCTGAAAGGATATGTAACTTTCAAAAGACTGTTACTGAAAAAAGGAAATACACAAAAAAACTAAATGTTAAAAACATAACTTATAAAGAATTTAGCTGCTGTTGGATTGATGGCCTCAGGCATTGATTTTACAGTAAAGAGCAGAAAAAGGGTAACCGACAGAACTTTGGAGATATCACTGCACAATTCTTTATAAAACAGAAAGCAAGTCTTAAAAAAAAGAAAAGAAAGTATACGAGGAGGAGGGAGGGGATGAAAGCAAAATGCTGATTTCTTCATATTATATTCAGTACGGGGGTATTTGTGTTGTTGTTTTCTGTTAAGATATTTCTCATTATGTACTTTATGGTCAAAAAGTAATAATTTGCACTAAAACAGCACACACCTGATACAATCAAGATAATCATTGACAACAGACATTTCTTAACACACACATTCTCTCTCTCTCTCTCTCTCTCTCTCTCTCTCAGAAGATAGAGCTGCAGAAATGAGGCAATTTTGTGCTCTACGACCCTGAAGTGTTTTAAACTTAAAAACATTCCACAAACACAGACAAACGGCAAACATAAGGATTAATGCTGTATTACAGACCCATCTGTTGTGTGTATAAATATTCAGCAAATATATTGATTATCAACCACTGGCCACTGTAATATGCTAATAAGCCTGTAGTTTGAGTATACTGGCTTCAGATGAATTGTTGCCATGGACTCCAACAAACATATATTAATTTGGTGTAAATAATGCAATCCAATCCATAAACAATAGTATTTTAATATATTGCAATTGCAACACAGCAACACTATCATTTTCTTAACCCTAGTTACTAGTGGCTTCTTAAAGAGGAATTCCACCTGATTTTACAAATTTTCTGCTTAAATAAATGGTTAAAATGTAAATAAATACCTTCAGAGTAGTTTGATGAGCAATTATCCATTCTAGGAAAATGAAACACGACAGTACTCTTTACAGTATCTTTGAAAGGAATCAGACATCTGAGGACTTTAACACCTCTAAAAGCACCATCACAGGAAGCACACAGCACCCAACTTGGTTAAACAGATGTTTCCTGATGTCTGAGACATTCATTAATGAGAGATTTGAGGTAAGAGCTACATGCAGAGCTAAATAAGACAAAATAGCACAGCATGATAATTAGTCTTTTTACTATTAGCAACATTACACTTGTCTTAGATTGACTCCTAAAGAAAAAGCCTACATTTACGATTCTAGATTCTGATCACCACCCGTGTAAGTTGATGTCTTTTATTTTTTCTTCAATGAACGATTTCACATCCAACCACTCTAAATGACTTTGAATTCATTTGGAATACCTTTGGAATTCATATCTAGACCTTTCCAGAGGAGCTACATTATTTAAATGATGAGACTCGATTGAATTAGATTAGAGAAAACAAAAGCTGTGCTTTTCAATAAAACTGCAAAGCTTTCTGAGAAACATTGAGGAAACATATGCGATTAAAAGGTGCCATAAGTAAAAACGTTCACCAGTTTGATGAAACAATTCCACAATGTTTTGCTCATATTTTAAATTACAAATTAAAGAATTAAAGCTCTTTTAGCAGCTCTCAAATGGTGAAATACTGTTACCTAGTGGTAACGCCATGCTATAACGGTTTGAACGAATACAATTATCCCACAATGAAAAGAAACGTCGGCAGCATTTCTAAATGGCAGTGAGAGAAAAAAGTATTGCAAAGTGTTTATATTATCTACATTTCATGCAAAAGACTGAGTCTGACTTTATGGTACTCCCTCGAAGGTCAGCACACTGATTGAGGGTCAAGGCACATTTACAGATATGTTACAATGAGTTTTATCCATCAAATTCATGACTAACCCAAAGCTCAATATCTCAGCTTCATACTTTCATCTCAAACTGAACACAGAGAGTAAGGTAGGTTAAAGCACCATGCCAGCTAATGTGTGTTATACTGGAGGTCAATTGAGTTAATAAGTGAAGAACAATAACTGTTCACAGAGGGCAGCAATGAGCTCTTTGAATTACTTGAGTGCAAAAGAGACAATGTGCAGCGTAACACAAAGGGAGATGCACATGACTTCTTTAATATTTTATGTTTTCATCAGTGCTTTTCTAATAGTTGCCTTTATATTGGTTTTATACTGATTGTTTTCTTAACACGGGTGGGTGTAACTAAGGCCACAGCGCACAGGCTGAATTGAAATCTCACCTTGTCATTTGATTCCGAATCCCATGGGGTGTCTCTCCTAGTGATGGAATCTGATTGGAGGACAACTCAATTCAATCTCGTCACGAGAGGGGAAAAAAAGAAAAAAAATTCTCCCAAACATAATAACAGTGGTCATTTCAGAAGCACATTCAATTTCAGAGCAGGCACCCTCGCAGTCATGACAATCGAGGCCCACTTATTATTGATTCTGATAAAATAATTCCACCATCGCGTACACAATCATCATGTCAATTCCAAGAAATAGCACAGAGGCACAGAAGTGACCGGGTGCTTTAGAGGCCTCCTAGTGCTTACCATGGTAATCTCTTACTTGAGATGAGAGCACATGAGGAAAAAAAAAATAAAAAATAAACGAAAAAAAAACAAAAAAACCCTGCTTTAATGTTCCTCCAGGGCTTTGGGAGGAACCTCGTACTTGAACACCACGCTAAAGATCTTGCCCCCAAGCCGATCTGCAAGCCAGGAGTTTTTGATGACAGCAAGTTTGAGGCTCTCACAGCTCAGCATGGCATAGTAATTGGTGTGGATTGCACGGCCCATGCCTTCTATGATCACCAGGTCAGTCCCCTTCTCTCGTACCACTGTGGCCAGGACTTTGTCCAGTCGACTGAAAAATAAATAAATAGAATACAAAATTTAGCCACACAATTTCAACAATGCTAAGTTGTGTTCATATGTTACCATTACTTGTTAAGTTTGTCAGGCTTGAGACGTTAAAGTATAAAACTACAGAATCAGCCATGCTTTAACATAAAATCCCAACAAGAATCCCACTCACCTCAAGTCTAAACAGGGGGAACTAGACCCACTCTGGACTAATGTTAACCTGTCCTCCTTAACTGCAGTCCTGAAAACAAGCAGCAAAGGAAACAAAGGGAATTCAGTAAGTGGTTGTGGTGCAACAGGTAGCGTCACTGTCAGACAGCCCCAGAGTCCTGAGGCTGTGGGTTTAAACCCTTGGGTCTGGGGTCTGTCTGTGAGGAGTTCTCAATATGTGGTGGGTTTCTTCTGGATGTTCAGGTTTCCTCCCACAGTTGAAATCTGTCTGTGTAAAGGTGTGTGTGTGTGTGAATGTGTGAGTGTGTGACGCCAGGTTATGGAGGGTATGGCTCCAGACCCACTGCATTTATGAATATGATAAAACATTAAGAAAAAATGAATCAATAAATAATTAATTTAATGCTTTGAATCACTTAACTGTGAGGATTCTGTTTGTACTTACTGTATAACAGGATCCATAGCAGCTATTCTCTCAGTGACAATCAGCAGTTCACTGTTAGTCACATCATTCAGAGCAGGGCCTGAGTTGCTAGCAAGAACAACCTGAAAGACACGTCTGCATGCATAACTATACTTTAACCATGGATATGTAATGTATACAAGTACACACAATTCACACCCAAACTGTGTCACAGCTTTCGCACACGTCACACTTAGCATTCTTAAATTACATTTAGCAAATGTAGAGTAACTGTGCTTGAAAACATACCAACATGAATGCTCTATAGGGAAAAAACGTTGGTACGTTTTCAACAACAATTACTCTATTTACTGAATGACATTACATAGTTTGTTAGGTTTCTAAGTGAAGATAACACCTTCTCTATGGGGAACAAACTCCTTACAACATAAACCGTGTCATAGCTTTTGCAAATGTCATTCCTAGTATTCTGTAATCTGAATAGATATTCAAAACGTACAAGTCTACCATGCCTAAACAAGTCAGGAGACAGTCTTTTTAGATGGCTATCAATATTGTGAAGCAAGAAACACAGTGCAACACAGCTCCAAGGACCTGGAGGTTGTGGGTTCAATTCCCGCTCCGGGTGACTGTCTGTGAAGAGTGTGGTGTGTTCTCCCTGTTTCTGCGTGGGTTTCCTCCGGGTGACTATCGGTGAGGACTGTGGTGTGTTCTCCCTGTGTCTTTGTGGGTTTCCTCCGGGTGACTGTCTGTGAGGAGTGTGGTGTGTTCTCCCTGTGTCTGCGTGGGTTTCCTCCGGGTGACTGTCTGTGAGGAGTGTGGTGTGTTCTCCCTGTGTCTGCGTGGGTTTCCTCCGGGTGACTGTCTGTGAGGAGTGTGGTGTGTTCTCCCTGTGTCTCAGTGGGTTTCCTCCGGGTGACTGTCTGTGAGTGTGGTGTGTTCTTGTGACTCAAAAGTGTCCGTAGGTGTGAGTGTGTGTGTTGCCCTGTGAAGGACTGGCGCCCCCACCAGGGTGTATTCCCACCTTGCACCAAATGATTCCAGGTAGGCTCTGGACCCACCACGACCCTGAACTGGATAAGCGCTTACAGATAATGAATGAATGAATGAATGATTGAAGAAACTGTGCATTATACCTACCTCTGTGCCTCTGATGAGGAGTTCTCTAACAAAAGGGAAAACCCCTAGTATGATATCCATTCCACTATTATCTACGAAAAACAACGCACATTTATGAGGAGGACCCTGCAAAAAAAATAAAAAATTAAAAATCAACAAGAAAGCATTCAATCACATCCAAGTCACATTTCACAGTACCAGGACAATTTGTACGCTCTAAAGACACAAGAGCTGAGGTGGAAACAAATCTATGTTCTTTCATTATATTGCAAAAATTATACCTCATATTGGGGGGGGGGGGGCATTGGTAACACTTTACTGTAGGTCATCATTAATCAGTATGCATGGCACCTACATAAGCCTTTAATGACAACTGACATAGATCTACACTTTAACATCCGTCAGAGCTGAAACTAAATAAAGCAGTATTTATGAAAGCTGATGCCTGTTGGAATAAAATACCTTTATGAATGTTTATGTGTGTAAGTTGTAATGCAGTGCTGTATACAGCAACAACACTGTATAACAATATTTGTGAACTATTCTCACTAACATGGAGTGTACATTAAATCCATTAATAATTAGTTACAATGTAAACATGTGTAAAATTACACAAAGTTCTCACCTTTAGCCTTTCAATCCACTGGTTGTAGGCATCCACAAGCCAAGGACGCTCTAGGAGAATAATAATGATAAAAAAGAAAAAACTTTGATAAAAAAGAAAAAAAATTGACTCCCATTTCCTTGGGTGCGATGAGGCTCTGCCACATTGCTGTTGCAGATTTTAATATTTTAACATTGTTAGCAAAGTCAGTTCATTTGACATGTAACACTGGGGTTGTATTTACTTTAGACTTTGATGTGTGTGACTGGAAAGGAACAAAAACCCCAAAACTAATACTCTAGTCACAACACTTGTATGGAGTAAACTTTTTTCAGTGCCCACACTTGAGTGAGCTTTTAAGATTAGCAAATTGTAGCTTTAGCAATTTAGCATTAGTGTAAATAGCAGACATCGAAATTCGTGCTAAGTTAAGCCGTATCTACGCTTCGTCTCCCCACATTCACCCACCTACCCCCCACCTCCCGTCATACAGCCAGTGCCTTTGTTACTCCTCCAGCCTGTCGTCATGTCTTCAAGGTAGCGATGTGTAACCACTTAAAACTTTATTTCTTTTTTATTTTTAGTAATGCTACATGTATTTTTTTTTTACTAATTTGAGAGTGTTGTAAACATATATCAGTGCAAAAGGGTGACTTTCGGGGTGGGGGCTGGAATGCATTAATTGCTTTTCCATTATTTTAAGTGGGGAAAATTGACTCGAGAAACGAACTTTTCCACTTACGAACCGGGTCAAGGAACGGATCAAGTTCGTAGGTAGAGGTTCCACTGTATCTATTTTTTGTTTCTCTATTTGAAACTATTTTATTTATTTTAGAAACTACTTTATTGTTTCTCACTGGTGGCAAACTCAACAAAAAACTATCTTTTGTCTCATTTATGTCAAGTCAGTGAAGCAACTGAAAAATGTCCTAAGTACAGACTTTTGACATGGAACATAAATAGAATTATTTGTAAATAAATTTGTATTATATTTAAACATTAAATAAAAAGTGGTTTGAGATTTCTCTCTACATTTCTGTGGATAAAACAAGCCCAGTTTCTATTACAAAGGTATCACTTTGAAACCTCTAAAAGTACCTGTAACCTGTAAAAGTAAGATCCAAAACAACCTGCTGATATACAAAACTGTTAGTGTTTCTACAACAGATTTTAGTACATTCACTGTCCATAAAAAGGAAGTTTGTTTGAAAACCAGGTTTATTAAAAACACTTTATATTAAATGGTATGTTAATGTTAGTATTATTATTACCAACATTATTATTATTAATGCTTTATTAATATTTAATACTTCTTAATCTTAATCTAATCTTACAAAATCTAAAATAAAATTAGTCATCAATAGTATCAATAACTAATAATTCTGACAATTCTAAACAATCTTAACTACCATAGTTTAACGTACAAATATTGTAAAATGTTTCCAGTTATTATAATTATATGTGACTACCTGGTTCTCTGGATGAAAAGGCATACCTTGTAACTGTTGTTTTGCCTGTTCAAACCCAAACTCGGGGTCTGATTCAAGAACACTGTAGAACAAGAAAGATAGAGTGTGAGAACTTGGGCAACCAATTTTTACAATATTCCCACTGATAATACTATATCAATGTTTGGAAATAATGTTCAAATGCTCACAAGTAACAGTTAAAATTATCAAAACCAGAGGCGATTGCTCTAAGACTGCAAGGGAAGCTCAGCTTCCCCTAAAATGTCAAAAAATAAGTGATCAAATATATTCTGTTGTGTGTACTTGTCAGTGAATAAACATGCACTACAACGTGCTCAACTTTTGTTCAGAATCAGCTTCTTATCACTGGTAAAGACGCGGCTTTCCTCTCAATGATTCCCGCAGCTTCACAGTGCTTTAAACAGTCACAGAGTTCAATAGTGAAGCACCGAAGTGCAGCGAAACGAGACGAGTCATTGGATAAATGCTGGGCTTTGTCCCGCCCATCGGACGCTCAGCGTCTGCATGATGATTGGATGATCTGTCTGAGGCAGAATCCCTTTTTGATTAACAGCGAAATGAGCGAATCAGCGATCCTTTGGTGTAAAGATCCGTGGGAGCATTACATTTTCATTCTGTTCTGAGTTGAACCAGACTTTCTTAATCCTCTTAGCGGCATTTTCTTTGTTAAACACGACTAGTGACAAATCGAGCTTCTATTTCTGGTGGGGTTTTTTTGTAGCTGCTTGTGTTTGGAGACTGACTTCTATCACTCTTTCTGACTTCTATCACAGTTTCTGTCCAGTGGGTGCTGCTGAGCCCCTCCACCGTCACAAAGCACTCACAGGCGGACACACTTCACATGGGCCAAGGCCGTTTAAACAGCCTAGCTCTGCTGGCCATTGAGAGGACACTAGTCAAGTCCCTGGAAAAGACGCCTTGTTGAACGGAGGGTAGAATTTACGCATATATAAACTGACACATTTTATGATGTAGGCCGAAATTGAGCTTCCCCTCCTTGAAAGACCAGCATCCGCCAAAAGTTAAAACTAAAATCTTGTGGTGGGTAAATTTATAGATTGATTTAAATATATTGGGTATGTGACACAAATTTCAAAATGTTTATACAAAAACAGTAAAAATAATTAAACTTTATTAAGTTATTAAAGTACATCAGCAGATTAAAAGGAATGTTGTTCAATAAATAATTGCAAGGCTTTTGATTTTATTTATTATGGACACAAAATATTATTAAGATATTAAGAAGTAATCGCAGACCTATGGTGGCATATATACAACAGCTCTCTTGCTCATATATTTCACAGCACTCACTCAGACACAGCTTTGGCTCCCCAATCAAAGACGTTGCCGGCAAGGAGGCCTCTAACCAGAGCAAACTGCCTGTGTTCCCAGCTGAGCTCGTCCAGAGAATTCACCACCTTTTGGTAATATTTCAGCGCCATGTCATTCTCCCGCTGCTTTATCTGTGGACACACAAACAGAAACACAAGCTTAGATTGGCTTGTTTGTTACATAAAACACATGTCTTGCATATGGAGTTTTTGCTAAAGCCAATTCGAGAAATTAATATAGATACCAGGAAATACCAGGAGTTATTCACATAACCAAGTAATTAGCTCAGGCCAAACAGCCTCAAACCCAAACAGACCTGTTTATGTGGATTCTCATGCTGTATCACAGGTGTTCTATATTTCCTGATCAACTACATTTTTCAAAAGGAAGACATTATTAGGGGGAAAGGTTAATTCCCTGTAAAAGTTTCCCAATAAAAAAAGAAAAGAACAAAATACTGCACTCAAACTTATGACAGCTATTGTATTGAAGCTGCTTCCTGGGAGCCTGAGGCTTTCTCTGTTCAAGCACAGATGATCCAAGCATCTCTTAATTATAAAACCATTTCAAAAGAGAACAATGAGAGCAATTCAAACCTTGGAATAGGGGTCAGGAAAGTTAAATTCATTCAGACAGTGCTCTCTTGTGTCCAGCAGACTTCGAACAGTCAGGGATCCATAAGCGCTTTAGAAGAAGGAAAAATATAAACGTTAAAGAGATAAAAGATTCCAGACACCAGTCACCTATCGCTGACACAAAATGTTCCATTGAAGACCCAATCGCTATTGAAAAGCACCTGCAGTAAATCGGATGCTCTGCATTAACGCTTAAGGGCACTATACTTAATGACAATTTCATCACACTCAATTTTAATGTTGTTTTAAAAGTATTAATATTAGAGGTTAAAGTTTGATGGTGATAGCAGTTTTCTGTGATTTTGAATAATCAATGCTAATATTGATATCACAATTATATCGTGTTGACCAAAATGAAGAAATATACCATGATATAAATATTGGAAGTATCGTCCTGCCCTAGCTAGGAGTGATAGGCTGTGTCCAGTGTGTTCTTACAATGGTTGGTGGCGGAGCGTCTGCAGCTTGTGTCTGTATTTCTGTCTGAACTTCTCTGCCCTCTCTGCTGCCTCAGGCTGGTCTTTCTGGCTGGCCAGGGCTCGCTTCACCACCTGTACAAACATCAATGAAGTCCCAACAGAAAATTCTCTTATTAATGTCCTTAAACTCATTGGCCATTTCATTTGGAATATCTAGCTGGATTTTGAGGTTTTAAGCATCATTATATCAGGTAAGCAATAGGATGGAATAGGGAAAAAGGATCTACAATATGTGTGTGTGTGTTTGTTTATGTGAACAAATGTGCAAAATTGCATGTGTGTTTATGTATATTATAATAGTATATTATAGTACAAAATGGCTATAATATTAACCGTATAATTAAGTGGTTTAGAACATCCAACTTGTCTGTTCTACAAACCAACAGAAAGGCCTCACCCCATCCAGTGCGTCCTCAAAACAGTAGAGCCAGTACTCTCTGGCCAGAGCATCCTCTGTCAGGTCCACGGTATCTGGGATGTAGGAGGTGGGGTCGTGAAGAAGAGGCAGATTCACCAACTGCCTCTCCAGACGGTCCA
This sequence comes from Hoplias malabaricus, assembly GCF_029633855.1. NCBI lineage: Eukaryota > Metazoa > Chordata > Actinopteri > Characiformes > Erythrinidae > Hoplias > Hoplias malabaricus. The sequence continues at coordinate 26,824,263 of NC_089804.1, read as the reverse complement.
TCTCCAACATATCAAACTGGACACAGGAGTAAGAACATGATTTAGCAGGGAAAAAGAAATTGTGCTCATAATTATAAAGCTCTTGTATTATATTTACACCATGTGCAATCTTTCAGCCATGACATGTTTGGGATTCAAAGTTTAGTTCACGCTATTGTGCAGAAGGGGTTACATGATATGGTAAATGATTTCACAGCTGTGATGTGGTCAAAGTAGGCCATCACAGCGGTAATGATGTTCACAATGGCATCATGTATGCTCTGGTTTTACTTTTATGTAATGGTTCTGCAAATGAGTGAACAGCGAGAAATATAGCCATGTACACCTGATATTTCCATGTCTCTTGAATGTATCTCCAGTGACTATGTGATCAGATTTCATGTCTAGGTGAAGGGTACTGTGCACATTTGCTACATCCGTTTCTGCTGTATTTATCACAAAACACAAATGTGTCAGGCAACATTGTTTGTTACACGTACAATGTTTGTTTTGTAAAGAAACAGGAGGCGATAGGAACAAAAATGCTACACAGCTGTTTTGGTCTCTGCAAGGCTGATCTAACTAACCTAGGGCTGGAAGATGTAGTCAATATTTTTTAATCACAATATATTTGTAAACAAATACTGATATCCATAGGACCATAAAAGCAAACGTAAAATTGCCCTGAACAGACAAGAAACATGACATGACCGTCAAACATAAACGTCTTGGCTTCTCATTCATTCATTGTCTGTAACCGCTTATCCAGTCCACGGTCGCAGTGTGCCGGAAGCCTACTAAGAATCATTGGGAGCAATGGACATTTTTGAGACACTTTTGAGACCAATCCACCTACCAATGTGTGTTTTTGGACTGTGGGACGAAACCGGAGCACCCGGAGGAAACCCAAGCATACACAGGGAGAACACACCAAACTCCTCACAGACAGTCACCCGGAGGAAACCCACGCAGACATAGAGAAAACACCACACTCCTCACAGACCGTCACCCAGAGGAAACCAATACAGACACAGGGAGAACACACCACACTCCTCACAGACAGTCACCCAGAGGAAACCCACGCAGACACAGGGAGAACACACCACACTCCTCACAGACTGTCACCCGGAGGAAACCCACGCAAACACACCAAACTCCTCACAGACCATCACCCATAGGAAACCCACGCAGGCACAGAGAGAACACACCACACTCCTCACAGACAGTCACCCGGAGGAAACCCACACAGACACGGGGAGAACACACCACACTCCTCACAGACAGTCACCTGGAGGAAACCCACACAGACACAGGGAGAACACACCACACTCCTCACAGACAGTCACCCGGAGGAAACCCACACAGACACAGGGAGAACACACCACACCCCTCACAGACAGTCACCCGGAGGAAACCCACACAGACACAGGGAGAACACACCACACTCCTCACAGACAGTTACCTGGAGGAAACCCACACAGAAACAGGGAGAACACACCACACTCCTCACAGACAGTCACCCAGAGCAGGAATCAAACCCAGGTCCCTGGAGCTGTGTGACTGCGACACTACCGGACACTCCCCCCCGCCATGTTTTGTCAGTATAAATATGTTTAAACTAACTTTAAAATTGAGGGCAGTGAACTGGCAGCATCCTGTAAAGTCAGTGACCGATGCTGTAAATAATGCAGTTTTAAATATTGAATATGTGTTTAAAAATTTTATAGTTGTTTGTGAGACATTTTATATTGCAATATATATTGACATTTAATCATTGTCAAGCCCTAAACCAACCATTAATAAAAGTGTATACCCTACAAGTCACCTACACCATTTTCTACACCAGACAAATCTAAAGATCACAACTTTGTATGTCAAACATGCTTTGGCCATTCTACTAGATTTTGAGATCACTATAAGCGTCTGTTTAAAACTGGCATTACATCACACTTTGAGGAATTACATATTATTAGAAGGCAGCATATTGATGAAAACACCAACTGGTCAGGACACTAAAGCCAAACATCTCTAGCATTAGTATTTAGGAGTTGCAAAACTGCAAGCATAGGTGTCTTGAGCTAAATCAGCTACATAACAATACAGCAAGGGTTCCCATCTAAACCTGTCAAAACATACCCCATTAGTACATATATCACACAGCGGCAAACTCTCAGGACCATGAGCGTACAATCAGAATCAATGCAACAATTCCAACATATAAAATTCAAAGAACATTAACATATGTTTGAACAGCAATAACACCATACTGTGCTATAAACAACACTGAGGGCAGATGTTAGAGGCAAAGAACACAAACTGAGTGTCAGCACTTCTCAATCAAATAGACAAAAAAAACAAAAGGGCAGAAAGCTGCAAGCGAAAGCACTCATGGAGAGGTACTTACAGGAAACTGATGGAAAAAGTTTAGGATAAGATGGAAGATGAATGGAAAAGAAGTAACATAAGAATGTTAGGGAAAACATGGAAGAAATTGAATAAATGAATGCTATTGATAAAAATCAATAGCATTTTCAGTAAAGCTCATTCTTGGGGATGGGCGTTATTATTTGCATATATGAATATTCAAGAAACTATGTAATATATATTTTTTTTCTTGTCCCTTTTAGTTATGAAAAATAAAAATACAAACTAGAAGCCAATTTCTGTCTCCATGAATTAAATATTCTTTATGTGAGAGGTCAATGGTGATACACCATGACGTGAGTCTGTCCAAATTCATTTATTAATTCGTGTTCAGGAATTGAGTACTGGATTGCGGGAGTAGGGAATAGTTTCAGTTCTAAACAGTTACGTGTTTAAAAAATTTCAGTACATTGTATACATTTTTGCTTGGACTGTTAATATATTACTTAATTAAAATGCCCAACCGTGCTCCTTATTTGGCAACTCTAATCTCTCCACTGGAAACATGGAATAGAGAATGTTAGTGTATGAGTTTTTACTCACAGTTCCGCTGCGAGCTCTCTGCATGGGGTACAGATCTGGAGACACACTCATCAGACCTGAGCTGCCAGCGTAGTTCTCCCCCCAGCTGTACTGGTTAGGATCTAAACAGAAAGAACACACACATCTTTAGCATCTACTGGGACATCCCACACATCAAGAGACAGTCACTCTTAATTTTGAATTAAGTTAGAAAAACCACTTCAAAAAAGCGTGCGAACATAAGACAGAATTTTCTATTACTCTTGGTATATATTGCTTTATATTCCTCATTATACTGAGAAGGCTGAATGCAAGTAAATATATTACTATTTATAAAGTCTTTGAAACATACATCTCTCTGTATTAGAAAACAACTTACTGTCTTCTTCTGCCCCTTTCAGAAAGGCCCCAATGGCACCTAAATAGCCTTCGTGCCTTAAAAACAAAGCCTGCACCTCCCCCTGCGAAATAAGACACATTTTAGCATTCAAAAATACTTATTTAAGTAGGACAGTACGTAACATCAAAAAACACCTGCACCTAATGCATCACAGCATTTCATATGAAATGTGTAATCATATGCAATATTCTAAGCTGTTTATCGCTTGCCATCTTTCTAAGGTGACATGATGTTACCTTCGTAAAGAAGTTGATGCTGTAAGTGATTGTGTGCATGGTAACAGGATGCCCACGGATGAAGAATCCTCCAAAATACACTCTGGTCAGGTTATGCAGTCTGGCATACAGGCAGGCCAGCTGACCGATATCATTACTGATCATGTGCAGCAGGCTCTTGGCCATGTCTTCTTTGGAGAATTCTGATCAAACATTGAGACATAATCAGAGTTTGAAGCTAGGGAACGTTCTTACAGGGTGTAAAATTTATAAAGCATAGACAAAAATCTAATTTTGCACAATGTTTCCCTTAAAAATACATTTGTTTCTTTACAGTAAAACAAAGAAACAACATAAATATATAGAATAGTAAAGGTTGAGAAACAAAAAATAAAATAAAATTATTACTAAACAAAAAAGCCTGGATTCAAGACAATGTACAGGGGGCACCTCGACTTACGACGTTGATCCATTCCTATGTCGCGTCGTAAACCGATTTTCGGTGTAAGTCGGAACATACATACATACTGTACGTAAATAACATACTGTAAGCACTTATCCTATCCTAACACCTATACTCCTCGGTCCCGAGCCGCGTAACCGTGTATTCTTCCGCCGCACACACCAAACACGAAATTCACGTTACGACGCAAAACCACTTAAGTCGAAACAAGCTTTATACAGTAAATGGGAGATGTGTCGTAACCACGAAACATCGTAACTCAGGACTGACGTAACCCAAGGACCTCCTGTATGTATTTGAAGTCAATGCAACTTGAAATATATGTAATTTTAAAAACTTACCAGAAAAAGCTAACTCTCTTTTTGCTGCCTTCAGCATAAGTTCAAGTAAGATTTAAAATTGTTGAAATATTTGTTTGATGTTTCAAGTAAAAGAATGCTACTCATTTTTTAATTTAACTCTTTTTTTAGTGCTGCTTTGTAATATTTCTTTGTTACATCTGAACTAAAAAAAACAGAACTAAAAGAGCTCTTCATCTTGGGACAAGACCCTTTTCTCCATTTCTTAGCAAGAGTAACAAAGAGAGTATGACAGAGGCTCCAGAACTGGGTGAAAGTTCACCTGCATGTGTTTGTGCGAGTAAAACTCTCGCAGTGTAACAATTAACAAAGGTGTGAAAAACCACTTCCGAAACATTGGACAAGGACCGCATCACCTTTGTCTGTGGTGGCAGATTTCCCAAAGCTGCTTGCTATGAGATCGCCTGTTAACCCTAACGAGCCATATGAACCCCCATAGATGTCCTTCACCAGCATGTCCACATTGATATGCTGCCCCTTGGAGGCCAGCTGCAGAAGTTCATCAAATCTCTGTCATGGTGAGAAGACAAATAAACCAATAACATTTTTAGCATTCAGTGTAATAAACACATCTTCAAGGACTGGCCTGGGATGAATATAAGATGTAACAAATGCGACCAAATGAAGAAATTACCTTGGTTTTTGTGAGCAAAGCTCCAAGTCCCCAAAACGTACCACCGCCGATAGAACTCCCACCAATGCGCTCAAATTTGTCTTCTGATTCTACCTATAAATAAGAGACAAAATGCTTAGAACATGTGTGGGAAATATAATGGCATGTTTTCATGGGCATTACATAAAAATATTATAAACAACTTGTAAACAATGCCCTTGAGTTTACAGTAACTGCATAAACTGCATGGCAACAATAATCTTGACTGGAGGTCAGCCATGTATTCCATTATAACCTTTACATAAATGACTTCTAGATATCAGCTGAGGGAATAGTTTCCTTCCTGGTCCTTTTTAAATATTTATTATACTGACAAAACTTGTACCTACAGCGTTCCATAGCCTTTACAAAACGCACTATTACTATTTTGCTGATAAAATCTCTACAAAATAATGAATCAAGGAGGTTTACCTTGACAATGGAAACCCCAGAGCCAATGTTAACTAAAAGATAGGGGAAGATGTCTGGGTGTGTGTTCTGGAAACGGAACTCAGAGTCTGCATGCTTCGCATAAACAAAAGCTTCATGGGGGATGTTCTTCAGCACAAAATTACAGCCTTTTATCAGACAGGTCATCTCATCCTCTTTATCTACTCTGTAAAGAAAAACATTTTAATTTTATTACAGATTATTTGTCTTCCTAATCCTGTCTGAAGCATTTCTGGTTACATTTATTTTGTTTAGTTATTCCACCCTCACATCTGATGATTGGGACTTTTGCTTAGGGTTCAGAATTGTATGGAATCCTGCAGGTTACAGTCTACTTCAGTCTAAACAAACAGGCTGCTGATCAAATATTATTACACAGAAATTATTGTTGAGGACAAGCACATCTGCTGACAGACACCTGCTGGCTGGCATGGTGCCGGGAAACAAATCCAAATATGCTTTCTTAGGACCACAGACCTTGGAAAGCTGAAGCTTCACTGGGAATCAAACCAATGTCACAATGACAGGACCAAAACATAGATCGCACTGCAACTTCAGAGCTCCACATAATTCATTTCCACTCATAGATAGGTACATGAACAAAATACATACGGTGCATGTGTTTCAGTTTTACTCACTTAAGTTTTAGCTTCTTCTCAATCAGATTCTTGAACTTGTAGGCCCCGCCTCCAGTGGCTTTGATGACTTTGGTTTCTGTGTTTACTAGGTGATCTTTAATGAAATCCAGACAGGTTTCAATATACATGTTCTCAAACTTGATGAAATGAAGTCGAGCTGTAATCTCCTCCTGTACAGAAATCTCATAGAGTGGCTCTCCATCTAAGTCTTGCTAAAAATACAAAAAATAAATAAATAAATTTAAAAAATAATTCAGTTTAAGAGCAAATGATAAGCCTTAATTTGTCACAAAGCAGGAAACCAGTCAATGAACCTGGACTGACCTATAACTAATAACACTGATATAAACTTTGGCACAACTTATGAATGTGGAATAAGTTACAGCTTTGACACAGATCAGATTTACAGCCAAGTCTGTTCACGTCCCAGAAAGCTTGCAGACAACCCCTTGCCCAATGTTTCTCCTAAAATCAAGGATATTAATACATTCTGAGAAAAAAAATAAATACATGGTAGAGGTACATTATTTGTCACACAGTGTACAGCAGTGTTAAAAGGTTCAGTTGTTCCCTAAAGTACATTACATTCTCAGTTTTCATTATAGAATTTTGTCAAATAAAAAAAACATAATATAAGTTCTGGAGATGAAATGGCGTCTGTGAAATCAACACAATTTTAATATCTACAATTACAATAGAATAACGTACAACTATGTTCCCTAATTAAAAGTACAAAGGGTACCACCACAGAGACAGCTAAAGGTACCACAACAGTGACAAATTTTCTGACACTGTAGGAGCTTTGCCCCACTTTGCAGCAACTGTGCAGTAAATTATTGCTCCAGCTCATTTCATTGGTACAGGATTGTGTTCCATAACTTGCTTGAATTCCCCTACTGCCTCCACTAGGTACTGGGCAAGTGAACTTAGTCTCAGTTGAAGCTGCTCCAGAAAGGCTTTATCCTAATAAAAGCTTGAGTTAGTTTCTTTACAAAATGAATCAAGTATAGAAGTCCTACCTGAATGCTTGCCTTCGTTGTATGATCAAATGATCTAACTTTGGCTACTTTGTGCTGAACAGTGGAATAATAGGCAAGTTTTGTCAAAGAACCACCTGCAGGATGAAAAGGCTGTCAGTGCAAATTTCACTTACCAGAGCCACAAAACAGAAAATATCTGCATGACATATAAGGTGGGAAATATAGAAAAACCCCATATCACAGTACTTCCAGACATCCATTCATTCATTATCTGTAAGCGCTTATCCAGTTCAGGGTTGCAGTGGGTCCAGAGCCTACTTGGAATCATTGGGCGCAAGGCGGGAATACACCCTGTAGGGGGCGCCAGTCCTTCACAGGACAACACACCTACGGACACTTTTGAATCGGCAATCCACCTACCAACGTGTGTTTTTGGAGCATGGGAAGAAACCGGAGCACCCGGAGGAAACCCACGTGGACACAGGGAGAACACGCCAACTCCTCACAGACAGTCACCCGGAGAGGGAATAGAACCCACAACCTCCAGGTCCCTGGAGCTGTGTGACTGCAACACTACCTGCTGCGCCACCGTGTAAACTTACATGTGATTTCTGAGTCTTCAATATCAATGTTACTATTGGCAAATGGTGTTAAATATGAGAACATAAGTTAAGGGACTATATTGCTTTATGACAAAATGCATAAGGTCCGATTAAAAATATGCATCTCCATATTTGTGGATTTTTAGTTTATAACATTTTTAACACACTTCCCACTGAATATTTCGATGAATGGGCCAACAGAAAAGCTCCAAAATTACTTGACATAAAATCTTTTTACACCAATTTCCATTGAGGGTTAAGGTTTTTTTTTTCCTTTTGGGAGATACAAGTTTTTCATTGGAAAACAACGATATATCACTTCACCATTAAATTATATTTGAAAATACACTGAAGCCAAATTTCTTCTAAAATAATGTTTCATGCAAATAGAAGTTATGTGAGAACATTATAAGAAAAGGCAGATATAAGCAGCATTAAATGTGTCTCAAATACAGCAGCCAGGGGTTGGGAATCTCACGTCCTGACCAATGCACTGTAACGCAATGCATTAGTCGACACCTCTAGAGGCCAAGAAGCTGGATCACAACAACAAAGGCAGACATTTTAATCCAGACTGACATTTTTCAAATAGGTTTACTCAGACAAAAAGATGCACTTGTGCTGACTGTATTTCTAAACTAACGTTATTTTAATCGTGTTATTTAAAATTGTATAGCTACTTCGTGCTAGTTATAAAAATAAATAATGTACTAGTTATGAATATGAAATAAACCTGCATAGTGCACCTTTAAACGGTTTCACGTATGGCTCTTATCACCACCACTATGAATGATTCTGATTCAGAAATTCGCTGGAACAAAGCATTTCGTGCAAAACTACTCAAAATACCTTGTACTTGTAATTCCGAGTTAACAATTTAATCCTATTTTAGAAAATAAGGAGATATTCCTTTAAGGAACAAGTCGTATTTGTCAGCCAACAGCAACAGCCCAGTCTGCGTTTCCAATGAGTCTTTTATAAGTGACCTGTGTAAAGTAGTGAAATAAACTGTATAAGATTCCGTGTGCGGAGCTGTTACGTACAGCACATTGTTCAGTGTCTCTACAAGTGAACTGTCAACTCAGCCAATCAACACAAAGTACAGCGCTCAAGCTTCCTAAACTCTGTATTCCAGAGGTGAAGGAAGCAGAGCTGAGTGTTTACTGATACCTATGTCTATGGCGAACCTCTTGGCGTTCTCTAAATTGCGGAATATTTCGTCTGGGGGGAGAGTAATGCTCTTGTCCAGACTGTGAGAAGATCTGTCCCTCTCGATCTCCGCGGGCGTCGCCATCTTCCTCCACTTGTTTTGCAAACGCAGCTGAACCTCAATCCCCAAAAAACTCCCTCCAACTTTCAACATAAAAGTCTCTCAAGTCAGGTCCCTGTGTCACATGGATATAACTGGATATTACAAATACTACTAATAATATTTTTAACAACAACAACAACAACAACAATAATAATAATAATAATAATAATAATAATAATAATAATAATAATAATAATAATAATAATAATAATATTCCTGGTATCACTGCTGCTAGCTGCTGGAGCTCTGCCCTGGCCTGGAAATAACAAAACATCCGTTATTTCTTTTATTTATCCGTTATTTAAAATTATTTTGTGACAGTCAGTCATGACTGATTTTATAACTATCTGTATGCATATATCAAAAGTGCCTCTCAAGAAAAACACTTTTCATGACACATTGGCCCTTTAAAGGTGCACTGATTTGGTTCCATTCAGAAAGATTGGTGCATTTCCACTTACACAAATTGGCTTGCAAATCTGAAAAGTTAGTTTCCAGCTGGAACAAAAGAAAAAAAAATTAGGTTCTTCAGTACTTAAACTGTGATAACATTTGTGAGTATGTGCATCTAAAGAAGCTTCTTAAAGAGCACAGAGCCTCATATACAATGTTATGATGCATTGGAGCTGGACAGGACATTTACAGCATGTTATATAAATTAATTAAAGGAAATATAACAGGAACATGCTGTTTGTTTGTTTTCTAGGGCTGTTTAAGCACAACATGAGGCTCGTTGACTAATTTTCTCAGCTGTTCCCCAGCTCAGCAGGACAGCTACCAACTCAGCAACATTTATACACATGTATCATATATCATTGTTCTGAGCTCACTGTAACAATAATTATGATACATTCCTGTCTCTATCCATTTATCTCTGGCTCTGGCACTGAATTCAGCAACTGAAATGGTGGAACCATGCCCCTGGAGATTATGTATACTTGATTTCCATTAAAACTGACGGAAATGTGGACCAGTTTTCTGGAGAGCAAGTTCCAAGACCCCTGAATGGAGTTTTGTTAGTAGAAAAGTGCTACTAGTGCACTAATGCATTAGTCAAGGCTACATCCAGCAGCCAAGCAGGTGAACCACACCAAAACAAACGTATCCTGGAAGGCCATTTTACAGACAGAATTTCTCAGGCACAAAATGCAGTAACGCTAACGCATATTCCTAAAACAATATGTTATTCATAGTTTTCAGTTAATTTGTAGTATAAAATCGCACAGTGCACATTAAACTAGAAACAATTCTGAGACTTTTATTAACGTATTTTATCCCTCCCGTTTAGAATAAGTCCCGCCTTTTTAGGGTTTTGATTGGCCTTCAGTGGTCCATTACTTGCTCTCTGATTGGATAGTATTTCTTTCTTATCGCTACACTGCTTTACTCTCACCGCAGTCTGCTTAATCAGCCAATCGTAGCACAGGAGGTGAGACGCAGATAGCCAATCATAGGGAAGATAGGTGGTACTTTGCCAAAGCGGGCGGGAGAGGTGAGAGCGCCGCTGTGGGGTGACAGCAGAGCGTACTGTGGAAGAAGGAGGCTCCACTGGAGTTACGAGTGAAATTTATCAGCATTTAACACATTGCTGAGTTTGAACGAAGCTTTGTTTGTATCACACGGAGGTCTCCTTTTGTAACCTACGTGGTATGGTACAGTCCTTCAGAGCGGAGGGGAATTTTCCGGAACTCTAGCCAAAGACGCGAAGTTTTTCCGTTAATTCTGGGCCAGGCGCGAGGGGTATGTAGCTAACGTTAGCTCTGCTAAGCTAAGTGATTAGCAACTAAAGGCGGCAGTCAGTCTTTACAAAACAGTAAGGTTTAACTGTAATTCATATTAATTTAAACTTACCGTCTGCCAATATTAAACCACAATTGTCTTAGACAGTCTACTTTATGCTCTGATTTGCGCTTTGTTCATAGCCAATGTGCTAGCTTTTCTCGAGGTCTCTGAATGAATTTAATTTAAATGGTCCAAATGCGATTTAGGTCATGTTATACAGTACTGATGTAAAACAGTATAGTTTCTAACAAAATATCACTTGCACTGTAGTTGGTCATTTTTCAACAGCAGGGATAAGTGATACACATTTGACAGTAACATATTTACACGCACTTCTCAACAGATATGCTCATTTTTCAGGGTTTACTCTGTTCTTTTATCTTCGTTTTCCATGAGACTTGCTTACATTACATTGCTTTAAAGAACGTTGATGGGAGACTTTTCAATTACCTCAAAACCTGTTTACGGTTTCTGCTTCTCACAGTCAAACTGACCGCAAACCTATTCAATTATATTAAGACACGGGCTCTAAAACTCAGCGGATACATGTGTTAGATGAATAATAATAAATCTGCTTGTATTTCATTTCTCAGTAACAGCTTCTAGACAGGTCCATATAGTTGACGATCTGTAGAGTTGAGCTGTTTTCTCTCAGTGGAAGGATGGCCAGAAACACCTGTGGATTTTTTTTTCTAACAGATCTGAAACAAGAGCTTGACTTCCTATAGCAACGATAACGGCTTGAGACAGTGTTAAGTGTCACATTTTTATCTTTTAATTATTATTTTTTTGAACTCTGTTTTGGTGGCACAGTGGATTTAAATTTAGAGTCGCTGCCCACAGCGTCAGGGTCCAGGGTTTGTTTCGGTTCCCTGTCTGTGAGGAGTTTGGTGCGTTCTGGTGTCTGCATGTGTTTCAGTCACGGTCCAAAAACATAAGTTAGTTGGTGGAGTGGCTGTATTAACTTGTCCACAGGTGTGTTTGAGTGAGTGGATCACTGTGTGATGCTCTGTGATGAACTGGAACCTTGTCCAGTGTGTGTTTCTGTTTTGCACTCAGTGATTGCTATGCCCTGGACCCACCCTGTACCTGAAGAGTGTGAATTTGTTATAGAAAATGAATGAATGAACTCTGGTATTAAAGCTTAAAGATGTGAATTTGTTTTATACTTCACAGCATTTTTGTAACTGCTATTCTTAAGTGCTTTTTTTAAACAGATAAATATACGTAGTTTGGAATAACTACAGACCCAGCACTCATTGAAATGCTTTGAGATGTAGACCTAGATTGAACGTGTTACAAAAATTTAACATTGACTATGTATGTGTGTGTGTGTATATATATAAATATAAATATAAATATATATATATATATATATATATATATATATATATATATATATATATATATATATATATATATATATACATTGATCAATACTTATTCTTTGGAGAAAAAACACACCTATCCTTAGCATAAAATTCTATTCCACTTTAGAGTTTAAAAGCTCCTTTAGTAACGAGAAGGCAGCTTTCCATTCCACTTCCTTCTCTGATTTACTGTTTGTTGAGCCATCACTAGTGACACATATGACCTAAATTAGCTGACCAGACACTGTGGTGTAAGTAAGTTGTCAAACCATATGACATATCTCTGCTTTTCATTTAGCCAAATCTGGTCTTTAGAGGTTTAGAGGAAGTGACAAGACACAGTAATGCTAGGTGGGTTTCCTGTCGCACCGAAGGCTGACTATTCTGGACAGGCCTGGACCTATCTAGTATTTTGCAGGTTGTAATCAGGCAAAGCTGATTATGAACGGAGTCTCCATGCCTCAGTACTTTAAACCAGTAGAGATGTTACTCAAGGGATTTTGCGGCTTGGGTTGTATGTATAATATATGGTAAGCTGTTGCTTGTTTGAACATTGTGTCCCAGTGTCCTAAAAGGGCACTTATTTAATATTTTTTCATAAATCTCTAATTTGCTGCACTTTATTGCTCATTATTCCAAATGTTTGTTGTGTACTAGATAACTGAAGAATTAGAAGGTGGGCTTCATGTGATTTATCAAACATGAGTGACACATTATATAGCCCCCCCCCCCCACCTGCTTTTGACACTTCAAATTGAAAAACGGAAACCTGGCCACAATTCTTGATTTTTGTAGATATGAGCTCTCAGTTAACGTATTGAGCTTGATGGGATAACGATTTGCTGGTTTGGTTATTTCTCATACTGACTCATTGGGACAAAATGGCTGACAAAGGGGAAACTTTTTAGGGGGAGCTCAAAAGTGGCATTTGAATTTCATGATCTTCTTTTTCTTTCATGTAGCTGTTTATTAGGTCACATGTATTCTGCATCTTTTTGGAGTTTTAGTCAGTAAGCCAATTCCTATGGTTAAAAAAAAACATATAACCTAAATTACTTGGTTATATTTTATTTGGACTGTGATTTTTGCTATTGTGGTTTTCTTTTCATGAATAGAATTTTTGTCAGAGAGCTTAGCCTCTATCATACAGCATTTGCTGAATGAAAAGTTGATTAAAAGTCAGCAGGTCCAATAAGGCAGCACATAACAAATAATCATCACTCAGCCTCAGGCATATAACTGATTTGTTTTGGATCTTTTTTTTAGAACTGAAGAGAAGTTGTTTTTAACGTTAGAATGGCAATTTATGAAACACACTGTTAAGTTTTCTGGAGGCTGACATGTCATGTTCCTCGTCCTTCAGTGCTGCTCACAGCATTCTTCACCGGTTGCTCCTCCTGATACTTTATCTGTGACACAAAGCGGCGTCTAATATCTTTGACATAATACTGGGTAAAAACCTGGTGTATTGGCATGAAATTGGGTCTTGAAGAGGAGGCCTTTATTTTGAATAATCATATAATGATCATACATATTTTTGAACCACCAAGCCTGTTTAACTTAAATAATAACATTTTGACTTGTTTACACTATTGACTTGTTTATTTGTTAACGGACAAATGAAGAACCGTTAGGTCATGCACAGGTGGCCTTTGCAGGCATAAAGTCACTGCATATCCTTCTTCCTTTTTGAAACTAAAGTTATTTGAATATGTTCCCCCTAAACAGGAGTCCCCAGTGTAACCCCTGCTTCAGAATACAGTTATTATTTTTCTGGGGCTGTAGTTTTCTTCCAGAAGTTGAACTCAAGCAATGTTAAGGGCTATTTGCTGTCAATGGAGATCACTGATGGTTTTGGCAGTCCTTTAGAATGTGATCAAGTATAAAGACATGTTTCCATGGTTAGGTTTAATTTGCTGAAAACATGAACATGGCACAAGATTGCTCCTAAGATTATTTGAAGATGAAAGCTACAAAAAAAAAGCTTATTTGCTGGAAATCTGAGCTGCCTAAATTCTTAACTTCACCAGTTTAGCACACTCATCTTCATTTGGTTTCTGAGCCTCTTGTTGAATGCTATTAGCTGGCTCATATGAAGCTGTTGCAACTGATTACTGAGAATTTCAGTGGGGCAGATGTGTTGCAGATACTTCTGGCTGTGGTTTTAAAGTCCCTAAAGGGATTTTTCATCCCATGAATTGATGGAGAATAGCTAGCCTCTCCCTACTCTCCACCCTTAGATGGAAAAAGTATGTCTCAGGGTTGTTCAGAATTAGGCTAGATAGTGATAGAAGAAGGAAAAGCTGTGAGTTTAACACAAAAGAATAGTGTCGGAGTGGGACATTGTGAAATCTGCTGTTTTAAAATTTCACATATTGGAAAGTCCATGTGGGTGTAGTGTTTTGCTGTAAGACCTTTGGTTTTGGTTGAAAAGATACAGGTGGTCAGCGCATTTACACATTTTCTTAATGGTGGGTTTGTTACACATGGCATTTAGATAAACTATGTAATTTCTAATGCATAGACTTAACCACCTGTCTTGCAATGCTGTGGTACCCAGTCCAGTGTGTTTAGTTACATTGTTCCCAGTGATTCTGTTTAGACTGTTGTTAGGTAATTTGGGCTGGATCTTAAATCCGAGCCTCTGTTTCCTCTAGGTGGCAAGCTCACAGTCCCTCCTCCTCCTGTAACACACTTTGTAAATGTTGTTGTGATCTGACTGCTGGTGATTGTAGCGGACACACTTCTTTCTGACTGTTCTGCACAAATGCACATTCCTGCGAGTGGGATTCAGAGCTGGACCGTGAGGGGATGTGATTAGAGTCACCAACCGTCCCGTATTTGGACAAGTGCTGTGCCACAGTTTTATCCCCTATCTTTGAGGTGTGAGTGTTCAGACCTTCCTCAGCCGGAGTTGGGAAAGATACTCCACGACTCCTCAACAGAGTGCACTTCTCGTTGGTCGTCACTTTTATTATGCCAATCAGCAGCCAGAGTTAGCTGTCCATCATTTAGTGCTGCTGCCAATGGAGTCACAGTTCCGCCTACAGGGGTTTGTTTTGAGGTGGCGCTGGGATAGGTTACCAAACTATTTTTTTGCATTTAAGCTTCAAGCTCATTTAAGTTTGCACTAATTTGTGGGAGGATGAAGAAACGTTATTGTGGCTTTTAATAATGGTCTTCTGACCATTCCTAGGTTTAGGCTTTTTTTCTATAGGTAACAGGTCCTTCAGCGTTGCTGCCCCACACTCTTACTTCTCAGAATACTTTTGCTTTCTCATATTATAAAGTGTATTTGGGTATGTGCAAGGTGTGATTATATATGTTCTGCCATTCTGCTGTAACGGTGTAGACCCCAGCTCAAAGCGTGCATTAAGTTACCTGTTTTAATTATCATCTACAATTCGTATGTCTCTTACCACTAATAATTTCAGACTGTTTCTTCTCTATCTCCTTTAATATCTATCAACATTCAGTGCGTTGTGTAGAGAGCAGCATACAGTGATATAGGGTGATGTCATAGGGAACCAGAGGTGCAACAGGCCTCAGTTCCAACTCCAGCTGCATCGCCCCTGACCACACACCTCCATCCAAAGCCACAGCTGCTTTGTGTTTTTAAGGTCATGGTCCTGCTCTCCCCCACCCCTGGGCTCCGCGCCAGGATGATCCCATTGTTGTAAGGCTGGCTGACTGCCTTTCCCCAACACACATACAGTACTCTTCAGTTGTCAGAGCTTTTTTTTCCAAGTCTTTTTTTATTTCATTTTTCAGTCAAAAATAATGCTATTAATTTTTCTGAAGTTAATTCTGTGCCACGATTCACATAGAAGTGATGTGAGGAGATCAAGCTGTTACTGAGAGAAGGAAATGGGCAAAACATGAAAATCAGAAACAGTTGTTGTCAGAAATGTATTAAATTTGTTGTCTGAAAAGAATGAAAATTGTGATGTAGGCAAAAGTGGATGAACGCTATGTAAATATTTACTGATTGTCTTTTTTTGTGTCTCATTTTTAGTTTGCTGAGCTATTTTGAGTAGTGACCCTGCCATGCGTGAATACAAGCTTGTGGTGTTGGGCTCTGGAGGTGTGGGCAAGTCTGCACTGGTGAGTGCTCTGTCTAGAACTAATCAGTTTGTATAATGTCATACAACTTTGAAAATCAAGTTTATTTTACAGGACACAGTGGTTTTGTTTTATCCTGAACTCCAGTATATTTTATTAAAAATTCTTGAGTGCTGTCAAATTTAATTTGTCCATTTTTGATTCTTTATTGTGTGAATATTAAATTAATTGCACATTTATATATTTATTTATTTATTTTCCCATTTCATTGCTTTTAGTTTTAATACAGATCTCATTTTCTGTTCGACTGATAAGTCATTCAGTAAATTAGGGTCTAAAGTTTGTGAAGGAAAAAAGAGACATGATTTCTCATCTTAATTGGTAATGTGACAGCTGAAGTCATGTTGTCAGCAGGAATTTTGAAGCTAATAGAAGCATCTTAACTGTTCAGATCTAAAATTCCTCAATAGTAAATGGATGCTGCAAAGGGAAAAAAAACAGATAATAAACTGAAAAAAGGTAATAAAACCAAAAACTCTTTTTTCCCTGGACCATAAGCAGGAGGTTTTTGACAACAAGTCCGTCTCTCAGCTTTATCTCACCAAGCATGCTTTTCATTTACTGAAGGCAGAAAGAAGGAAATGAAAATGGCAGCTTTCTGTGCCTGGTAAACATCAGAAGGGAGAATATCAACACACATTAGTTGTTTGTGCTTCACAGCTTCCTGGCTGTCAAGAAGTACAAAGGGATTGTAACCAACTACTAAACATGATAGTTTTATTTTCAGATTATGCTAATTTGTTCAATTGCGTATGGTCCTCTCAATTGAAGAGATTATGTATAAAAAACTTTCTGTATGGTTCACACAATATAAATACCCCTGGGGTAAATCTAACATTCTGTACCACAATGTTGTGTGCAGGAATACAGTTACCTATAAGCATTCATTCTCAGTGAATCAAGAATAGCATCTTACCATTGCAAAATAATGATGCACACTTTTCATTTTCCTACTACAATATCTTACAGTGATAAACAACCTAATGCAAGTACACACATGCATTTTTTTAACACCTTTAATTTAGATGTTTACCTTGTTCCAGTGGTTTCTATGTAGTTTTATCTTATTTACAAGATTTCTGAACAAAGTAATCTGTATGTTTCTCAGTTACTCCTGTAATCGATAGTGACAGCCCTAGTGATATTAAACATTCTGTGTTAGGTTACTGTTAAATCTGGTTGTTTGTCTCACAGACCGTACAGTTTGTCCAAGGAATCTTTGTGGAGAAGTATGACCCCACAATAGAAGACTCTTACAGAAAGGTAAAAATTTCCTCTGTTCTTCTTATTTTACATCTCATATCTCCACCCACGTGATTGGGTTTAGTTTGTCCTTACCTAACCTATCTGCCACTTCCTGGGTTTTATTTTTTCTTTCTTTTTTTTTTTCTTCAGCAAGTAGAAGTGGATGGGCAGCAATGTATGCTGGAAATCCTGGACACAGCAGGAACAGTAAGTGGCGTTAAACTCCCTGCAGCATGCTTTCACTGAGCAAACAGCTGTATTACACTATGCTACAGCTGAACAAAGGAATCAATAACATTACATTGCCTGTTTTTATATAGGTCTACAGGCATTTGTCAGTGGTTTTTAGCTTGAAAGCAGATCTAAAATATAAAGAACTAAATAGCATGGCTCTTTATGACTTAGTTACACGGTGGTTGGCTGTGTGGAAGGTTACTATCCTTTAATTACAAACCAGAAAGGTAATGTGTGCCTGTTGATAACCTCTGATTCTGTGCTACTGTGACCGTGCTTAACACCAGGCTCCTCCAGTAGAACTGACCTTGGCTAATGTTAGTCAGTTGGACGGAATTATATTTGACATGGACTGAAAAAACAAGCAGATGTTAGAACACCCTTATTACATTTAAAGGTGTTTTTAATAAGCACTTTTAAAGAGTACAGGAGGGAAAAGCCACTAATTGGTCATTTTTCTTTCCCTGAAACAGGAGCAGTTCACAGCGATGAGAGACCTGTACATGAAGAATGGGCAGGGGTTTGCTCTTGTATATTCCATCACAGCACAGTCCACATTTAATGACCTGCAAGATCTACGAGAACAGATTCTACGAGTAAAAGACACAGAAGATGTAAGTATGTTAGAGAAACTGATGCAGGAAATACTAGAGCAGTGTAATAGAAATGTGGATCCTTGAAACTGAGTTGAAATAAGTTCTTTAGGTGATGATTTAGACAAAGCCTTTCGTCACACTTTGGTACAGTTAAAACATTTTTGAGGTGGAAGATTCCTGCCATGCTATAGCTTAATACGTGCCCAGCCCAATGCCTGGAGCAAGCCTAAACCCTTCCACTCGTCCCTGGGCTGTGCCACTCAGAGGATGCCCTTTTTTGGACATGTGTGGAGGGAATGCACTGAGCCCAGGATAAAGCCCCCAGCCCAGGGGAGTGTGGCCTGGAGCAGTTAGAAGCGTTGGAATTTGTTATGATTGGCCTTTTCACTGCCTGCTGCACTTCCTCTTTCCTCATGCTAGCTCTGTGGCTTGATCAGAATTTAGAGCTCTATTATATCCTATATCCAGCCAAGATCCCATTTGAAGAATGAGATGGAAAAATAGAAGATTTAGATTTATTTCATCCTGGAAGCGCAGAGGAAAGTAGAGGTGGGCAGTCTGATGTTATTGCGATTAAATTAAAAATGTAGTAAGTGCTTGGTCAGTACCATATCATAAGCAAAGTCACACAGTGTCACTGATGCAAAGGGCATCCTTTAGAAAGAATCAACGTCCTTTTGACTGCTGAAGACACCTCTCTATGGAGAATGGTTAGCTGGCTGAATATGTGAATGATTTATAAGCAACTTTACAGCCCGTGTATAGCAACTGCATAAAACTCTAGTAGCAAGAAGCTGATTGAATATTCTCCATTTGAAACATTGATTTGCAAAGAAATCTTTGGACATTATTTTAAATAATTCGACTTTTGCTGCTGAATGATGTCTCTTTTGAGCTTATCAATGTTATATATACACAGTATTTATTTGTGTAAATAGTTTTTAACTATCGCAGTGTTATATTTCTGCTGTGTTGCCTTCCCTTACTTGCCAGGGATACATAGGTTGTGCAAAAGTAAATATTGTTTCTTCTGGGAGGCTCATTTACATTAAGATTTATGCACCTATGACACACAATCAATAACTTACTGACAGCAAATTATGGCTTCAAGGTGGAGCTATGTAAACATAGCCGACATTCTCTCCATGCTTGCATTTTTCTCAACACCAGGCCCAAATGTTTGGTACTGAATCAGGGCATTCCACCTTGTCTGCTCTATAGAGCCACAGTGCTCTAATGTTTGTTGTAGCTCTGTCGACCTCTGGGGAACTGTACTAGGCCTAGGCCTGTTTGGATTTTAAACATACTCCACACGGCCAGTGAAAACACAGTTGACACCCCATTGCTGGGCCCATGGTTCAACGGCTATGGGGGTGGTGGAAGGTAAAGACAGAGAGAAGGAAAAGGCTGTAGAGAGAGAAGAAAATATTTTAGCATCCTGTAGTTTTTCTGGAGGCTGTGGTAGAACATTTACTGACTGTAGAAGATGCTTCTACTGATTTTAAAATAGGTGGTGTTTCTTAAAAGCCATAAAATACCTGTAATTTAGATTAAGTTAGCTTAATACGTAACCCCTTAAAACCAATTTATTTATTTTTTTAATAGGTGTGCCCTAATCAGTATGATTTGTTTATATATTGCTACAGTCCAGTAAAACTTGTTTAATATGAGAATGTTTATGTTTAAGCTTGAAATGTTTTAGATTGATGTGTCATCCCTGCACACATGCTGAGATGGTTGTAGCGACTGCATGGAAATCAAAGCTAGGACGCAGACAGGAAGTAGATTTTTATCCTGCATGGGCGGGGCTGAAAATGTTTCCTTCTCCCCCTCTGTCCCCAAACATTGTTCATACAGTTTACAAACAGCGTTTGCCGTTTTAACTTTACAACCAAAGCTTGGCACACTGCTCAGATGTTTTCTGTAACAAGACAATCAATTTGTTATAATCAATAAGATTTGTTATAAACCTAATGCGCAATCTCTTCTCATACTTGTCATTGTTGACATACATTTAGTTCTCTATTGTATTGTTATATTTTTTATTATTATTTATTATAGAGGCCTCATCTCATCACCTCATATTACCCTAACGTGTAACCTAACGTCTAACTGGTGTTTTGGATCATCAGCTGCCTAGCTGCTTATCCACCTCCAAACTTAAGCAGGCCATGAGCATTGACCACACAGTATTGATCTGTGTTTACAGGTCGTACAGAATCTGAACATGTTCCAATACACAAACCTAACAGATCACCGGGGCGCTCAGCAGCTGAAATAATGTTAAAAATAAGTACAAAGGGACACGTAATGATTTTATATATATATATATATATGGGCGGCACGGTGGTGCAGCAGGTAGTGTCGCAGTCACACAGCTCCAGGGGCCTGGAGGTTGTGGGTTCGATTCCCGCTCCGGGTGACTGTCTGTGAGGAGTTGGTGTGTTCTCCCCGTGTCCGCGTGGGTTTCCTCCGGGTGCTCCGGTTTCCTCCCACAGTCCAAAAACACACGTTGCAGGTGGATTGGCGACTCAAATGTGTCCGTAGGTGTGAGTGTGTGTGTGTGTGTGTGTTTGTTGCCCTGTGAAGGACTGGCGCCCCCTCCAGGGTGTATTCCCGCCTTGCGCCCAATAATTCCAGGTAGGCTCTGGACCCCCGCGACCCTAGAATTGGATAAGCAGCTACAGATAATGGATGGAGATATATATATATATATATACACACACACTTTTTTTTTTTTTTGTATATTGCTATCAAACCCAACATTGACAAAGGTTGTTTGAAAGTCTGTTACTGCAATGTATGCTTGCTTATTTGTTTAAGTAACACCAACAGCCCTACAAGAGTAATGCCTAATGTTCTCTATCCCTCTCTCCTTCTTTGTCAAAGGTGCCGATGATCCTGGTTGGTAATAAGTGTGATCTGGAGGATGAACGAGTGGTGGGGAAGGAACAGGGGCAGAATCTGGCCCGGCAGTGGAACCAGTGTGCCTTTTTAGAATCTTCTGCCAAATCAAAGATCAATGTTCTTGATGTAAGCACACGCTACTAGTTTCTCAGCATCACTAGCATCTACCTGCTTTCCATTTTCTTTGCATAGACCTGTGGTGTTCCTTGACAGCTTGGGTATTTTTCTTTTCCTACAGATTTTTTATGACTTGGTCAGACAGATAAATAGAAAAACACCAGTGGAAAAGAAGAAAGCCAAAAAGAAATCCAACTGTGTGCTCCTGTAGAGGTCTGTACTGACAACAACTCTAAGCTAGGTACATTTACTTGTGTCATTCTTAAATTCAAGTTCTGCTGACTTAGCGCAATGTCCTCATTATGTCAAAATCCCCTTTGTACCAATGAGTCAGGCTTTGTTAGAATTTCTTTTTCATATTACACAAGCACGCATACGTCAAATTCCAGTATACTGATGCTGTGTGCAATCTGATGATATTCTGTCAGAGGAGGAGAAGGTTAACTGGGTGAAATAAGAATGGGATTGCTTGGTCTTAGGTGTAAAAGCCAGTCTTTTATGGCTTTTTACACGTGACATTCCACTTGCATAGTTTAGATTCCACCTATTTTAAAATAATCTCCATGTATTGTACAAACGTCATAGTGACCAAGCATATTGTCCACAAGGGGGCAGCAGTTGCACATTCTAGCTAAAACGATTCTGGTCACCAGTTTTAATTTTACAACTCTTCAAATTTACTGAGATGGTACATTCACTTGTAAATTTGTTGTTCTTTTTTCCTGTTTTAGTTTATTTATTTATTTTATTATTAATTGTGATCCTTTTTTTCCCCCCCCTTTGTCCACTTTGCAGAATGCTGTAATGAAAAAACTGTTGCCCCATTTTGGAACGTGCTAGCATTGCCATCCTCAGTGAGCAAAGCTATGGACCAGCTGACCGACAAACCTGAAGAACAGGATACACAAAGAGGGAACACGAGGAGTCATCTCTCTTTGATTCCAGAAAATCTGAGGAGAAACCTTCATTTAGCACAGTTTGAGTAGAACTCATTTTCAGTAATCCTCAGGAACATTAAGTCAAGTCTCTTCCATTAAACAAACGAGAAACGCTCAGCATTTCATTCAGAGAACCGAGACCGTTTCAGACCTGGGAAACCTTTAAATCACAAACGTACATCAAGTTCAATACCGTTCAAAATCAATACAAGGAATACATACGAGGACAATGTCTGAAATCAAGAAGGAGCAAGGTGATACAGGACTGTCACAAGCCAGTTCTTTGGTCCTATAACATTTAATAGTCTACCGAATCTCACAAAAGGTTGGATTCTTTCTCATAATTCCAGCTGAACTCAATTTCGCAGTGGCATCGTACCTTGTCCACGACAGGTGGAAGAAAGGAATCAAAGAAGACTTAGCAGTATTTTTTATTTCCAGCGCAGCTCGTCTGAAGACATGGAAAAATGACTAAATTTATATGATTATAGGCATCCTAATGGCAACCAGCATGACCACATCTTGTGATTTAAATGTCGATGTTGTAAATGAAAGCAAGTGAAAGTGTTGCCTCTTCAAGTTTTTGCTCCTTTCTTGACATCAGTTATGTAAATGTTTATATACTGAGCTGGCATTAACTGTATATAAATGCTGTTCTCCCATTTACAAACATGGACGTTTTCATCCGGATATTGACCCCTAACCTGTGACTATTTTGTATTTAGTCACTTGGCTTTCTTAGCTCCATAGCATACTCTAATTCTAATATTAGTATTTTTTTTTTTTTTTGGACATGCACAACTATGGGCCTTTTGTAGTGTTAAAATTGGGTACATGCTGACTGATTTTTTTAGGTCTCTGAGGCTTAAATATATTGTACTAAATCTCCTCTATTTCTTCTCATGCGTTTCTGTCAAAGGATGTTCTGGCTTTTATGGTTGATTAAATTTTAGTACGTTTTCATTATATTTGAGGGTTTGTGTTAACTTTCTCTCAAACTTGAATCTGCTTTGCCTTGGCATTTTGAGGATCAATCACATTTAATCAGTCTACCGTCGTAGCTGGAGAACTTTTAGAGCAGTTTGTTCTATCATCACAGCGGTAGCAGACGATAGAATCAGGATGTTTATATTACAGCAACATAAAGGGCTAGTGGCACTCAAGTGACTGGCATCACTTTTCTGTAGATGTAGCAGCTTCTTGGCTACCTTTTACAGACTTGTCATAGCACTAGTAAAACTTAATAGTAAAGTATTAAATAGAAATGTTCCCAATTAAACCGTTCGAGTCACATTTTAGCTCCATGACATGCCTATCTCTGGTTTAATACTTTGAGAGATGCAGTATGTCTTCCACCAGTGAGCACTAGATGGCAATGTCTGATTAGCTCTTTGATTGAGACTTGTAGATGGTAACATCTGTGGGTCTATGATATGCATAGAGTCTAAAAGCTAATGTTATGATACGATGCAACATCTGATTTACAGGATATGGTTAAACATCTAGTTTTAAGCCTTTTCAAAAAAGAGTAGAGGCTGTTACAACTACAAAGACAGGAAATGCCTCCTGACCATGTTGTGCAGACACGCCTGCAGACACTTTTTTGAGTCGCCAATCCGCCTACCAATGGCTGTTCTTGGACTGTGGGAGGAAACCCACGCAGACACGGGGAGAACACACCAACTCCTCACAGACAGTCACCTGGAGGAAACCCACACAGACACAGGGAAAACACACCACACTCCTCAAAGACAGTCACCTGGAGGAAACTCACGTGGACACAGAGAGAACACACCACACTCCTCACAGACAGTCACCCGGAGGAAACCCACGCAGACACAGGGAAAACACACCACACTCCTCACAGACAGTCACCCGGAGGAAACCCACGTAGACACAGGGAAAACACACCACACTCCTCACAGACAGTCACCCGGAGGAAACCCACGCAGACACAGGGAGACCACACCACACTCCTCACAGACAGCCACCTGAAGGAAACCCACGCAGACACGGAGAGAACACCACGCTCCTCACAGACAGTCACCTGGAGGAAACCCACGCAGACACAAGGAAAACACTACATACTCCTCACAGACAGTCACCTGGAGGAAACCCACGCAGACACAAGGAAAACACTACATTCTCTGGAAGGAAAATAATTTTTCATTATGGAAATGTGTTTTAAAAAATAAAAATAAATACAGAAGTCCTGAATATTACACAGATCTTATGAAATACGCTCTTAACTTAAAAATCTACAAATATAATATATTGTACAGAAAATGTACCCTTTATTGTAGCACCACAGTGACAGTTCTGACAGTGTACTAAAGTTTGAGAGATTAACAAGGTGAATTAAGGCATGGACATGGAGATACTAATTGAAGTTAGTTACATTAACCGACATGTTATCTTTGCAGTAAGGCAGGAATCTGTGGAAATGTTTGACTCTATCTCATCAGACATGTCCTGAAATAATCTAGCGCTGCCTTGAAGAGTTGAAAGTGATATGGTTTCAAAAAGCTGATGCAGTTCTTCTCTGATGTAGTCCCCAGCGAGGCAGCCGTCTGAGAGGCGGTTCTCTGATCGCTGTTCTGTGCCGCATCAGGCTCCTGTCTCCTCGTCTTTTCTCTGACGCTCCCCCGCTGACTCACGCTCGTGGGCCGCAGTGTGCAGCCCTTATTTAGCTCCCTCTTATTAGCCTGTTATTGTGTCGCTCTGTCTCCTTTCTCCTTAATTAATGGCACACTCCCCCACTGTTAACTCCTCATTGACATTTCAAAGCAATGCATCCCTCGTCCACTCAGGCCTCCATTACCATGCCTGTCACAGGCCGCAGCTCAGCTTCTCAACCTCACTTTGTGTTTGTTTGAGTGCTGCCCTGTGAAAGCTATTGTTAGATCGGATGTCAAGACCAAACAGCTTGATGTGCTTGACCCACACAGCCAGTTTAACAGAATTTATTGTTGTGAAAGGCCACGAGGAGATGCTTTGCATCGGGGTTGTTAAAGTTATGACCTAAACTGAACACTATTTCAAATTTTCTTTTTCCAAGTACAAGACAATCTCAGAGCTATAGACCCTGCTATAAAGAACTGTATACGTTGTGTTTTGGATGCTGGAATGATGGTCAGCCAGCATAGTTATGCTGGGTGAATGACTGGACCAGCATGAACCATCTCAGACCACAATGAGATAAAAGAAGCAAACTTCAGGCTGCAGACACATCTTAAACATTTGAAGTGATCAACAGAAACTAAACTCATTTATCTACAATATAACAACTCATACACTGAACAATCATTGGATTGGGAACAACCACGTTGTATTGTCCATTTTATCAGCTTCACTGACCATACAGGAGCATTTGTAGTTCTACAATTACCTGTTTTTGAGTGGCTCAGACAAAGCAGTGCTACTAGAGTTTTTCAATGTCTCAGTGTCACTGCTGGATTGAGAATTGTTCACAATCCAAAAATATCCTGCCAACAGCGTCCTTTGTCCACTGATGAAACACCAGACGACAACCAACACAATCTGTGCAGCAACAGATGATCCAGTGTCTGTCTGTACTTTACATCTACACAATGGACTAACGAGGTAGGTTTGTGTAACAGAGTGTGGACACCGTATTTAAAAACTTGAGCAGCACTGCTGTGTCTGATCAACTTTTAACAGTACAATACACACTAACAGACTACTGCAACATCAGTATCACAGCAGTGCTAAGAATATTCCACCGCCCAAATAAAACCTCCTCTGTGGTGGTCCTGACCCCAAAGAACAGGGTTGAATGAGGCAAACAAAGTATGCAAAGTAACAGGTGGATTTTAATTGTAGAACTAAAAAGTGTTCCTGTGTGGTCAGTGGAACTGATAAAATGGATAGTGAGTGTAAATACAAGTAGGTGCTCCTAATCCAGTGACTGGTCAGTGTTTATCACACAGATGCCAGGGACGACGGGCAGATGCCTGCCTCTGATAGTGGGATTTATTCAAGTACTTTATGTGAACCACTTGAGAATGACACTCAAATGAATAAAAGCCCCCTGAGAGTATTTACAGCTTCTGTGCAAGTCAGCAGCTTGTTGATTTCCAGGATGAATGTTACACCACCAAGTTTTGAGGCACTACGCTGGATGGCGAGGGCTGGATTCTCACCAGAGTGTGATGTGATTACTGTATAATAGTTTACTGTTTTAAACAGGCTAATTAGATATAATTGGCTTTGCAGATATAAGTAAGCAATCTTAACATTAAACATTCATTCATTATCTGTAACCCTTATCCAGTTCAGGGTCGCGGTGGGTCCAGAGCCTACCTGGAATCATTGGGCGCAAGGCGGGAACACACCCTGGAGGGGGCGCCAGTCTTTCACAAGGCAACACACACACTCACGGACACTTTTTTTGAGTCGCCAATCCACATACCAACGTGTGTTTTTGGACTGTGGAGTAAAACCAGAGCACCCGGAGAAAACGCACACGGACACTGGGAGAACACACCAAAGCGGGAATCGAACCCACAACCCTCAGGTCCCTGGAACTGTGTGACTACCTGCTGCACCACCGTGCCACCCACATTAAACATTAATGAGGCTAAATTGACAAAGACATACTTTAAAACATGTTTTACAATTGAGTCAAATATGTAGTAGTTTCTTCTGCATCAATATTAACTAAAGCGTTCCAAAAATGAAGAAAGAAAAATATCTGTACATAGTATGTGTCATGACAAAAAAAAAAAAAAGTGGAATTATAGGCTCCACTACACTAGGGGCAGTAAACAAATGCTATGAATCAACATCAACTTATCCCACCAGACAAGCTTTTATTACAGCTTTTTATTACATACATATTTCTGTTTTTGTTTTTTAGTCTTTACATTTGGAAAGAAATCTATTACTACCGCTATGACCAATGTTCTGACTTAGCACTTGGGTGGATTTTCTGCATCTCATAGTCTAAGAAATCCCAAAAACATGCATCCAAATCTAGATTCTGTGGTGGCCAATCCATGTTTGCTGATCTAGAGAAATTTTCCTCAAAAGAAAACAGCTTTTGATGCCTCCATTAGGAACACCCACAAGAATGCCCCCAACTACTTTTCGTTCAGGCTACTCTGGGTTAATGGACCTAACTGGAAAACAAAGAAGTTGCCCCAATTTGTAAGTAATTGTCCAAATCACTTCCCCTTATTTTCCTTTGTAAACCCAACCGTGCAACTTTCAACCAGTGTGCTGTAAACACCACACAGCTGTCTTTCAGCAACACATTATGTATACAGTGCTAATGCTAAGCTTCCTTCCTCTTTCCTTTCTGGCTTCCTTCCTGTCTCTCATTCATTCATTTATTTAGTCAGTATAGCTTTCTCTCCTTATTCTGACCTTCCTTGTCCACTCAGATTTAGAATGCTTCTGTTTGTTGCTTGTTTAGAGGGTTTATCAAGAAAATGATACCATGCTAGCAATGTCTATCAAGAAAACCCTTGAGCTCTGCGCTAGCAACTTCAAAGGCCTCAAATTTAATCTTCTGAGAGCTACTTCTTAATCATCCACTCAAAAGTCCTCAGCACCAATGTAAGAGGTTATTTTTTTCAGTAATGACGTCCTTCTATGCAGCTGGACCAATTAGCGGATTAGCCAGTGTTTCTGGTGGGAGGTGGTAGGGGGTCTTAAGTAACTGTTTATCAAATGGATTTTCTAATGTGGAGGAAAATATGATCTTGTCAGTGGTAGAGTGGGTAAAATGGAGCAGGAGTGGGGGATAAGGTGCACCAATGGGAAAATGACTGTTGCTTTCAGCTGATGACTCACTCCAGTCCTTGTCCCATGGGGACAATTTTATGCTGTTTTATTTAAAAAAGAAAAAGAAAAGAAAACTCACCCTGCAGCAGTGGCCCTACATTTTAGCTTTAGGATGAAGGGACTGGCTCACTTTCTATGAAGGCTTTACCCTAGATCAGAAGGTGGGTTTTTAAAATGGCTGACCAGTATTGCACTATAGCTGCACAAAGCTCAACAAATTAGCTGTTTTGACTAGAAATATAAAGCGTTAAGATATACTTGGTTCTCCATTTTTTTTTTTTTTTTTTTGACCACTGTTTAAGAAAGTGTCACACAATGTATATGACAGATATAAAGAAATAAACCATGAATAAACACAACTATGTGGTTTCTATGGGACAGCAATATACTGCATGTCATTGAAATTCATCTGCTTTGCATCCCATATATTCCACCATTGACAAGTGCGCATATATATATATATATATATATATATATATATATATATATATATATATATATATATATATATATATATATATATATATATATACACACACATATACAGGGGTTGGACAATGAAACTGAAACACCTGTAATAAACAATAATTTATTAGTATGGTGTAGGGCCTCCTTTTGCAGCCAATACAGCGTCAGTTCATCTTGGGAATGACATATACAAGTCCTGCACAGTGGTCAGAGGGATTTGAAGCCATTCTTCTTGCAGGATAGTGGCCAGGTCACTACGTGATGCTGGTGGAGGAAAACGTTTCCTGACTCGCTCCTCCAAAACACCCCAAAGTGGCTCAATAATATTTAGATCTGGTGACTGTGCAGGCCACGGGAGATGTTCAACTTCACTTTCATGTTCATCAAACCAATCTTTCACCAGTCTTGCTGTGTGTATTGGTGCATTGTCGTCCTGATACACAGCACCGCCTTCAGGACACAATGTTTGAACCATTGGATGCACATGGTCCTCCAGAATGGTTCGGTAGTCCTTGGCAGTGACGTGCCCATCTAGCACAAGTATTGGGCCAAGGGAATGCCATGATATGGCAGCCCAAACATCACTGATCCACCCCCATGCTTCACTCTGGGCATGCGACAGTCTGGGTGGTACGCTTCTTTAGGGATTCTCCACACCATAACTCTCCCGGATGTGGGGGAAACAGTAAAGGTGGACTCATCAGAGAACAATACATGTTTCACATTGTCCACAGCCCAAGATTTGTGCTCCTCGCACCATTGAAACTGACGTTTGGCATTGGCATGAGTGACCAAAGGTGTGGCTATAGCAGCCCGGCCGTGTATATTGACGCTGTGGAGCTCCCGATGGACAGTTCTGGTGGAAACAGGAGAGCTGAGGTGCACATTTAATTCTGCCGTGATTTGGGCAGCCGTGGTTTTGTTTTTTGGAAACAATCCGGGTCAGCACCTGAACATCCCTTTCAGACAGCGTCCTCTTGCGTCCACAGTTAATCCTGTTGGATGTGTTTCGTCCTTCTTGGTGGTATACTGACATTACCCTGGATACCGTGGCTCTTGATACATCACAAGTCTTGGTCACAGATGCGCCAGCAAGACGTGCACCAACAATTTGTCCTCTTTTGAACTCTGGTATGTCACCCATAATGTTGTGTGCATTGCAATATTTTGAGCAAAACTGTGCTCTTACCCTCTGCTAATTAGACCTTCACAGTCTGCTCTTACTGGTGCAATGTGCAATCAATGAAGATTGGCCACCAGGCTGCTCCAATTTAGCCATGAAACCTCCCACACTAAAATGACACGTGTTTCAGTTTCATTGTCCAACCCCTGTGTGTGTATATATAAAATTGTTTTCCTTAAATCTCATGGCTGCTATGGCTACCTTGTTAGATCCCATTACCTTTTGATGACCCTCTCTACTCTAAATTACATTATGTAATCCATTGGTCTGAACAGTTTCTGCAAAACCATTCACTGTGGCGCACTGCAACATTGTCACATTGACCATGTCATTTTCAAAGGATTTCCTTTACCCTCAAATTGACTTTAGGATTAGATCAGGTTCTGTCGTAGAGCTAAGGAAACATCTGCATCTCCAGATCTTATACAACCACAGTGTAGTTTTTTCCTCATCTTTCAACCAAGTTATAACATTTATGGCCAAATTGTGCTGTAGGTCTTGCTCTAGTCAGAGTTCCCCACTGGTAATGACAGTCATTACATAGATTACAATCAAGACCACCAATGATCTTTGAATTTCTTTTCTAGCTCCCATGTTAAAACATAACTAGGCACTTGATACAGGCATCACCAGGCATAGGAGCTTTTCAAAGTCCACCAATCATCTGAGACACCTATAGATTGGTGCCTCATATAAACACACACACTCAGGGGAATGTGGATTTTATGGTGTAAATCCCTCAGCCCATGATTAATGGTCCTTATTGGCCCGAGGAAAGGAAACAGTTTAACCCTATCTTGTCCAACACACTCTCAGTGATCCTTTGTCACGATTAATTAATGAAAATCTGCATGAATTGTTTTGCAAGTTCAATTGTTGCAGTCAATGGAATTGGAGCTCTTTGTGTCCTGTTTTGTTTTCTTTTCTTTTATCTTTATATAAAAGGAGTCCATGCTGCCTGAGTCGTTGGATGCTCTGTGAGTAAGCATCAAATTATAAGCTTTGCAATCACCTCAGCCTGTGGTGGACTGGCACTCTGTCCAGGGTGTACTCATACCATGTGTCCAAAGACTCCAGACCCACTGCAACCCTTACTGAAAGATTAATCTGTTACAGAAGATGAATAAATGAATGATTAATGTCAATATAAGTAGCTTCATATGTTTATTGTTGCGTGTAGCTTGCAGCAAGCAGCAAAACCTGGAAACCTGAGCATGCGCCTTCCATCACTGTTCAGTACTAGATGACCCTCATATAGCTAAAAAGCTAATAGCTTTTTTTTTTTTGGAGTCGCCAAACCACCTACCAGCGTGTGTTTTTGGACTGTGGGAGGAAACCGGAGCACACAGAGGAAACTCACGCAGACACAGGGAGAACACACCATACTCCTCACAGACAGTCACCCGGAGGAAACCCATGCAGACACAGGGAGAACACACCAACTCCTCACAGACAGTCACCCAGAGGAAACCCATGCAGACACAGGGAGAACACACCAACTCCTCACAGACAGTCACCCGGAGGAAACCCATGCAGACACAGGGAGAACACACCAACTCCTCACAGACAGTCACCCGGAGGAAACCCACGCAGACACAGGGAAAACACATCATACTCCTCACAGACAGTCACCAGGAGGAAACCCACGCAGACACAGGGAAAACACACCATACTCCTCACAGACAGTCACCTGGAGGAAACCCACGCAGACACAGGGAGAACACACCACACTCCTCACAGACAGTCACCCGGAGGAAACCCACGCAGAAACAGGGAGAACACACCACACTCCTCACAGACAGTCACCCAGAGGAAAGCCACGCAGACACAGGGAGAACACACCAACTCCTCACAGACAGTCACCCGGAGGAAACCCACGCAGACACAGGGAAAACACACCATACTCCTCACAGACAGTCACCAGGAGGAAACCCACGCAGACACAGGGAAAACACACCATACTCCTCACAGACAGTCATCGGAGGAAACCCACACAGACACAGGGAGAACACACCACACTCCTCACAGACAGTCACCCGGAGGAAACCCACGCAGACACAGGGAGAACACTCCTCACAGACAGTCACCTGGAGCGGGACTTGAACCCACAACCTTCAGGTCCCTGGAGCTGTGTGACTGCGACACCTGCTGCACCACCATGCTGCCCCTAAAGGGGACATATTATTAGAAAAATCTGATTTTAGTGAATTTCAATATTAATTTGGGCATCTGGAGCCTACCAACCCACACACTGTGAAGTTAGACTCCCCAGTCATTTTTTTATAATCTGCCAAAATCAGTAAAAATGGAATAACCAAGTTGTTCCAATTTTTTTTGCTGCTTTTTATGTAAAGTGCAGAGAATTTAGTGTTGTCCCACCTCTTAGATTTTCTCCAGTCACAACTTTATCACATTTATGTCTGGTCTCAAAGACGAGGCGAAACAGATCAGTATAAACCCAACGAGCAAAGAGAAATATGGACAAAATGGGAATGGAGAAAAACTGCTCCTCGCGCCTCACTCCTGGGCTCTCGCATTCGGAACAGGTCATTCTGAACAGGGCTGTTTAGATTGGGGCGTGATGGTGCTGTGCTGTTTGATCCTTGTGGTATTTTGACTAAGACTTGTCACAGACTTTTTATTAAGACTCCAGAACTTCCAGTGTTCACTTGTAGAAAAGGGGTAGAATATATCACTTGTAATCTTGTTTTTTTTTTTACCATATTATTTAGAATATTTTACAAAAGTAGTGGTGCCCCTGGTCAGATTGCATTTTGTATTTTTCCTTATCCTATGTAAGAATCACATCGTTGCACACTCTAATGTCTAAAATGTATTTATGTGGCTAATTCAACACATGAAATAGTATAAAGCATTAAAAAAACCCATGTAAAAATCATAGAATAAGCCAACCTCAGCGAACAAACAGAGTCTGTGACTAAAGTAATTGTCAGTGGTCATTTTTAAGTAAGTAATTGTATCATAGTTTTAAACCTTTGCACACAATCTCTGTCAGAGGCAGGAAAGACTAAACTAAAAAAAGGAGTCATTCCTCATTAGTGCAGGTTGGGGTCATCCATGTTCATTGTTGGGGCCATCCATGTCCATGTTGGGGTCATCACTGCTCATGGGAACTGTTCAAACCGAAGTCTGAGCTGTAAAGCATCCAGCAGACTGGCAGACTTACACTTATTAAGGCAAAGTCAGACACAGAATACTAATGCTATAGTTCAGAGTTCAGACTGGTTCCACAGCGGGCACATTAGGCCAGTTCTTATGGGAAAGAAGGGAGGGGTAGAATGAATCGGTGTAATTCACAGAGAGTGGAGACAGGGTGAGCTTGTGTAATTCAGCTGTACGGGAGTGGAACCGAGATAAGAGTAGAATAATAGTGTAGCTTACATATATATAAAAAGAGTGCAGACAAAGGCCTAGTTTGGCCAAAAACCTTATTTTTTGCCCTCTGCCATGTCCAGAGCTAAAGTATTTATTTGATATTTTTAAGTTGTAGCTAATTGATTTGAAATAGAAATGGTGCTTTTCTTCATGTGTTTTGATGACCACCACATGGTGCAAGATTGACCTCAGAACCCTGGACCTGTGCCCCACCACACAGCAGACGTCATATGAACATTGTTTCTTGGCCTTAATTTAGTTTAAAAATATTCCCTCCGTCTGATTTGATAAAAAATGAACCCATAACAGATGCCTTTTTCCAGACTGTTCATAGCATTTCAACCAATTGTAGACGTAGAGTGATGTCTTTTTGTAGACAAACATCAACCCTTTAGATGGTTTTCAACATTTTTGCTGGGTTGGCTACCTTCATTTACACTTGCTTAATTCAATAAGTTATTGCTTGGTATAAATGAGAAGGCTTTAGTGCAGAAGCCAGTCAGGTTGTAGTCCCACAGGGCAAGGTGTTATCTGGTACTGAGAAGGTCTGGGGACAACTACGTATCATTTGGGGATAATTAAGCGCATTTTGTGTTTTCTCTACACACACAGGACCCATTTACTGTAGCTTTTGTCCCAGCGGTGACTTTCCTACATAACACAAGGGCAGAAATCTTCTCACTTGTCTCTGAAACTGCTTAGTACATTGGTTCAGTGTTTAAAACCAGGTCATTGATGCCTTTGGCAGACACTGTTATAGCACCTTATAATTTAATCATGTTTGCAGATGGAGGAGATTTAACCAGTGGGAGTTTTGCAGACAGACTCTTATTAGTATGGTGTAATATGCCCAAGCTGGGAACTGAACCACAGTGAGGACATGTGTTGTTCACTACATTGAAACAATTGCCTCTTGTTCTTTCCCGTTAGCTTTGAGAAGGGGGGCATTTGTGGTTAATTTTTCATTGGTCACACTCTCACTCTCTCTCTCCATCTCTCTCTCACCCTCCTTCTTTATCTCACTCTCTCTCTCACTCTCTCCCTCTCTCTCACCCTCCTTCTTTATCTCTCACTCTCCCTCTCTCTCTCTCACCCTCTCTATCTCACACACTCTCTCCCTTTCTCTCACTCTCTCTCTCTCACCCTCCTTCTTTATCTCTCTCTCTCTCACACACTCTCTCCCTCTCTCTCACCCTCTCTATCTCACACTATCTCCCTCTCCCTCCCTCTCTCTCACTCTCTCTCTCTCTCCCTCTCACACTCCTTCTTCTTTCTCTCACACTCTTCCTCTCTCACCCCCCCCCCTCTCTCTCTCGCTCTCTCTGTGTGTGTGTGTGTGTGTGTGTGTGTGTGTGTGTGTGTGTGTGTCTCAGAGAGCCCAGGGGAGCATCACTGTGTAACCTGCTCATGAGAGTAGACTGTGACAATGGGGTGTGAGACGGAGAAGAATCATGTAGATGCTGATTTAACTCCAAATGCTCTGCCATCCCACAAGGCATTGCTGTCGTTGCTGTCATTTCCGCTTAGATGTCTCATCACCATGGTTACAGTGACCTTGACACCTCTACCAAGCCTCATTCATTTAAAACATATAGAGCTAGCAGTAGAAGGCACATAAGACTCTTAATGGGGAGGATATGGTGATTTTGTAGGTGTTGATATGTGTTTACATTTACACAACTATGGTTAAAATAAGCTAGGTCACTTCAACAACCATCATCATTATCCATTTGAGGCTGAGGCTTGGGACAGATTGAACTGTACCAGCTTTTACACTGTATTTCCAAACATTAAACACCCTATATAATTAGTCAATTCAGCTACTTTCAAGTGCACCCACATGTGCAGCTGTACACACACAGTTTGTATGGTCTGTATAATTAAGATGGGATCAAATTAAGAGGATCTGGAGCAACTAGGGTATTATAAAGCCCTGCAACATTGGGCTGTGGAGCAGAGAAGCTGTTCTCTAGAGTGAGGGGCATCATCCAGTACCTTTGGGATGAGCTGGAATGGTGTTTGTGATCAGCCAGAATTAATTGTCTAACATCTAACAAGTATTAAGATTTCAATAAGGCTCTTGTAGGTGAATGCAATCAAATCATTACAACAATATTCCAACTTCTTCATTCATTCATTCATTATCTGTAACCACTTATCCAGTTCAGGGTGGTGGGTCTAGAGCCTACCTGGAATCATTGGGTGCAAGGCGGGAATACACCCTGGAGGGGGCACCAGTCCTTCACAGGGCAACACACACTCACACCTACGGACATTTTGAGTCGCCAATCCACCTACCAACGTGTGTTTTTGGACTGTGGGAGGAAACCGGAGCACCCGGAGGAAACACAGGGAGAACACACCAACTCCTCACAGATAGTCACCCGGAGGAAACCCACGCAGACACAGGGAGAACACACCACACTCCTCACAGATAGTCACCCGGAGGAAACCCACGCAGACACAGGGAGAACACACTAACTCCTCACAGACAGTCACCCGGAGCGGGAATTGAACCCACAACCTCCAGGTCCCTGGAGCTGTGTGACTGCGACACTACCTGCTGCAAGACTGTGCTGCCCTCCAACATCTTCACTCCAGCTGAAATGTTGGATAAGCAGGTGTTCAAGAAACAGTTGAGTATATCATAGTGTGAGAAACCAGACTGGTTTAGCTGTTCCAGCTTGACACTAGGAATATCACAGGGGTGATGGCTTTGCCTTCTGAGCCTTGTGGCCTAAAAGAAATCTTAAATCTATGCTTAAAAACACAAACATCTACTCACCCAGCTATAAATCTATCCTTTCCTTGCCCTATTTACTCAAATAAATCTCCACATGAAAGCCTTAACCATAAAATGCTAGGCCAGAACGTGTTTTCCAGACTCCATTCTCAATCTCAATGAGGAGGGAAGTTTATGTTTATGACCTAAATTTGAGAGTCTGTCTCTAGTAGGAGCTCCTGGTTGTCCATGGACCCCAGGGGACCCCTAACACTGGCCTTGGGACTTGGAAAGCCTTCACAGACAGAATGGCTGAGAAAGAAACCCTTTTAAGGTGTTTTTTTTTGTGGGTAGAAGGATGCAGTGGATCAGGATGAGAGAAATAGAGGGCTATCTGCGGGTTTCAGGCC
Source organism: Hoplias malabaricus (assembly GCF_029633855.1). Taxonomy (NCBI): domain Eukaryota; kingdom Metazoa; phylum Chordata; class Actinopteri; order Characiformes; family Erythrinidae; genus Hoplias; species Hoplias malabaricus. The sequence goes on along the minus strand of NC_089804.1, from coordinate 26,787,969 downwards.
ATTGCAGCTGTGAGGAAAGAGTAGCCCTATTTTACACTCACAAAAGTGAGGGGTCAGAGGGGTTGTTATGGGAAACAAGTCAATGGAAGCACATTGTAAACCTTGTGTCAAATAATCGGACCCATAAGATAAAAGCATGGTTAAGACAAATAGGGCCAGTCTCACACTCTCAGATTTAACCCAAGCTTAGACTTAAATTTTCCTGGAGTAATTCCCTTTGACACTAAAATGTAGAGGAAAAAAAATAGGATTAATCTGTGGCAAATTGGCAGATGTTATATTTTTAACTTTGAGAAAATGTATTTCAAACCATATCTAGGCACCTTTTTGTTGATTTTTCAGAGTGAAAATAAGTAAAAAACAAATAATGTTAGCAATGCAAATAATGCTAACATGGCTAACAATTAACAAAAGCCAGTGGCCATTATTATGCATGTCATTCATGTAACAGACTGGAGGCTGTATGTTTTCATTGGTTGTTAGCAGCATTAGCTAAACTGCACCAAGACAATCACACATTGTGGAGTCTTCTAGCATACCAGAGCCAGTGTTTTCTGTGTAGTACCTCTGTTTACTTGCTGGTAGTTGATCAGACTGTGTTTGTGTTCACCATCAACCCCCTGGAAAGGGTGTTCAGTGCTGATGTCTATTTGTGTAGTCTGCCTCCGTCCCTGCTTCGTTCTGTTTGAGGGCGTCTCACAGGTGGAGCCATACAAAGTGGAGCCATTCTGTTACTCTGCTTTTTGGAGTCAATTTTACTATTCACAAGTGAAGTGTACTGAAGCCAGTCTTTCTGAATAAAGACACCTGTTAATGAATAAATATATGGCTAATCCAGCTTTTATTCAACGCTTTCTCAACTATAAAAGGCCATTGACAGTTTATTGACATCTGCTTCCGTGGTAATAATGAGTTGTTTGTCTGCCTTTGCTACACTAACATTTTGTATTCTTCTGTGAAAGCTTTATCCTATATTTTGGAACATTGCATTCAGCCATTGGAGCATTAGTTACTTAGTAAATTTGGACAGTTATTTCAGTTAGGTCGTCCAGCTTACCCCAGATGTAGGCTTCTTGGTCATGAGCCATTCCCATTGCTCTACCACTTCTTGAAGGAGGAGCTTTATGACCCTCTAAGCAGCACTTGACATATGCCATGATGGCTTTAGACTCATGTGTAGCTGCTCCACACTTTTTATTTACAGCTGTCTGACCAGTATGGTGGACAAAACATCCACTAATTCATTCTTTGTCTGTAACCCTTATCCAGTCCAGGGTCATGGTGAGTGCAGAGCTGACCTGGAATCATTGGGTGCAAGGCAGGAACACACCCTGGAGGGGGCGCCAGTCCTTCACAGGGCAACACACACTCGCACATTCACTCACACTCTGACACCTATGGACACTTTTGAGTCCCCCATGAGTGTTTTTAGGCCATGGGAGAAAATCGGAGAACCCAGAGGAAACCCACGCAGACACAGGGAGAACACACCAACTCCTCACAGACAGTCACCCGGAGGAAACCCACGCAGACACAGGAAGAAAACTGGATATAACAAATACAGTATAAACAACACATAATAACAATGCTTTTATTTGTTAGTTTAACTTGTGTATTTATGCTTGTGATCTGAATTGAGCAACTGTGTGTGAGCAAATTAGCTAATAATAAGAAGACAGTTTTTAATAATATTGAACATATCATAATATACCTACATACATTTTGTAGTTGATTTGCATGGATACAAATTATAATTAATATAAATATTTTCTTTTTTTCTCATTGTTATTAAATTTATAGATTTTAAGCATTATATTTATATTATAATGCTCATATGATATGTCTCAGCATAGAAGGAAGACACACATATCAAAGTGGTTGGTGAATGTTTTGTAGTCAGATTTGTTCATGCGCAACATTGGTGAACAAGTGCCATTGTGTTTATCCGTTTATACCATGGATTTAAGCTGTTTGTGATATATTTTCAGTTTGGACAATTTGCCCTTGAAACATCAGCAAATCAGCATATTAGCATTTACATAGCAGTGAGTCTGCTAGCAGTGACAGTGGCTTCATATATCCATGTGTAAGGGGGAAATGGATCTGTGGCACTAAAACTTGTAAAAGTCAGTCAGTAAATCTTTCATGGACGCTGTGGCTGTACTTACCGAGAAAACAAAGGGGGGTTTTCCGAGGACAGTGTACCGTAGCAGCTAGCAGGAAAAAAAATAGCTAGTAAAAAAACGACAGGCCTGAAACATTTCTCTCTCTCTCCACTAAGCTAATGGCTTTTGCACTCTAGAACGTTTGCTATGACAGGAACACGGTGCCATTTGGGTTCAGACTTGGCTGTGTTTCTCCAGGGACTGCTAGGAAGCTAGCATGCTGCCTGGCTGAATATAAACACAGTTAGCTCTTGCTTCACTGAGCTGGAGAAGATGGGCCTCATTCTTCTGTTTGTATATATAACCCAGCAGCAGACTGAAGCCATTGCCCCGCTTATGGGTGACTGAAGGCTGCCTGCATTCCTACTCAGCCTATACCATAAGGGCACGCGTGGTTTTATGGATGAAAGACAGTAGTAATTCATGATTACAGGCTATTTTCCAGCATCTCGTTATCTCTTGGTTAAACATGCTGTTTTTGCCACTGTGATTTCAAGACTCCGTTGTGTAAAAGGGATCCGTTCTGATTGAACGCTCATTCAAAATCTGTCCTTTTAACCTTTTAAATAAAAAAAATATATATTGACATTTGTTACATTAACAGCTTGCGTAGTTTTATATGAGATGTAGATTTATCATATGAACTAGAAGTGTTTTAGATATTTCTTCAATTAATGTAAGATGCAAGTATTTAAATAATAAATTATACACTGTAATTCTATTATTTATAATGTAAATTGTCTTAAAAATATATCTGCTTCATGTGGTGATGACCACATATAAGGCATTATATATGCTATACATTCATTTTAATTTCATTCTCATTTCCTAATTTTGTACTATGTTATACACACCTAGAACATTACAATCGTTTTATACAGGAATACGTAATCAGATTATATTCTTTACTTTAAACAGGTATCACAGATTTTGAATCCCAGTTCGTTTTTTAATTAGAAAACACACTACAGTTGTATTTTTTTCAGGAAAGCTGGTTCACTAACCTCAAGCCACATCAGAGTTTTGGAGCCAGTTTGTAAGCCCAGTGTGTAGACTAACACAGGCACAGATTTGGAAAGTGGCCACATTTTCTTTACAGTGAAGCCGTGTCTGTAATCGGGAGTAGAGCAGCTGTGCTCAGCTCTGAGCCTCAGGGGTTAAGGTTATAACACACATCTTTAATTTGGGCTATAAATGGGGGAGAGCGGCCAGCCTAATCACAGCCTGGGTGATGCTAATGTACACTGACGGTCATTCATTAGCCCAGCACAGCACCCCCTCCGCCCTCAGAGTGAGACCCCAGGCCTGGCGAGCCTGCCCACACACATCCCCTCACCAGCCTCGGTCAAAATCACAGCCAGTGACCACTACCACAGACAAATGTATGGAAAAATAGGATTTTTTGCTTGGGTAACTACTCTGAAAAAACTGATCTAGAACCTATTTTAAGAAGGCTTTAGCCTACATTTTGGGGCATTTCTGCAAGGATTTTATTGCATTCCCAAGAGAACATGACAGACCAGGAGTTGATGTTGGATGATTAGTGCCAAATCACAAAGGCTTTCTTCATCTCTTAAAAAATATTATATATGAGCTCCTTCAGTCCAGAGAATGCCTTCCACTGGTCCATAATCCTGGTCTTAAGCAAGGTGATCTTAGAGTGTCATTTTTCATTTCACACACTGTATGTGTAACTGAATTTCTTTGTACACAATAGAGGCACCTTCACTTAGCTTCACTTAGTCATGTCTACGTACTTACTAAAGTGTAAAAATGTGCCTATTGAACTCTTCATTTATTTCCTGAGTGTCAGAAACCACATAAAAGAAGAAGTCGAGATTATTTAACAGCGCCACGCAGCTTGAAACAAGTGTGTGATTATATAAGCATGTAGTTAGCAAAATGCTAATTAGTTTACATAAGCTTCCACACTTGTTAGCTACATTAGCCTTGCAGATCCAGTGCAAAACTAAGGGCATGACTGGCCAGATCATCATTTTAACTATATGATGATCTGGCCAGTCTGATGTTATACATGTTATACAACTGCTATACAGGACTGATGTGTGTAAATGTATTCATCCAGCACAGAGCTGAGGACCAAATGAAAACAGGCGAATATCTTTCCAATGATAAAGAGGATGGTATTGAATCACAGAATAATTAGCAGTGTGAGGTGAGCTTCGGGAAGAAAGGAGCTGCAGACAGAAAGAGAAAGCGGGCGGTTCCCCGTTTCGCTGTCTGCTCTCTCAGTGAGGCTTAAAGCCACTCATTTGCATCTCATTTGGATTTTTAAATTAAAGTGTGCAGTAGAACTGTACAGCAGTTGTGGGAGAAGGGGAGGGGAGATCACTGGGGTCTTTATAATAGCTTAGAAGCGCCCTTGATCACAGCTAATGTCTCCATATTTCTCCCAGACTTAATTCAGAATCGGAATTGGTTTTATTGGCCGAGGAAGTCACCACCTAGAAGGAATAATTCTTGGCACAGGAGCTCTATTGAAATAGGCATTTAAATTGAATATGTGAGAGGAATCTTGATGCTATCAAAATAATAATAATAATAATAACAACACAATGGAAATTAGGTATTTCAGCACTAATACTTCTCTTCGCAAGACTACTTGCATATTCCAGAACTCCTAAGGAATCATTCGTGACGTCTTGTTTCACTCTGGTGGTAACTAAATTCCCTTAATCATTCATCAGCATAAATAATCTTAGAGTGTATGTAAATGAAATGAGACAAAAGTGTGTTATTAAGCAGCAGAGCTGTAGTGAACCTGCCTGGAGGAGTGTGTGCTTGTATTTTCCCCTCTGAGGAGAATGTTCAGACATAACTTTCCCTCTTCCCATCTTCTGGATTTATGCTCTATCTCTTCTGACCCTGTTTTTCAGAGCAGCTCTTGCACTTGGCCCCAGATCCATTCTTGCCATTGAGAACCACAAGTAGTGCACCATGCATTCTTCATGAACCCAAGCATGAAGTTCAGGGTTTTTAGTGCCATCCTGCCATGCACGCCACTGCTGGATAAAAGCCATGCAGCCGTGTGCTTCTGCCTAGTTTTCCTCCTCCCTCTGTGGAAGAAGAGAACTCACTGAAGCATAACAAACACACTGCGATGCTAAGGCTTTGGTGCCTCGGGAAGATGTGACACCAGACTGAATCAGGCCTTTCATTCACTGTCTTTGCTCCAGGCTTCAAACACCCCTCCTAAAGGTTACCTTTCAGTCCCTATAGTGTTCAGTGTGATTTAGTACAGTGCAAATTACGCTAGTATGTAATCTCTCCTCCTGGCTTAAAACACACCCATAGTTTAGTACACAGGCTAAAATGGTCTAATCCAGTATGAATTCTCTCCTCTAGGCTTCAAATACCTCTTCTAAGTTTATCAATCCGGAGTCTGGGTGTAAGAAATAAACTGTGTATAACGTATCTGCCATAGATTTCCAACTGTAGTATATTATAAAGTATAAAACTGCCTATTCCAGTATGAATTCTCTTCTCAGGCTTCAAACACTCCACCTGAAGGTTACATTCGGCCCCTGTTTCCTACAGAAGAAGGACTGCATGTGTCTTGTTGGATTACGTGTGGTTGTCTGTGATTTCAGATGTAAGCTGTCAGCTCCTTTCCATTCATAGCCAAACCTGCAGCTGGCTGTGAGTGATGAAGTGTGTACACAAGGTAAAATGTTATGGTCCAGTATGAATCCATAGCTTCCATTTCTTCTTCTAAACAGTGCCATTTTCTCTGTGTGTTTAGGACAGAGTGCTCAAATAAAACGTCAATAAGATCAATCAAAATGTTGATTTTGATACAACACTTGAGTGTGTGTGTGTGGGGGGGGGGGGGGGGGACTACTGACGTGCAGACTGACCAATTAAATGTTCACAGAGAAGGTTAACGACCAATAACGGTAGCTCTACAGTCAGACCGTCCAATCAGAAGATTTTAGGCTACTTCACCACGCTCCCTTCTCACTCAAGCGAACCAATCGGAGTAGGGGAGGGCGGGACTAGTTTGTGAACGAAGCTTCTCGAAGTTCTATGTAAGCTCTAGAAAAACAAAATCCCGGATGTTTGTGAAATTCCGCCCGGATATTTTTTTAAGTCTAAAAAAGAGGACATGTCCGGGTAAAAGAGGACGTCTAGTCACCCTGTTTTATATATATAAATTGTAAAGAGTGTTTTACTCAGTGTAAAATGGTGCCCCCCCAGTATGAATTCCCTTTTTTTTCCCACAAGCAGTTCTACAATCTTTTACACAAAGTGCATTTACACAAAAAAAACCAAAAACATAATTCAATACAATATTCCATTAAAAATCCTTTAAAAACAGTGTCTCTTGGGGTTATGCCAGTGATTTCAGGTGTAAAGGTGTTGACATGTTTCCATTTATATCTGAGGCTCAGCTGGCTGCCAGTGGTGAAGTGAGTGGAGTTGAAACAGTTGGAGGGCGAAAGCTGGAGTGTGATTCTGTATCGGCAGGAGAGCTTTGGGGCACAAACCTCTTCCCCAGTAAAGCACCAACCCACAAAAGATAAGCCACTTATATTGAAGGCGCGCCCACTGTAAAGACAGATGTGAGGTTGTGCATGTGTTGTTTGTATAATTTGCTATGAAATGTGGTCACCATGCTCAGTGCCAAGTGTAGGAATTGAATGGAGTTCTATCTGGTTTAATTTGGAATGTGCATGTGCATGATATCATTTGAGATCCAAAATTAATCAACAAAGATCAGTATACAAACTCAATAGATTTTAAATGGGAACAGAAATGTTCCCAGCATCTAGTATAAAGGTAAGCACTGTCACTGCAGAAGAAGGGGGCAATGTACTCCCCATTTATTTAAGAGGAAATGAAGGTGCCAGGGCGGCACAGTGGCGCAGCAGGTAGTGTGGTGTGTTCTCCCTGTGTCTGTGTGGGTTTCCTCCGGGTGACTGTCTGTGAGGAGTGTGGTGTGTTCTCCCTGTGTCTGCGTGGGTTTCCTCCGGGTGACTGTCTGTGAGGAGTGTGGTGTGCTCTCCCTGTGTCTGCTTGGGTTTCCTCTGGGTGACTGTCTGTGAGGAGTGTGGTGTGTTCTCCCTGTGTCTGCGTGGGTTTCCTCCGGGTGACTGTCTGTGAGGAGTGTGGTGTGTTCTCCCTGTGTCTGCGTGGGTTTCCTCCGGTTGCTGTCTGTGAGGAGTGTGGTGTGTTCTCTCTGTGTCTGCGTGGGTTTCCTCCGGGTGACTGTCTGTGAGGAGTGTGGTGTTTTCTCTCTGTGTCTGCGTGGGTTTCCTCCGGGTGACTGTCTGTGAGGAGTGTGGTGTTTTCTCTCTGTGTCTGTGTGGGTTTCCTCCGGGTGCTCCGGTTTCCTCCCACAGTCCAAAAACACACGTTGGTAGGTGGATTGACGACTTAAAAGTGTCCGTAGGTGTGAGTGTGTGAGTGAATGTGTGTGTGTGTGTCTGTGTTGCCCTGTGAAGGACTGGCTCCTCCTCTAGGGTGTATTCCCGCCTTGCACCCAATGATTCCTAGTAGGCTCTGGACCCACCGTGACCCTGAACTGGATAAGCGCTTACAGATGATGAAGCAGATGAAGGCACCAGTGTCCACACATTATTTTGGCCATGTAGTATAAATGTAGCAGTTCAGTAGTTGTGGGTGAATCATTTATCATGTTAAAAAGAGCATCCCCCCAGACACCTCTGCCTTTAAATATCTGTTAATATTTAGTTATGGTCAGTTCCACTTGTTAGCTCTCAGGTCCCCTCACATCCCAAGATAATACAAACTCTTCTGAGATGTGAAATGCCCCTACATTATTACAAAAACCTCATCCAGGAGATTTAGACTTGCACAGCCACTGTCTGTCCATGTTTGTACACAAAGTGTAGAAAATGCATCAGATTCCCAATCCCACATTTTGGTGAACTGCCCCTTTAAGAGCTGTTGGATAACAATCAGGGCTTTACAAATAATCTCAGGGTGTGAGTTCATTCTGGGAAGTTATGTTAATTTAATTTAATCTGGATTAATGACAGGCACGGTCTCTGCCAGCAAACTGCTGCCATTTTGATTAAATAAACAGGAAACGGTCTCAGAAGGGGGGCGTGAAGGCAGGGGGAAGCTCTGCTTTAGAGGGAGGGATAAGACTCGCTTTATTCAGGGCTCAATTAAACAGCTTTTGGGAAGTTTTGAGGGGTTTATGTGTGAGTGGCCTTGCTGGAGCAGACAGGAATTAAAGGAGTACGTCAGCTTTTTTTTTTTTCGAACTAATCTCTATCTGTTGCATCTGTAACATAAGGTCTGTTAACAACGATTTCTGTGTTTTAATGTGGACTGTGTCCAAACGCTGGTCAACATCCCTTAGAAAACTAGAATTCTGCTACTGTGGACACAAGGGTTCGGTTGTGCACACACAGCTGGTATAATGCCCACAGAAAAAAAAACAAAAACCAAAACATGACATGAGTTTGGAGCAGCTGCACTTAAGCTTAACCCTTGTGAGGTGCTCAGGTTTTGTTATTTAAGCTAATGTTTGCAGTTGTAGTAGACTCAAATTATTGTTTTTTTAAACACCAGGTCTTTAAAAAGACCTGGTGTTTATCCTAATTACAAACAAAAAAGGCAGAATACATGGTTAATATTTACCATTTACCTGTTAGATCATATTTATAAATAATGGTGCTATCTGTTTTTTGTGATTAAAATAGGGCAAAATCAGTGTCAGTGTGGATACATACATGGGTGGAATAACAGTCTAAATCACCAGGCCCAATGAACAGATATCAGTGTTTACAACACATTTGCCCCACTGAATACAACGTCTGTTCATGACAGCCCCTAAAACACGAGGAGGGTTTTACTCTATACTTTTTGTATATGTACTTGCTGCATGTGCACTGTATTTTTCTGTCCATTGGGTTCCTCTCCCTCTCTCGTTGTACAGTGTGACGTCATTGAAAATGTGCTCTTTTATATATATTTTCACAAGCAAAATGAGCCAAAACCAAGGAATCTGAGTCTGAAATAACAACAAACTCAATAATTTTTATTCTGGTAAACATTGAATACTCATCCCAAGCCAAACACCACACAAGGGTTAATATCAGCAGACCCATTGACCTGTTAGCTACAGTGTTAGCTACAGTGTTAACTACAGTGTTAGCTACAATGTTAGCTACAGTGTTAGCTACAATGTTAGCTACAGTGTTAGCTACAATATTAACTAGTGTTAGCTACAGTGTTAGCTACAATGTTAACTACAGTGTTAGCTACAATGTTAACTACAGTGTTAGCTACAGTGTTAACTACAGTGTTAGCTACAATGTTAACTACAGTGTTAGCTACAATGTTAGCTACAGTGTTAGCTACAATATTAACTAGTGTTAGCTACAGTGTTAACTACAGTGTTAGCTACAATGTTAACTACAGTGTTAGCTACAATGTTAACTACAGTGTTAGCTACAGTGTTAACTACAGTGTTAGCTACAATGTTAACTACAGTGTTAGCTACAGTGTTAACTACAGTGTTAGCTACAATGTTAACTACAGTGTTAGCTACAATGTTAGCTACAGTGTTAGCTACAATATTAACTACAGTGTTAACTACAGTGTTAGCTGCAATGTTAACTAAAATGTTAGCTACAGTGTTAGCTACAATGTTAGCTACAGTGTTAGCTACAATGTTAGCTACAGTGTTAGCTACAATATTAACTACAGTGTTAGCTACAGTGTTAGCTACAATATTAACTACAGTGTTAGCTACAGTGTTAGCTACAGTGTTAACTACAGTGTTAGCTACAGTGTTAACTAGAGGGGTATGAAACCTCCCAGAATTGTCTGTGGAGCAGTGAGTGATGGAATTCAACACTTTTGAGCAGAGCTGGCATAATAATCTAGCATCAGTACCTCACCTAACTTGTGGCTGACTGCCACTAAATCCTCACAGAAATGGTCTAACCCCTAATGTAAAAGATGTTACTGCTCCAAGTGGTTCTACATAGAAATTGTTCAGGTTGAAAAAGCTGGAGTATTCGTTTTCAATGTGCCTTCAGGGGGCATTTCATTATGTTTTGGTTGGAGAGAAATCGCTTTCTCTCACTCCTCCCTTCAGCCATGCAAAAAAAAAAAGTTCTGCTCAGCTCATACTGGAGCGTGCCAGCGTTGCCATTAGCGAGTGTGTTCCTGTTTACTGATGATATCACTGCTCCATCTTATTACGCTCCACATGAAGGGCTTTTTACAGATCCAGCTTCATAAAGACGCATGTCAAAATGTGTGTGTGGGAATGCACGTAGGATTGAGATTGATGGTTGATGTGTGCTTGTGTGTGTCTATAGGCTTTGTGTGAATGCTGTGGGATGTTTCTGATCTACCAAGTTCTTTATGCATCACACTCTTAAGCATGTTTGGGTTCAGGAAGGAAGAGAAATATAGAGTAGTTTACAGTTTTAATACCTATGAGGACTAACTTATTATTGGCATCTCTCTCTCTCTCTCTCTCTCTCTCTCTGGAGAGAGAGGAGGGTTTCCTTTGTTTTGGGCCATTTTCCACATATTGTGTACAGTATCCGTCAAAAGATTGGACATCACCTCATTCAATGGTTTTTCTTTTCTTTTCTTCTTTTTTTAATTTTTTTTTTATTTTCTACATTGTAAATGAATGTGGAAGACCGTAAAACTATTAAGGAACACATATGGAATTTTGTAGTAAACAAAAAAGTGTTAAACAAACCAGAATATGTTTTATACTTTAGATTCTTCAAAGTAGCCATCTTTTGCTTCGATGACAGCTTTGCTCACTCTCAACGTTCTCTCAGTCCGCTTCATGAGGTCGTCACCTGGAATGGTTTTCAGTGAACAGCTGTGGCCTCGTCGAGAGTTAATTTGTAGAACTCCTCGCCTTAATGTGTTTGAGACCATAACTGGAGTTGTATAGACGTAGGGGCTGGTACACAGTTCTCTACAGTGAATAGCGCTATTCCATCAATGACTAATGAGAAGTAAAACATTTTGACTGGTACTGTACGCATGTATCTCAATATGTACTCTTTCGATCATTTTATGGGACCTGTTTCATAGTATTAAAAGGAAAATTTTAGTCATATACATTTTTTAAAAGTGAATTTGAATTACAATTATACCATACAAAAACACTTTAGATATTTAATTATTTGTGTGTTTTTTATTTTATTTTATTTATTTATTCAGCTAGCTACAGCCATTGTATTTATGACATGGCCAGAGCAGAGGAGCAACTCAGTCTCAGTGGTAGGTTGTATTTTTTTAGCTTACACATTCAGTCTTCACTCATTTTAAAGTTTGGAATGGGTGAAGATACACAATTTCAACTCAGAATAATGCAGTCAATAAAGGGCAGTATCAGCTCGATATAGTGGTTAAACAGTCAGTGTGAGGTCATGGTCTTTCATCAGGCGGTAAATGATGTGTCCAGGAGGTTCTGCAAATGAGACAGAGAGGAAATTAAGATAAACCTGGCTGTCAGAGCGCATGATTTAGGTATGTACCACCGGGTATCATGTTCATTCATTGTAAAATAATGAATGGGGACGTATGATAGTGCTGATATATGCTTGTAGAGTAATGGACGTCTGTTTTCTGTAAAGTCCACATGGCTGACCCACAGGATGGGAAAAGAATTATCTTGTAATAAGATGCACTTTGCACTACCAGCTGCCAGCTGCCAATGCCAAGATGAAGTCAGTCAGCTTTAACTCTTGCTCTTATCCACTCAAATCTCCCCATGTGACCTGGCTCACCGTCGGACCGATCCACACTAATGTTTACATACCATTACAAATCAACTGTGCTTCTTCCCTCGCATGCCTGAGCGTGAGTGTGTTCCTGGGGGGCAGCTACTGATATATCGCTTTTTTGGATTATCTTAAAAATTCAAATTTAACAATGTACAGCATTTGTTAATAAGGAGTCTGCATCAGCTCCACAGTTGTGGGGCTTTATACCCCTCTAGTCAGAACTTTGATTGAATGTGGTCATTTTAAGCTCATGTGTAGCTGCTCTGGAGCATTCCATTCTGTTGCATCTCAGAGTAGCTGAATTCACATCATAGCCATGGTGCTATTAAGAGAATGTGAGTGTTGGATTTGCAGGTCTAAAGGTCGTTCCGCTTTTTTTGTGTTCACTCTCACTTTCTGTCTCTCACACTTCTGATAAATATAAAATGTGAAATGTGAGCACATTCCTGTAGTCTGGGTAAAGCCCTGGGTGGAACAGCTGAAGCCAGAGAAAGGAGGAATGAATCTGTGGGACTGGGAATCTGATCCAAGATCAGCCACTCCTCATTCTAATGCCTCCTAATACATACATACATACACACACACACACACACACACACACACACACACACTAACTTGTGAAGATGAGGTTTGACAAAAATTTACTTTAAACAATTTCCTTTTCCAAAACCAGCTAAGAGATGACTGGAGAATGTGATAGTCATATTATCAAATAAATAAATTTAGCATGCAGTTAGCATTGCATTGCTACATTTAAGCTATATTATCTTTTTTAAAAATGAAGTTTCCTTTAGCTAATCCCTGGTATCGTCATAAATATCTGTTTATAAAAATGAACATAAAGAAATATAGACAATTCAAGGTGTTTTGCTTGCATTCACACAGGAACTGTCTACAGGACACCAGCAAGAGTCCTTGGGCAAGAAACCTAACATTTTTAGCCTACCCCTAAAATGAATTATAATACGTATATACGTACGTATACGTATCTAGGGTGACCAGATCTGTAATGCATAGCTGCTCGAGATGAGGGTAGGTACATGAGCTTTGCCTCACATAAACAAGGACTACTGACGTGCAGACTGACCAATTAAATGTTTACAGAGAAGGTTATCGACCAATAACGGTAGCTCTACAGTCAGACCGTCCAATCAGAAGATTTTAGGCTTTCACCGAACTTCCGAATCTCTGGTTCTCTGGGGTGCGGGCCCCGAGAGTCCGTACACCGGTCAGAGGGAGCCGGTGGCGGGCATAGGGAGGCAGGTAGCTCCCTTAAAAAGCCCTGGATGTACCTCGCAGGTCTCGCAGTGGGCGGAATGAGACTTGAGGACTTGAGAATGAGGACATGTCCGGGTAAAAGAGGACGTCTGGTCACCTTACGTATATCACTCTGGATTTGCCATAAATGCCAACGTAATGATAGAGATATTAGATGAAGATTAGCTAAAGGAATCTTCATTAAAAAAATTTACATAATTTCAGCCCCTCAACACAAATATAAACCATAAACTAAAATATTTTTGGTTTCTGAACAAAACAAGGTTAGTTGACTCATCTCAGTTTGAAGCAAAGCTCTGATATGTCTTTGTAAGCTTCCATTACTTGTAAACTACGTTAGCATTGCAGCTGCTGTTCAGACACCAGTTATATGTTAGCTGATATTCTACATTTTGGTTAAATGGGAAAAATTGTGTTAATTTTATTTATTTATTGTTAGCCGATCTCACTAATCGCTTACAACTATTGTACACCTCTTAACCCAAATGTACACCATTAACAAAGATATGTTTTCTGTCAGATAATACATAGCTAACACAATGTGAGTTTACTCAACTAATTACTTCCTTTATTTGTTAGCTGTATTAACATCATAGCTCCACTTTCAACTTTAGACAACACAGTTGTCTTAAGATTTTGGTCTACATTTGGATTTTCCAGTTTGGTAACCAATTAATTCTCCTCAGTAATGTTTCTTTAGCTAATCTCTGCTAATCTCTTTATTATCACTTCTTAATTTCTCATTATTATGAAAAGAATACCCCCAAGCTCGTAACTCTGTACAGACTGTGATTGTGTGATGACGCAGAGATGAAGCTGGAGCATTGTGTCCTAGTTCCCTGGTGCTGTGTGAGAACGACAGCTGCTCAGGCCAGTGAGAGAGTGGGGAGGGCTAGGGTCAGAAGGGGCAGAAAGTAGCCAGGAAGCAGCTCTCTCTCTCTCTCTCTCTCCCAGGGGAAAAAAAGGAAGAGAGAGGTTTCTGTGAGGAAGAACAGCTGCTGCTCCTGAGCACTTAGCCCCTTAGTTCCCATCCAACTAAGCACCTGGGAACTTTTCAATGTCCACTGTTAATTGATAGTTTTCAAATAGTGATCTTTGGAGTGATACTGCAGTTTTTAATGGTTGTAATTAATTGTATGAACACATTCTATTCCTCGATGGTCAGGACCAAAAAGAGCAGGTACTTTGGGTGGATGATGATTCTCAGCACTGCAGTGACACTGACAAGTGTTCTTGTGGTGTGTTAATATGTGCTGGAATGAGTGGCTCAGACACAGCAGTGCTGCTGAAGGTTTCAAACACTCTGCTCACTAACTGTTCCACTGTCCTCACTAAAACACTGAGAATGATTCACCACCCAAATCAAACCTGTTTTGTGGTAGTCCTCACCATTGAAACACAAGTGAGAGTTTATATGCAGTAACTATAGTATATTGCAGTATTATATAGAACTCTTATTTGTATATTAGTTAACCTTTTGCAGCCTGAGGCAGCTAAGTGCCCTGAAGCACCTGGTATCATATAGTTTTAGAAAGGGAGAGTTTAGTCATTTTATTCCCGCCCCCAGTCCAATGGGTTTAGTAAAGCATTCACCCAGGACTGTACACAGCTGTTGTTATGCTATAAAGCGTTTCAGAAGACTAGGGTGGAGGAATGTAGTATGACATTAAGCAGTAGCTGACAGTAGAAATGAGGGTCCTGGTGTCATCCCTCACTTCTTATCAAAGCACTTATCAAAACTGAGCTTTTTTTTTTTTTTTCTAAGCCTCATGAGTCAGATTTTTCCTGCTGAGTGATGAGTTAAATGCAGCTGGGGATTGCAGTATGTGTTTGGACGTGATGGTCTGCATTTGTCCAAGAAAAACAGGTTTCAGCAGGAGAGGTCTTTCAGTAAAAGTCCTTCTTTGGAACTGAGTGATGGTGTGTTGCAGATTTACACTAGGTTCCAATGGTGTGAGACCACTCGTGAAAATGCTTTATTTTGCATTCATTCCGAACTGAATTTCAAATGTGAGTCAAAAAGTGAAAATAAAACTATAGTATTTGATTTGTCTCCCTCAACTGCATCGTGCCCCTGAGATATACGCCGAAGTTTGTGAAAAAGAAATTGTCACCATTTACACGTTTTAAATTGCGCTGGTACAAGTGGATCACAGCAGTGCTGATCAAATTTTTAAAACACTGTGTCCACTCTGTCAGACACACCTACCTCATTGGGCAGCCTTGTAGGTGTACAGTCAGAGTCAGGATCTCTAATCTGTTGCTGCACATTCGGTGTTGTTCATCATCCAGAGGTCACAGGACTGGAATGGACCCCCTAAATCTGTGAAAAAGCCTCGGATAATTCATCCATTCATTATCTGTAAGCGCGTATCCAGTTCAGGGTCGCGGTGGGTCCAGAGCCTACCTGGAATCATTGGACGCAAGGCAGGAATACACCCTGAAGGGGGCGCCAGTCCTTCACAGGGCAACACACACACACTCACACCTACGGACACTTTTGAGTCGCCAATCCACCTACCAACATGTGCTTTTGGACTGTGGAAGGAAACCGGAGCACTCGGAGGAAACCCACACTGACACAGGGAGAACACACCACACTCCTCACAGACAGTCACCCGGAGGAAACCCACACTGACACAGGGAGAACACACCACACTCCTCACAGACAGTCACCCGGAGGAAACCCACACAGACACAGAGAGAACACACCACACTCCTCACAGACAGTCACCCGGAGGAAAGCCACACTGACACAAGGAGAAGAAACCACACTCCTCACAGACAGTCACCCGGAGCAGGAATCGAACCCACAACCTCCAGGTCCCCAGAGCTGTGTGACTGCGACACTACCTTACTGCTTCAAATCCATTATGGAAAGGATAAGACTGACCTTTACTACCAAAGTGTCAACACGGTCAGTTTCACAAAACTGAATAGAAACGGTGCCAAGTCCTCTTCATTTCACTCACAAGTATAAAAGTTTCATTCCAGATTTAGAAGAAAAACTCTTCCAGATTTTAAACATTTTGACCCCACTGAAGTATGGGTAATAACATGCTCTATTGTTTTAATATACTTTAGTATTTTCAGCATGTCAGCAGCTAGCCAATAGCAATAGTATATTGCAGAACCCTGAAACCCTATGTATACTATATATAACTCTATGTCATAACCCTAAAAAACTGCATACGTTGTAGTCACTCAATCATGTTTTATGTACGTTTTTCTACTTAAGCTTCAAAAATACTAAATCTAGAGGTTTAGGCTGTAGCTAACAACTTGCATTTACCAGTTTCATGTTTAATTCATCACACACTTGCCTCAACTTACATCAAGTCATCGTAGACTTGCTAATGTGGTTTTTGGCATTGCATGACACAGTGTTATCTACAAGGATTAACAAAAGTAGGTCGTATAGCTAACACGAGAAAAGTAATGGCAAGCATTTTGAATGCCACTAGCGTGAATCCTGTACGTACTTTTTTTCAGTTAACATTAACTTTATAGCTGCAGTGAACAATTATATTTGAAGAAATATAGTGTATTTTCCCCCTGAATATCACTTAAGATTAAGATATACATTTTATTTTTAAATGCCAGGTTGCACATAACATCCAGGCAGCAGGAATCATTCATGAGGTCCTGATGCACATCCAGCAATGTTAATGCTACCTAACCAGCAGTAAGGTGTTTACACCTAGCACGTTAAGAAACTTAAATTAACATTGTTCATTTTATTGAAATAGTGACAATACACTTGTGTGTTCTACACATCAGATAAATTTGGCGGCACGGTGGCTTGGTGGTTAGCACGTTTGCCTCCCAGCACTGGGATTTTGGGTTCAAGTCCCATCTGGGTGGAGTTTCCATGTTCTCCCCGTGTCTGCGTGGGTTTCCTCCGGGGTCTCCGGTTTCCTCCCACAGTCCAAAAACATGGAGGGTAGGTGAATTGGCTTCTCTAATAACTGTCCTGGTTTGTGAGTTAATGAGTGTATATGTGTGAGTTAATGAGTGTGTATGTAAATGTGTGTGTGCCCAGATATGGATTGGCGCTCTGTCCTGGGTGAAATCCTAGTGCCCGATGCAGTCCTCCAGGTGGACGGTCGTTTCTGGTTGAGAGTACTTCTCGCCAGTGTGTGAATTGAGCGTTCTGAGCAGTGTAGATTGTAAAGCGTCCTTGGGTATCTAGAAATGCGCTATATAAGTGTAACGATAACTAACTAACATCAGATGAATTCCATTATTCCGTAAAAACAACTACAAAACCAGGAATCATAAAACAGTGTTTGCTTTTATAGAATCAGTGACAGAATGTTACAGTTATCTGCTAATTCAAAAGCAGTGCTAAAACATTTACAACTAGACACCTGAAACATAAAAAGAACCGTTTATACACTTCTGTCGTCAGTTCTGTACAAACCGCCCTCTCAGAGAAGCGCCGATCTTTAAAATTAACTTTGTCCAGCAAAATTATCTTTCCAATGTATAAATCTTATTTGGATACAAAAGTAATTTCCAATTCTTTAAAAAAAACTGTACCAACAGACCTCAGTATGGCTTTTGTGTATCAGCATTTTCCGTTATTTCACACTGGCTTTGCTTGTATCATGAGTTCTAATAATTCTGTGAAAGCTGCAGGACAGACACTATGTTGAATGTACTTTTACTGTACAATCCCGTGTGCTGTTCATTGTTTTTGACGACATATTTTTTAACACTGTGTTTGGTGAATTTCCTTAGACACGTCTGATATAGTAGTGCATAATAACGAACACACCTATAAAATTAACTATGTGATATGAGGTTGTTTTTATATCAGAACTGTCAGTGAAAACTAAAATATACTTTATATTTCTGTAAGTAGTCTCATTTTCCCGTGTTATAAATTAAATCAGATTAGAAAGGGACTAGATTTGTCTTCTGGTGTTATGATTTCATGAGAGTTCTTAAACACAAACACAGATCAGTGTGAGCAGGCCAGCTGTGATTATTACTTTCTTCTTATGAGAAACATATGAAAGGTGGCATCCAATTAAACACGTTTTTTTTCTTTCCTTATGAAAGGATTTGACAATGGACATATGTTCATGTACCCGCTTTTCTACACTGCCTCCTCCTTTGCCAAGTCTTGTCTAGTTATATGTACGTACATGCTGGGGTCATCACTGGAGTTGTTTCGATTTAAGAAGCAGTGTGACATCTCTGTCTCTGATGTACTGAAGATAGAGCTTTATATAAGCACGGAGAAGCAGATGGCTTTAAGCTGTTTCTCTCTCTGTGTGCCATGCATAATATAACCTCTGAAAAACAGACCCGAAGTGAAATGTGTGCCAGGCAGTTGTACAGGATCTGTCAAGAGCAGCCTCGTTTTACCTGGATAAAGATCAAGTCCCTGGTATTTCAGTGCTATGCAGAAAGAATGGTTTGTGTACAATAAAATACAGTAACTACAAAAACAAATAAAGTATACATGCAGTTCATTACTTGAAGAGACTATCGACTTCAGAGAAGAGAACCAACAGTGTCAAATGATAATGAATGGCTACGTTTTATGAAGAGTCTTGCATATTCATATCCTCACTGAGTTAAGTGCAGCCAGTCAGGATTCATCATGAGAGGAAGACCTACTTTCACATCCTGAGGGCTCTAATAGATTGTCAGCTATAAAGTCCAAAACAAATCCATTTTAATCTCACTGAGTTTTACTCAAATCCCCAAATTCCAGCTCTTTCCCCTCCTTTCAGAAAAGCCCTGCTAAACCCAAACAGCTGTATTGTAGTCAAACAAAGGATGGACCTTTTCTACTGGCTCTGTAGGTCTTCTATCTATGTAAAGTCCCAAGAACTGGCTTCTCTCCTCAGGTGGCTGGGGGCATGGTCTGCCCTTAGCCTGCTGTCCCCCTGCCCAAAATGGCAAGTAGAAAGTGCCCTTTGCCTTGGCTGCTTTCTTGGGTCTCTTCAAAAGTTCTGCCTCTGGGTCATGACCCGGTGGCATCCAGCCAGGTTTCTCTTGCAACAGCTTCTCCCGGTCAGGTCGGACACTGCGCAGGAACTTCTTGAAGAAGTTGCTGGTCAATGAGAACCTTTTACAGAACTCTTGTGATCTACTAAGTTGAAGTGGATGAGCTGGAGAGTCCGGTCTGTTTAATCCCCTCTCCCCTTCAACACAGTCTTTCTCCAGTTCAGGAAGGTCCAACCAGTTGCCCACAAGATCGGCAAGCACGTTGTCCCCCAACACCAGAGGCTGCCGATTGCGGCTGCGGCTCATAAGAGATGAGGTCCAGTCACTGGAGTCGTCCAAGCTGTCCTCGGTGTAGTCACTGTCCAGGGATGGTCCTTCTCGAGAAAGGCTGTAGAGAATCCCAGAAAGATCCACTGTGGATAGCTGTGCTGGTTGAGACTGCTCGTGATTATACTCCATGGGTGGTTGGCACACCTTTGGGCCACAGTATTCCACTTGTGGGGCAGTGTAACCTGAGATTCTCCTGGGCAAAGGTGTGCTCTCACTCTCCAAGCTTGAGGTAGAGGGTGACGTTCCAATACTACCGTGATGTGAATGTGGGAGTTGTACTTGATCTTCTTGGCTGGGGGTCTGAAATACCGGATGTCGCTGCTCCTCAGGATTAGAGACAGGGTTAGAGTTTTTGGCTGGGGGCTGAGTCACCGAGCTAGATTTTCCAGAGATGTCCAGCTGCTCAAGTGCAGTTTGGACTTGGAGAAGTTTGAGTTCTTGAAGAGCTCCCATCATGGAGTTCATCTGAGCATGAAGGCCATCACCAGCCTCCTTCATAGAGAGCTGCAGTAGGCAGGGGAACAAAGGAAAGAATAACAAAAGAGATGACATGATTTATTACCATGACAAAAAACGACACAGAACATTTGCTTTGTAAGCACTTGACTTCTCACCCCTCTTAAGACTCAGTGACAACTACTTAACATGCCAAAAACCCACAGGTAACTAGATAATAAGATTACTCTCACTGTTAATAAGATTAAAATCGAGGGAATATTTGGCCCTAAACAAATAAATACAGATGACTGTCTAACTAATATATGATATTGCTTACGTTTTTTATAAACCTCCTTAATATTTTCCATGTTATATTCTATTGCTTGGAAGTATTTCTGTATTATTGCCCCAAACATGTTTTCCCTGTATGTCACATGACCCACACTGAGTGACAGAGCTTCCATATGGCTTGTGTCTGAGGGAGGAATGCTGCCCTCACAGCTGTGAGGTAGATTTGTCCATACACTCACAGCATAGTGAGAGTCACGTGAGTGCACTGTTTCCCTGAGGGGTAACGGTCCCCAGATCAGCCAACTAGAGTCATGTCTGAACATGTAGAACAGAGGAGTTATACACACACAAACTGTACAAAGCTATAAATGTGAGTAATTACAATGTTTAAAGATGGCACTTAATACACAAATTACAATCTCAGTTTAAACATATTCAGTATGCCATTTATTAAAACATTAATGTGATTACTGCCCTCATCACAGCAGGAACAAACCTGCAGAATACTGCTGACCACCAGGTTTAGAGCTAGTACTAGCTTGTTTCCTTAGAATGTCATTTCTATGCCAGTATTTGCTGGATGTGAAAGATCATCTGTAGATTATCCCCTTGACAATCCAAGCACGTATCAATAATCCTGGCTCAGAAAGGGCTATCAGCTTACCTTGTATCAACTTTCACAGAGGGAATTCCCTGCCTTCTGGAAGCCCTGTCAGTCTTTAATGCTCTCACCTTTTAAAAGCCAAGTCTGCTAGCTCTGGAGCCGTCTGCCAATTGGAGCCCGCACTTTGCCCTGGCACCCAATAGGACACGTCTAGACTTTAATCCTTAACAGAGGGGCCAGTTCACTCAAGCATAATCGATGGGGAAAAAAAACGGGTGAGAGTTTCAGCGTTAGGGAGGGGGAGGCTGCCATATGTTAAGATGACTGGGGGTTACACTCCCTTGGTGTCATCTTTTTTTAGGTTTTTTCAAAGACCTAAAAAGAGGAGATAAGTGGAATAACAAATGGACAGTGGTTCAAATAAAGTTTGAAAATGTCCATATACATTTTCAGTTAACCAAAACAGCCCAGGATGCCAACGGATATTTACAATAGCATAAAAAAGTCCTGCTGTAAAAACAATACGATGTAATTTTATGGGGATATATGGGGGAAAAGTGTAAAACCAGGCTGTGTTCTAATCCCCAGAAAAACTTTTTTATAAGTCGGTTTATAAGGGCCTTTGTTCTTGGGTTAGCTGTAAACAAAACTAACGTACCGCTATTATAACCTTCAGAGCTTGTCTGCATCCCGTGTGTCTTTGCATGCCACACATATGGCAGACTTCATTAGAGATAATTAAACATCCTTAAAAGCTGGGTAACTGTACATAATTACTGTTTGCCTGAGTAATCCCAAGGGCTTTATCACACGAACTGCTCTGCTCCTCCTTTACAGATGCCTGCCGCAAGGCTTTCAGAAAGATTGCTCCTAAATAATTAAATAATTCTTTTGCATGGAACAAAGTTGTTGTGCATCACCATGTGCCTGACTGCCCATGAACTCAAGCAGGGAGCTTACTCCACAACCTGCAGGCTCAAGTGAACTCTGAACTTGTCTTACTTCAAAACTAGATGGAGGACAAGCAGTACGTAGGCTGCAAACCAGAAACAGCAGACAAGCAGGTACATTATTCAGTTATGGATCTTAAAATCAAAATGTTTTTAGATGCAAAGCACCTCACTCAGTTATACATACATTCATTCATTATCTGTAAGCGGTTATCCAGTTCACGGTCGCGGTGGGTCCAGAGCCTACCTGCAATCATTGGGCGCAAGGCGGGAATACACCCTGGAGGGGGTGCCAGTCCTACACAGGGCAACACAGACACACACACGTTCACTCACACCTACAGACACTTTTGAGTCGCCAATCCACCTACCAATGTGTGCTTTTGGACTGTAGGAGGAAACTGGAGCAAACCCACGCGGACACAGGCAGAACACACCAACTCCTCACAGACAGTCACCCGGAGTCGAACCCACAACCTCCAGGTCCCTGGAGCTGTGTGACTGCGACACTACCTGCTGCACCACCGTGCCGCCCTGTTAGCCATAATACAACTACCTTTTTCTGCACTCAGTGTCCACTGTATACCAGTATACAGTTCTACAATTACAGACTGTAGTCCATTTGGTCAAAACAACACTGGACCACCAGAGCATGCATCATATACGTAGTGGATATTTTTGGCTGGTGGATTATTCTCAGTCCAACATTGACACTGAGGGTTTTAAAAACTCGGGCAGCACAGCTGTGTCTGATCCACTCGCACCAACACATCACTGTCACTGCTGTATTGAGAATGATCCACCACCCAAATAAAACATGCACTGTAATGGTCTTTTGGGGTCCTGACCAAAGAAGAATAGAGTGAAATTGGACAAAGTATGCAAAGCAACAGTTGGACTTCAGTCTTTAACTGTACAACCACAAAGTTCTAAAACTTTGGGGCACTGAGTGCAGAAACAAGGTGGTAGTAAAGGTATGGCTGATTGATGTTTAGGAACTGCTCCTCGAGGGGGTGTTCTTAAGTATATATGAACCATTTCTGTTGACCCACTCACCATCGCACAACAACAAAATGGATAAGCCATTGCAATTTTCATATAGCATAAAAAATCGAGACGTGGTGTTGTCCCAAAAGTGACATTAGTCACATAACCATTATATGAGGTCAGTTCCTGATAACATATCAGAATGATCACCAGCATATCAGTAACTGAACCACACCCAGTGCCACTAGGAGAACCAGTACCCTGACCCGTATCACTCACATTTTTCTGATTAAACCCTGCATCTGCTCCTATTATGGCACTTGGCATTACCCTGCACCGGCCCGGATGTTAATGCTGGTGCTCTGCTTGTGTCCCCTGGTAATGTGTAGAGGAATGAGACTCAGGTTGTTAATAGCCTCCTCCCTTGATTAAACTCCAGCCTTTCATGAGTTCCATTAATGAACATGAAAATGTCAGTCACTGGGTAGGGAAACACTTGAAAGCCATTTAGTGGAGCTGGTTTGCAATGGTAGGGTGGGTCAGTATTTAAAGGAATAGCTCACCAATCATTTTGTTGAGGTTTGTGCAGTGTCTTTGCAGAGTTCTGAAGATTTACATCTAAAACATCTTCAGAGTTCCTGATCTCATCAGCGAACGAAAGCCTCTGACATTTTCACACCTGTAAACAGAATCCTTAAACAGGCTTTCTGCACAAAAATCTCTACCGATGAGCAGAGTAGCCTAAGTCTGTATTCAAGAATTTGGTGAAATAGTGACTTGGAATAACATATACCCATCACTAATGTTGCAGTAGACGTCCTGTAAAATACTGCCATCTTGATGAGTTATGGCTTTCTTAGCTCTGTGAGTCAAGGAACAGATTCTAAATTATTGGAGCTGTGCATATCGTGCTGTTTCGTAATGAATGTTTGCTCAGGGCGAGTTTTAAAAAAAGGCCTGTAAAACTGAGCACACACGAAACACAAGGCATGCATTTAAACACACATGCATCTGCTTGGCAGGAGTGAAGAGTGGCTTTCACTGCATCCATGAAAACAGCCATACACCCAGACACTCATTTAAAAGCTAATCTGAAGGAGCAGTCACACAGACTGGTAAAAGCATTTACAATGTGGCTAACAGACCTGTTTCATTCCGTGAGAGTTAATAGGCCCTTTCAGGGTGTATGTTTGGGATGCAGGAAATGAAACAACTGAGGGTTATCAAAGCCAATGCGCTAAGTACTAGGGTCATTTTTTCATCGCCAAGCTCATTGAATATAAATGCTGTGTGGGTCATGAGTAGAAATGGAATCTGAGCCTTGAAGATACAAAGTGCATCTCTGTACTAGTGTGTGTGTGTGTGTGCTTGTTTGTGTGTATGTGTGACAGACAGGTTTGATTTTGTACTTTTTTAGGAGCTTTTAGGAACATTGTGGAGAAAACAGGGCTAAATTAATACAATGGATAGTCTAAAATTATTTAATTTCTAGTCCAAATCGGCCACTAGGTAGTACATATTCTTGAAAATTTGCAAGAATATTTAGTTCAGTCTTCAAAATAAGTTTAAAGTTTTGCTTTGGCAATCCTCAAATCTATTTAGGGTCATCAATCCAAACTCCATATTTGTAAAACCTGCTTTTGTTTTTTAAACTCCAGGTTTGGACACTTCTGATTCTTCTCTTATTGTCCTTTGACCAATATTGTCTATTATTGTCTCATAGCACTGAATTATCAGAAAAACATTTTCTTTAATCATTTTAGCCACACATGTGAGAGAAACATTTAAGGCAGCTGAGGTGTGTTTGGGTAGCTGCTTGTGTTAATGTTAGTGTTTCTTTGAAGGGGAACGCAATGTCTGTGGCATCTTTGGGAATTGTTTTTGTTGGAGGACACAGCTGTAACTTATTGGTTTGAAGCCTGGAAAAACAGAGGAGTTGAAGTGGCAGCAGGATACAAATCATTAATAATAAATAAAATGATAAAAAAAAAAAAAAACCAAGTGAAAGAATTGAGACAGACTTGATATTTATTTAGTGTTGAAGACTTTTATGCCAGAATGACTTAACCTCTTTTCACACTGGAGATTGAGTAAATGAAAAGGTGTCTGACCTGAATGCTAGTGTAAAAACATGCTATTACGAGTAATTCTTTACAGTGTTTATTGGTCCATTTGTTGTGAAGTATTCACACAACATATAGGTTGACAAAAAAGTCATAGAGACCCAAATGTATATGACCCAAATATTAACATTGTATAAAATCTAGTATTCGTATGTGTGTTAACTCAAATGTGAAGCAGCACAGATGTCCAGACTGAAGCCCTTGACACTGGGAGGTGCTCTAATTGACAGTTTCCTGGCAGACTTCGTTTTGGGAGCAGTAATTCATATCGGCATGGGCAACTTGCACTGCTGATAACCTGCACTGATATACAGTGATCTGGGATGAGGGTAAAGAAAATAAACTGAACACTTAAACACAAACGTAAACACAGGGCTTCCTAGAATTTCTGATAAAAGCAGCAAATTGCAGTAATCTGTCAGTCTGGTTGATTACTGTCACTTTTTAAAGACTGAGCTAAAAATATAAAATCCGCTTTGTCATCCGAGGTGATGCAAAAACCAGTAAAGCTCCTTCAGACACAATCCTCCAGAAAAATCCATTTGCATGCATTTCCATGCGATAAGGTAGAGGCATTTTCCTTTTGACCTATTTAGGCTGCAACGCAAGAGGCATCCAAGTGCATTCATCAAAGCTGTTTGTGCTCAATTCAAAATCATCTTTTCAAGTTTGCATATCAGTGCCAGACTCTATATACACTACCACTGATAGACTGTGCTGTGTGAGAGAGATACCAGTACGCACTCTAAAATCTTCATAAAGACGGAATGATAAAAGAGGAATTAGGGGAATGTACATTTCGCTGATCATTTTTCTTTTTATCTGAATCTGTCAGGCCAACACCGAACATTTGGGTCATCGCAGGTGCAAATCCTCCAGACAAGAAGAAATAATAAACAGATATGGTGCTCCAGTTATGTGTCATTCCTTTGATAGGGAAACTAAATATACACAGACTTCACAGAGTTGCTTATGATGATAAGAATAATGTACATTGATAACCAGAGGTGTGAGGTTATTGCTCAGAATTCCAGCACAATAACGCATGCAAAAACATACACACACACACAAAATTTCAGCTTGCTGCAGCTGCCACCAGGGTCTAGGCCAATTTTAGCCAAGGGGAAGGAAGGGCTGTGTGAAGAACCGGTGTGAATGAGCAAAGGCTGGCTCTATGCAGGCCCATTCTTATGCCTTTCCAAAAACAGTAAAAACAAAACAAGCCCATTTGCCGAACCCAGGGCACTCCACCTCTGAGCACAATTGCTTTCACAAACTGCTCCAAGCTCTTCCAGAATTTATGGCCCAACATGAGTCATTACTAGGTCAAGCGAATAAAGCTAAAAATAGAATGCATGTTTGTGAAACTTTTGTGTGGTGAGATTGACAAATCACTTATTAAAGTTATTTTCCAAACCAATTCTGACCATGACTACATCTGAACATATCTACCGGACAGTGTAGTTTACATCGAGTGGCCAGTCTGTTAGATACATCTACTTTATTTTGTGCGTACCTTATAAGTGCACTCTAAGTTTATAAGTTCTGACTAGTTCAAATAATAAATGGTCAGTTTTGGCTACTATTCGTTAACTGTAATTATTTCAACTACTCTGAAGACTCATTTATCCATGCGATAGCTAGAATAGCTACAATCATATTGCATCGATTTAGAATTAATTGCATTTATTTAGCCTTACTGCACTATTTTTAAAATCATGTAGTTTCTTAATTCGCCTCAATGTCTATACGTAAATATATAATTAACAAAACCGATGGATGATAAGGCTCTTATCTCTTAGATTATACATTCTTGCAGTATCTCTGAATACTTCCTATCACTTTGAGTTCCAGTTGCTCTTAGTAAATATCTCCCAAATGACAGTTAAATTGCCCTGCAGAAGGTTGTCTGCAGTCTGTAACTGTAAACTACACAGTGCACCTGGATGGTGTTTCTCATAAAGTAAATTTATGTGACCAAGTGATATGTGAACCCAATGAACTACTGTAAATACTGGTTTGATTCAATCATGTAGCTTCTGCTGTGCTCACTGATGCCTGTGTTAAACCTGGTCAGTGCAGACAGAAATAGCCTTCAGCTCCACAGGGGTCAGAGTTCAGCTTTGACTGACCCTTATGCCACACACAGACTGACCTTGTCGACCTCTACTGTAGTTCACACTTGTGCCTGGTGGACGATATTCAATTAGCAGAGTCAGTAAGTGTTAACTACTGAGAGCAGTTGAATATCTTCCCAATCAGACCCTTAACTAATATTAGCATAAAAATACTGATCTTAATATGCTTTCACCAATTTCTTTTTTTACCATTCAACCTGTCATACGCTTATAAAGTTGCCAAATGAAACAAAAAAAAAGCAATGCATCAGAACCCCTTTTGATTTTTTTGACAATTTTAAAACTCACATCAGGAAAACACACTTCTCTTAGCATAGGCTATGTTCTAGATTTCCTCTCTTAGGATGAGATGAGCTGATCATTTTGCCAAAGTAGCAGACAGACAGCCATGTGGCATCCCTGGTAAAACAGCCTATCTAAAGCTGTAGTGCCAGACAGCTCTCCTCAGGCAGCCAGGGCAGGGGGCTATGCTTCTTTCTAACGCATCTACAAGTCCAGGCCTCACACTTCTCTTCTCATGTTAGCAAACTTATATATGGCAAGGGGGATTCAGCATGGCATGGGTGTGTCTCCACTTATCATGGTGCCAGCTGGCAGACGTTTGGTTAATTTGGTGTTGCCTTTCCTTGTGCCATGGCTGTGGGTTTGAGCGTGACTCTGGCTCCGTTAGAGAAAGGTTCCAAAAGTGTCAAAACCAGTTCGCTAAAACCTCGTGAGATTTCTTTATGTTGCTGCCAAGAGATTTGTACATGAGCTCTCGAAATTCTGGCCACAAGTGCCAAGCGCACCGAGTGAGGATTGCTTTCACTCAGCACAACCTTATCAAGTGAAACAAGCCTGCTTTAGAGCTTCTGTTGGGATGACATCAAGGATGCTAGTGTGAATGTTAAGGGATGTATCACAGGGCTAGGCTTGAATCCTGCCATGACATGAAACAACTGGCAACCTATAACTGCAAAATGATCCTGAGTTAACCTCACATTGACTTTCAGATTGACTCACTTTCAAACTGCTATTTCAATGGCCTACATCTACTCATATGACAGGACACATTACACAATACTGTTTCCAAGTAATTTAAAGCATTTACTCATATTGTAATTCAAGCAGACAGATAACTGCTAGAAAAATTGTAATTCAAGCCAGACGATAAACATTTAACAAAAACGAATGATTTGTTTATTGTTTCTCTGTATTTTACAAAGATTTTTTTCACTCCAGATTCCCTGACATAAAAATATGTGCTAGGGCTTTTATAATTAAAGCAAGGCTTATTAATGATACACTGAGAGAATGCATTGCACCATTACAGTTTCATCTGGGGTACACTATCATAGAACTGAATTTCATCAACATCTGCTTTTCTTTAAAATTAATTGTTAGATTGGGTTTGATTCACCACTTCAAGGAAGCACTCAAGAGACATTTTAATTTTTGATGTTCCAGTGGTCATAAACAGAAGCGCCCAGTGCCATCAGCCCCACTGCAATCTTTCTTTACCTCTTTTGGATGGGATCTGTAGTCCTACGTAAACTCTTTTTTTTATTTAAATAACTCTGAACAGAGTAATATTAAAAGGACATTTTTATAAAATGATAGTTGTATCTGTCTTTCCCTCTGATTTATATTGATACATTCATAAATGAATATTGAAGGAAAAAAAGCACAAAAAGACCTAGTGTTTGTAACAAGACAAAAGGGTTTTTGGGAAGAATTGTTTTTGGTGTCAGCTGATTTCAGTATGACTTTCAGTATGGATATCTGTAACACGACATTACAGGACTCCACACCACCCCCCCCAGTCATCTATTAAACAAAATCTTCAATAATACATATTTAGAATTAAATATAAAAAGTAAATTCATGTAAAAAGTAAGATATAAATATACACCTTCATTAAGTATGCACAGATATATGAATATACAATGGGTCCCTGCCTCTTCACATAAAAGTCCAGCACTCACCTGCATCTCAAAGTCCCACCTCAGCAAGTTGACTTGATTGGTGCCTTAGATTTGTGACATAAAAATCCTGGCTCTCTGAGCACATCAGTTTGTGTTTTCTATAAATATCACCACATGAATATGTCAACAATGATCAAATATATATATATTTTTTTTCACTGAAGGGTTCTTGGGTTAATCTAAGACCTCACAAAGATGGAATAAAGAGTAAACAGTGTTTTTCACAAAAGCTTATAGAATTCAGTTTCTCCAGAAATAAAGGCAGCACTGAATATTACAATAACAATCCAAACCAAACTAAAGCAGAAGTGAAACCTGCGGTCCTCGTTTTATTACTCAATGCCCCACGCTGATTTAAAAGTGGAGACTAGACTATATTTAATCCACTTTGGCTATTTCTGAGCATCCAGATGTGCACAAGATTCAAAACAAAACAGCAGATCTACGTTGCATCTAAATAGATTAATTCAGAGTTATTGTCGTAGACCATATATTGCAAAGCGACTAAAAAACGACCAATTTGTAAAAACATCAACTGTAAAACGCTCCGCATGAACATCCTGTTGAAGGGGTTACATTAGATTGTATACGTACCACTTCTTGTCTCAGTCGCCTCAAACATGTATCCATGGTTTTTAAGCTCTTAGATTTAGAATAACCCTCGGTCCATTGCATTAATGATAAAGTAAATGTATAGTAATTAAAAACATTATCTTGCTGCTCCTACATGACTTCTGGGGTTTATGTTTGAGGAGTATAATTCCTCAGCTATTCTCTGGCGAGTCACACGAGGCGAGTCGTGTTTTTTTTCCTCCTCTCTCAGCTATTCTCTCTCACTCCTCTTCTTCAGTGTCCAGGCTAAACATCCCTATAGAGCAGCTGTTTGAAAGATAACCCCAAAAAGCTTCAGCAGTTCGTCCGGCGGACAGTTGCTGTGTGTTTTCCTCCTCAGTGTCCACTCCTCAGTCAGCTGCCTGCTATTTTCTGAGCTTTTCTAACTGAGCTTCAGGCTCAAGCAAATTCCCGCCAACAAACCTGCGCGTGCCTCCCTCCCTCCGCAGCTCTATCGCTTTAATAACGGCTAGTCAGCTCCGTTAGCATGGAAGCTCATCCAACCGTTATAGAGAAGAAACGTGGTTTTTAAGACAGGGATTTCGAAATAGTGCTTTATTGTCTTGAAATATTGGCTTAATATCTGGACATATATTCTCAAATAGGGGTTAAATATCTCATAACATTTCCAATATTTTAAATATACATCAAAATGATGTTCAGAAATATATTTTGAAAAACTACCATTTTTAATGTCTTCTACTTAAATAAATACAAATTTTCCTTAAATATTTTGTCTTAACATCTCAAATTCATAGGCTAAACCCATCAAAGTGGATTTTTAATTATGAATGTGGGGTATTTTATTCCCAAACCTGAATCAACCACATCTGTCTTTTTTTCTGACGTGTACTCCTGTTTCAGGAAAGATCCTGGAGCCTTTTACCTACTGCAAAAATGACCAGTAAATATAAACCCAGGTTAATCCCATGCAAACTGATGTGGGTGTATATTCCTTCATACATGGTAAAGAAGTTTTGGTAGGTTTTCTCATGGATGGAAGTGCTGGAGGAGGCTTGGTGCCTCAAGTGCATAGCTACACTCAGGTGTTGAAAACAGACCACAGACAAGTTCACAAAAAAAAAAAAAAAAGAATTATTCAGAGGAGTGATAATTATGTGCAGAGCAACCGTCTACATACATATTATGAAGAAGATAAGGTTGAGGGTTGGATATTTTTGGTTGGTGACAGTAGTGACAATCTAAAAGCTCCAGCAGCACTGCTGTGTATAACACTGTACACACTGTAAATAACATGCACATAAACATTCCATTACAGAAATGTGTTTATAGAGTAACTACTCTGGTCTCTGTTATTTACAGACAGGTTTTTATCCAGTGTGAATCCATGAGTATTACTGACATCCTGTGGTATAATGACATTACCTCAGCTCCCCATATAAAACTTATCTGGACGGAATTGTGTTTAAGGGTTTTCAAAATATGTTCAGAAAATTAGGCTAACTACATTCCTAGAAAATGATTTTTAATGATTGTTAACAATACTAAAATACTGTCCTATCTTAGAATATTCCCTGCATTCCGCAAACCTTGTTTTAACATAGTCACTAGGCCAAGAAAAAGTGCCCACATCCCCAAAAAAGTTTAAGATGGCTGATACTAGCATGTGAATCTTCTTTTTGTGAATGGTGTGTTTATCCTACATGATGCAAGTTTTGTGTATCCCACTTACAATAAAGGACAATTAATTGATGTTTTTAATTATTCTAAAACTGTGTAACTGTGTTCTTTGGACTGATGACTCTTGTCTTTTTGGAAAATGACAACCAAGCAGAAGTTGTAGTGTGACATATTTGATTTAATTTGCCTTACACATCATGTCTTCCCTGAAAAGTAAAAACTGTTAATTCTATACAGTTAGGCAAACTACTTAGTAAAGCTATATTAAAACCTTCTAATTTCAGAAGCAATGTTGGAGGAGCAGGTGTAGTGGAATGAAAGGCAGCCGAGCAGGTTCAGTTTGCTCTGTTGTTTTGGGGACAACTCCTTCAGACGGAAGAGGGCCAAAAGTTTCATAGCTCCTGTTTACTGACCCGATTCCATCTAAATGAGCGCTATTATCATCATAATTTCCAACCATGCCACATGTTCAGATATCCCAGCAGAGTTCAAGCTTGCAATTCCAAAAGCAAAGAGCTGAGGCCGTGTGTATGAATAAATCATCTGAACGTTAGCGCAGTGCGCTTTTTTTGAGATTGGATATAGAAACAGTGTTTGAGTTTTGTTTGAGCTGTTCTGCTTTGACATCCTCTTGGTGTTGAAGTATGTGTGGAATGGGTTTAATGTCTAATCAGAAAAGCATTGAAGAGGGTTAAGTGGGGTCTTGGCCACCAACTAAATGGCAAAACAACTAAATTCATGGGGTTTTGTGAATGTAAGTTTCACTTATAACATGATGTTTTGAATGGAAATAAGATTCTGTGGGTTTACAGTAAAGAGCATTTAATTTCATTTATCACGATGCAAATGTTACCACCAAGTAATGAGAACCTAGCACCAGCAATTAGCACCAGGCAAACCGCATGCCTAAATGATCAGTTTTGCTTTAAACTGAGGTGTAAAGTAACCTCAAACATGTCCTTTCTAATTTACTGGAGTAAATAAAACCTCCACTAGTTAAATCCGCATGATTGTAGATCTTTTGTAATGGTGTAGTTAAGTATAAAAGTTAACTTGTTCAGGATCAGTGTCAAATTTCACCTTCCTCCAAAGCTGACCTGGGTTCCTTTGGCCTGGTGCGGTCACACAGAAACAGCTGAGGGGGAAGTGGTCGTATGCACAAAGGCAGCTGCAGGACAGGATGGGGATCCGGGTGGGATTACACATAGACACACATACAGACACAAGGCCCCATGATCATGATCATACCCTCTGACCACTGGCAAAAAGCTACAGTTTAGCTGATGTCTTCATCTATACTTGAAGACGGAGAATTTCATCTTTATTGAAAGCATGAGATGACATATGAGTAAAAACACTGGCCAAATGAAGGGTTTTAACATATATATTCTATAGGTTATGGTTTCTATTCTTTTAGGAAGGTTTTACACAAATATTGAGGATGTCAATGAAGATCTGATAACATTCAGCCAATGGATATTACTGGGTTCAGGTACTGAGGCTTGTTCAGTTCAGCCCCTCAACTCCCCATAAGGTGCAATCAAATTCTGTTTGGGTATATACCAGAGGCAATTTGTTCAGTATCAGCTTTCCTCTCAATGATTCCCGCGGCTTCACAGTGCTTTAAACAGTGAGGACGCTGAGCGTCCACAGAGTTCAATAGCGAAGCAGCGTAGTGCTGCGAAAAGAGACGAGTCATTGGATAAATGCTGGGCTTTGTCCCGCCCATCGGACGCTCAGCGACTCTGGGGGTCTATGGGGCAGTGGGCTGGCCTCCGCTGGCCCAGACGCTCAGCTTCTGCATGATGATTGGATGATCTGTCTGAGGCTGAATCCCATTTTGATTGACAGCGTAATGAGCGAATCAGCGATCCTTTGGTGTAAAGATCTGTGGGAGCATTAAATTTTCATTCTGTTCTGAGTTGAACCGGAGACTTTTTTTAATCCTCTTACCGGCATTTTCTTTGTTAAAAACGACTAGCGACAAATCGAGCTTCTATTTCTGGTGGAGTTTTTTGTAGCTGGTTGTGTTTGGAGACTGACTTCTATCGCAGTTTCTGTCCAGCGGGTGCTGCTGAACCCCTCCACCGTCACAAAGCACTCACAGACGGACACACTTCACATGGGCCAAGGCCGTTTAAGCAGCCTAGCTCTGCTGGCCATTGAGAGGACACTAGTCAAGTCCTTGGAAAAGACGCCTTGTTGGTACGACAGGGTCACAGATCATTTTCTTAAAAAGGAACTACTACTTGTTGATGCTTTGCATTGGTCTTAGTGGCTTTATGCTCATGGGGATCTGCTCCAGAATGTCCGCTATATATTTTATTATTATTATTATTATTATTGTTATTTGTTACATAATCTGATCTATCTGAGTGCACTGAAGAGTAAACTTAGACAAGTGTGTAGAATAAGATGTGCCCCTCTGGCTGAAGGAATGTGGCTGTGGCCTGTGGGACTTTAAATATGACTTTAAACTGAGCAATTAACAACTCAGGTGGAACAAATGGGACAATGAAGACCTCCAGAGATTAAAGAGTGAGCCAGCTGAGAAAAAGAAAAAGCTGAGTGCCTTAAAGAATCACACCTGCTGTAACTCTATATTAGAATCAGAGTGTGGATATTTTGAAGTTGTTACACATTATACTAGGCTAAATACACTCTTACAATTGTGGAATAAAAATGTCATAAACACAATGTATGACACTAGCACATACAGTGCCATATACATATACAATGTCTTATACTTTCAGTGGAACTAATCGGTTGCAGTTTAAACCAGAACTCAGTTTTTAATATAATTTGAAAAGATTAGCTGTGGTGTACATTGTATGAGCATTTTATAAATATTGGACCCATAGAAATAGAACTTTAAATATTTGGTCTCCCCCAAAACAGAGAGAGAATATTTCCACCTGTGCACCCTCACACTTATCTACAAGGAAGTGTTATATCTAAATATGTGGCATTTGACAGATATGGTGACAGGTTTGGAGGTGTGATGGTGATAAGGAGCATGTTGAGGAAATAGCAGTGTGAAAACAATAAGCAATCAGATAAAGCACTTTCAGCTCTGCAGCAATATGCAGGTTAGTAGGTCACATCATGGAAGTTCTTTCACTGTTGTACACAACAGTGAATTAACATTCGCAAGGGAGACATATATATATATATATATATATAAGCAAGCGGATTACTTATTGTTCTAGGGTGGTCAGTCCGTTGTTCACTGGCAGCTTATTGCCAGCTCCACGTCCTTTCAGACCCACAGGGTAAAGTTATTTTATCTGGATTTTTGTTTCATATCAAAATGGCCTTGTTTTGACAGACTGCTAGATAAAATGAACATATTTTTATGTAATCTTCCCTTAATAAGCATTTTAATAATTATTAGTAATGTTTTATCTGAAGGGTATCAGATTGTATTGATTACACTATACATACTGCACAGCTACAATAATTTTGTACTTTGTTTATACAGCACAAATTTGCATAAACATACATACTGACACCACCCCGTTCTCGAATAGTTTCCTACCGTACAATACAGCATTGGCCCCATCTGGTGGTTCAAACGCATAGTTAAAATGATAAGATGAGATAAGATAGGAACCTTGCAGAAAAAAGCACATTCCTGTGTAGATTAGAAGTAAAATATTGCAAGATAAAAAGGGGTAGCGCAGTTAAGAATATGAAATGATGAATAATAATAAGTAGTTCCATTTAATCTATTACATGACCTTAAACAGGGCAGCAGGGCGGCACAAGGAAGTGTCACTGCCACACAGCTCCAGGCTCCTAGGGTTGTGGGTTCCAACCCCACACTGGGATCTGTGAAGATTTTGGTGTGTTCCCCTTGTGTCTGTATGGGTTTCCTCCAGGGGCTAGTGCGTGAGTGTGAGTGTGTGATGTCTTGTGACGGACTGGCACTGTGTTCAGGGTGTGTTATTGCCTTGCGTCCAGTGATTCTGGGTAGGCTCCTGTACCACCGCAAACCTGAACTGGAAGAAATGATGAAATGATTACAGAAAATAGATGACTGAATGTGCTTAAGTGAAATAGAGAAGGATATGTATTTGTACTCCATTTATAATACTTATATTCCTGTGAATAGTAGTGATTTGACAAGGACCAATTATTTTTACCCAGACAATTAGGTCCTGGGGCTTATGTGGTGGTCCTAGTCAGTACCTACCGATATTGGGCTGAGGAAGGACATAGCTCTCACTAAGGACAGTAAATTGGTGCCCAAGACTCATGAATACTGCATTGTTATTGTCTACAAAACCAACATAAGGGGATTCTGTGGCACATGTTTGATCAGTTACTGGAGGAATGTGTCCCAACACATCGCACCCAGCTGTGTAGCTCATACCAGTACAAACGCCCATGCTGACACTTGGCCACTGTCTAAATCACTAATAATGGGCCTGTGAGCAAGTACCATTTCTTTTTATATCACATGGTGACCAGGTAGGTGTTTGTGTGTCTGTTTAACTTTGGTATTGATGGATTAGGATGCCTTGTGGGGGGTGGGGGGGGGGGGGGGGGCTGTTAAAGCAACTGTGATGCTCATATCATCATTGTCCAAAGAAAAACATGTATCTGCATTTCTGATGATTTGTAATTTACTGCATAATTTGAACACAGCAGCTTTCCTTCACTCTGTGTGAAAATGTAATTGTGAATAGACCAATAGATGTGATTAAAAATGACTTGGAATGACTTCGGTTTAATGTTAAGAACTATTTTCCTTCTCCTATATAGCCACAATTTTGGAGATGTTTTTTTGGCAGATTCATACACACCGCATTCATTAACAGCATTTATAAGGGGTCTTAGATGTTCTGACTGCTCATTGTATATCGTACAGGCCCAATGCAAACTGAAATGCATTTCCAGTGAAGACTAATGACCATATTTAATTGTGGGTGTGTTATGTGTTATTTGTATATGTGTTATTTGTGTGTTATGAAGTTATAAATTCTACATTCCTGAACCAGCCATGTTTTTCCGCCTCAGAAACTCATGCACTCTTTCATTTGAGTTAATGGTGTTTGATTTGAAAAGCCTCTGACAAGAGCCAGGAACACTAGCGTATTTCACGAATTATAGTGTTCCACGTGCTTCTCATTCAGACTGTTCACCCATGCGGTTTTCATCATTTTCCAGAAGCTCTTCAAAGAACCAAACGCGATTTGTGTCGCAGAAGCCAAATCATACAAATCATATCTTATTCACATTTAATGAGTGAAAGTAATCACAGAAGACTCAGCCATTCCTTTGCGTCCTAATGCTGGGAACAAGGTTTTGATTCCATTGTCCAGGCGAGGTGAAGCCTAGAAACAATTCCGAAGGAACAAAGCTGAGAGAGAGTTGAGAGCATTTTGATGTTTTTCTTTTTTTTTTTCCTTCTATTTTTTTTTTTTTATAGGGCGCTTCTTACATAATTTCACAGGACAAAGTCATAAATTAGAAACAACATCTTACAGAATATGCACAAGACATCAAAAACAGGTTCCAAAGAAATGGAAAACAAGAGAAGACACGAGTGGGATTCTAATGAGGAACATTTCCACAGATACATGGTTTTGATCAACTGTCAGCGATTCCTTTTTTTTCTTTTTCTTTTTTTCTTTTGCAGTTCCATTGTGCCTTTTCCTTGAGAAAGAAGTTATGCTTTGATCGTCGCAGTTTTACAGAAAATGAGGCGAATGAAAAACAAAATGTAAACAATTGTACCGGATTCACAAAAGAGCATCAAAATTACTTCAAAATCAAACCGTCACTAAAGCTCTCAAACTGGTGATGACACCAAGGCATGCCACAAAATTGTGCATGCACAAAAGTAATATCAGTACACATTCTGGACATTTAAAGAAAAAAAAAACAAACAAACCAAAAAAAAAAAAAAACCCATAAAACATTAGGCCACTGATAAATCATTGGTAAATCAATGTGGATGTAACTTTTCAAAATGGTCAGTCATCGTCAGGTCTGGAACATGGCAGTTTGAGAATCAAGGCCTAGCTTTCAGTTCTCTGGCAGCATCTCTATTCACCTAAACAGCCACAATGAACATTCACATTAGACAGGGCTATGAAAATCTCTGTGCTCCTAATGGGCCATTTACCTTATTATTGGTAATACCGAAGATACTTCAAAATTTAACCACTGTACGGGTGCGAAGCCTAGTGACGGTGTAGAATGGACTCTGTCTAAAAGGAGGGAAAACTGACTTTCAGCAAGGAGAGAGAGAGGAAAAATGATAATGAAAAAAGTGAAAGATCGAAACACAATTTCTCCATTTCAGTACTGCTTTTATCAAATACTGCCCTTGTTGACTTCACTATTTCTCCTTGTTTGAGTCCTCTGCATCATTTTGAAGGCCTTTCCTTTGCTGAATTAGCACAACAATCAATAGGTGACATTTTGAAGGGACAAAGGATCAAATCAACATTCGTGCCCAATGTGAAAATGAGCACTAAAAGACTTTTGTTTACCAGGTTCAGAATGGGCAAATATAGCAAAGTAATCCCTGTCTTATGCAGTAAAATTGTTTCCATTGCTTTGTAGCTAGCAAACAAGTTAAGGAGCTAAGCTAGCAACAGAAATGGCAACATACCACAGTTGTCATTCTCAACATGAAGCCTAAACCATTCATTCATTCATTATCTGTAACCCTTATCCAGTTCAGGGTCACGGTGGGTCCAGAGCCTACCTGGAATCATTGGGCGCAAGGCGGGAATACACCCTGGAGGGGGCGCCAGTCCTTCACAGGGCAACACAGACAAACACCTACGGACACTTTTTTTTGAGTCGCCAATCCACCTACCAACGTGTGTTTTTGGACTGTGGGAGGAAACCGGGGCACCCGGAGGAAACCCACGCAGACACAGGGAGAACACATAATTATATATTTCCAAAGTTTATGTAAGTTACACTTACACATGACCATGTGCGGCATGGGGTATGTGAGGAGCATTTTTAAAGGAATGCTCTAGCCTTTGTTTAGATTATTTCCAGTGTGGTTGTCTGAAGCCAACTAACTGAAGGCCAGTTAGTTCCTCATTCTCGCTGGTGCTGAAATGGCCACTGGTGTAACGCAGGTAAGCTGCACACTTGAGGTAACTCAAGTCACTGTGGGCATATTTAAACCAGTACTGAAATGCAGGCAAAATATTTTTACTCAGAGTACACATTGAAAAGACTGAAACACCTTTCTAGACTAATCTGAATGGCAGGCCTCTCTCTGAGATATGTTTGACTGTAGTGTAATCTTGGCCAAATGTATTGTTTTACATGATCATACTTCTAACAGATTCCACTGGAACTTGTGAATATCACACAATATTGAACCACATTGATTTCCATTATGTGCTGTTGTGCGCCTATGGTGAGAGATGACAAATGACCAAACCGAAACGAAACATTTTACACTGACCGTCTGCAGCCTCCTCCACTTTAAACAGTGATCTTTTTTCCCTTCAGTCTCAAAACACTCCATGAACATCCGTCAGCCCACATTTTTCAAGTCAGAAGAGCGTAACTTATCTGGAGACCTGCGAAACACAGGCTGAAATCCAGTCATTTTCTTCTATGATCCAGGCATGTGTCAGAAGCTACAGCTCCTGTTATGTATCTACTTTGTGTCTCCACCTCTCTCAAGGCTCTGTTGGCCCCTTCACAGTTCTTCCCTGTCGTGTTGGTGGGAGTTTGGGTGTTGAGTCACAGGGCCGACACCTTGACAATGTTGGAGCTGGAGGTGGTGTTGATGGTCGGGATAGGGACAGGGTTTGCCGGACCGTGGCCGTCTCCGTCTGGTGGGAAGCCGGTTGGGGACGGAAGGCTGATGACCGCTGTGGTGATCTGCTGCCCCCTGCAGTTAATTCTGCTTCTCTCACTTGACTTCATGTTGAGACTGGAGCGAGCACTGGAGCCGTTTAATGAACAAGGAAAAGGCATTAGATGGGAATAAAGACGATTTCACAACTTTCCCTGTACACTTGTAGAAAAGTAACCTAGACGTGTTTGTGTCTGAAGTTTGCTTTGCTCACATACAACACATGATGTAAGTGGACACTCCATCGTTCAACCGTCATCAGACATTGTCCTAATTGCATTCAGCCACAAGAACAATGGTGAGGTCAGGTTGGAGATGTTGGATTACTTTTTGGATCTCAATTGCTTCTCATATTCATCACAGAGGAAGTGGATGGTGCCCTCTCACTGTAGAGAATGCAATTCCACTGCTTCAGAATCCAATGCTAGGACACTTTATACCTTTCAAACCTGGACGGTTGATTAAAGCCCGTAAATGTCAATAAAGCTTCTATTACTTGAGTTTTAAAACTCTAATGTAAAAGTAAAGAAGACTACTTAAGACACCAAACATGACTTGGGTGACTGACCACACGTGGGTTAAGGGGAAAATTGTGTAAGTGAGACTTTAATTGATTTGGCTGTAAGTAATAATGAAATCAGCTCAGCTTTTTCAACAGAAGAATACTGATGTAGGTTTGGGGCCTCATTTCAATACAGAATATGAAAGAAATTAATTATGAGTGTAATTTGCTTAAAAGTGTGTGGATGGATTCTAATTGTGAGCTGAAATTAAGCTCATTCATAGAGTTGGCTCCGCTGTAACTGACGTTTATGTATTCGGAATGTTTGAAAATACCCTCAAAAAAACAACAGGAACAGCACTTACTTGTATCACATCATTTGCTTTAAAACACACTGAAAAAAACAACATCCTGTAATAAAAGCATGCAGTAATTTGATATCATTTATCACTTGAAGCTAATAGAAATATGCAGAAAATCAGTCAAAAATGTAGATTCATTTTCAGTCAGAACAACATTAACGTTCCTGAGAGATTTGAACGTGATGTTATTGTTTGTTTTGTAGAAATCCTTTAGTTTTGCCATGTTTTGTTGCCTTTTTGTCAGTGAGACAAACAGAACAATACAGAATGTAAATACAAATGTGATTAGACAGTTATACTTAAAGAATGTTTTAACTAATTATACAATTTAAAAGTAACAAGTAACAAAAGAAAACAAAAAAGGCAACAACAAAACATGATGTTTTGGACAGCTCAACATGCTTGCAGGAGAACACTAACACTTACAGACGGTAAACGACAGTGAAGTAGCACATCCTCTAAATTAAATAAGGCATTGTGTCATCAAATTCTAGTCTAAAATTTCAGTTCATTTCTAAATTGAACATTCTGGATACAAAATAAAAATATACTGAAATATACAGCTCATGTTGTTTGTTTTATTTGTTTTTCAATATTTTAAATTCAAAGCAACCTGTAATTATGAATGAAATGGTGTTAACTGTTCTCTGTAGTTGTTGTGTACAAATACCACCGAAGTGCCCTTAAGTGTTACATAGGAGTGTAATAGGGGTCCTGCCCACACTCTCACCTTGTGCTGAGGCTGGGCTGGTCTCCACACTGGATGTGGATGGCGCTGAGCTCCTGTAGGCCCTGTGTGTGTGTGTGCGTGGTAGACAGGCTGGCATTGGGCAGGGGGATTCTCTTGCGGGAGCGGCGTGTGCAGCAGGTGCCAGTGAAGCCCTCTTGACTGGACAGAGACGGACTTCGTGAAAACTCAGCTCCCTCTATACAGTTCTGCTCATACAGCTGTTCATCCACAAACTCATGAGCCTAGGCACAGCACAGAGGAGAAAACATGCCTTTTCCCAACTTTCACACTTGTTTTTTTTTGTTTTGTTTGTTTCTTGTAGGCCTTAATTCAGCTTATTTTGTCTATAGAATACAGAGAGAGGGTGTGTTTTTTCTTGCCTAACTGCAATTCAATTCTGCTTGTTTCTTTGGCAGTTTACATTCTCAGAAAAAAAGGTGTGGTAGAGGTATATTATTGGTCACTAAAGGTACAAACTGTGTAAATATACCTTTAAAGGTACAACAGTGTTTAAAAGTCCAGTTTTGTTCCTTAAAGGTACATTACATTCTCTTCTTCAGAAGCAGAGATACATGTTTGTAGCCATTCATTGTAGAACTGCGTAGTATAAAATACATAATAAAAGTCCTGGAGATGAAACGGGGCGTATGAAATCAACAGAATTTTTAAATCTACAATTACAATAAAAATAAGGTGCAGTTATGTTCCCTAATTAAAAGTACAAATATGTGCCCTTGAGGGTACCACCACACTGACAAATTGTCTGACAGTGTATCACATAAATGTAGAACAGAAATGTGTCTCATTATCACTTTCACATACCGTTATCACTTTCAAATACTGGCACTTTTTCTAATACTGTGGTAAAGAGTGTTCTTGTCATAACCCAACCTTAGGATTAATTTATTTAGGATTTAGTGTCGCGGTGGGTCCAGAGCCTACCTGGAATAATTGGACACAAGGCGGGAATACACCCTGGAGGGGGCGCCAGTCCTTCACAGGGCAACACAGACACACACACTCACACTCACTTTTTGAGTCGCCAATCCACCTACCAACGTGTGTTTTTGGATTGTGGGAGGAAACCGGAACACCCGGAGGAAACCCAAGCGGACACAGGGAGAAGAAACCACACTCCTCACAGACAGTCACCCGGAGCGGGAATCGAACCCACAACCTCCAGGTCCCTGGAGCTGTGTGACTGCGACACTACCTGCTGCGCCTCTCTACATATACCTCTACATTATCTTCAGATATTTCCAATTAAATTCAATTTAAAATATACTTTGTAATCTTGTCCTTGACCATTTATAACGGTTCAGTGTAAAGATCAGTTATAACGTAGGTAACCGTATTGTTTATCAGTGACTCATCACACACAGGTAAATGTCTGATGATATAAGCCTGTTTTTTACACAATGTTAACTGATTAAAGTTACATTCTGTACATCAGCTAAAACAGTTCCTGAAGTTGCCCATAATCCTAAGAAGCTGCCAGCGGTTCAGCACTTATCAGCAGCTTTTAAATGAACCCTCACTAATCATATGCAGAATGTCATCAATAAACTTGCTAATGTTTAATATTTCAATTCCAAAACAACTTGAAATCATCACAGTTGGGTTGTCAGAGTTCTATCTGAGTAAGAGTTTAGTTCAACAGAAGCAGTTGTGACCGATACTGAGCAGAAATTGAAAGTGGATCATGCAAAAATACAGCATATGAACAGCTCTGTCACTTCTGTGGTAGTGTGCACTCAGGCTCACAGTAGTTTTCTCCAGGCAGTGCAGTAGGTGGTGGTGTTGGCTCTCCAACAGGGATGAGGTTTTGTTCATGTGCTGCTCCTCTTCTTCTGAACCCTGAGAAATACACACATAGAGACGTGTGTACTGACTGTACTAATACAAAACAAAAACCGACGCAACCAATCTAGGGTAGGGTTTATAGATGGGGATTATGTGAAAAATATTATTCCTTATTATACAGGCTTAATTTGGTCCTGAGATTTTTGTCTCCTTTGTGGAATACCCCATCTCTCTGGGGAAAAAAAGAAAGAGAATTACTTTTGTGCAACTTGTATCGTACATAGTGTTTACACAAGTATAATGTTACGTTTTCTCAGACGTAGATCTGTACTTATACTTAACCCAGTAAACAAGGAACGTCCCTGGACGTTCAAAATAGGTCTAAAAGTAGTCTGTCCGTCAAGGACATATTTTAGACGTCAATGGACGTCCAAAATCCATCTTAATAAGTTAGTTAAGTGGTGACCAATCGATAACGTCAGTGGACGTCCAAAATGCATTTTATACAAGTAATTTATTTCGGGACCAATTAATAACATCAATGGATGTCCAAAATACGTCTAATGGTCGTCTTTTCAATGTCTGTGAAGAGAACGTTGATTAGACGGCAGTCATTACGTTATTTCAACGTTGAATCAACGGCTAAATGTTTACTGGGAAATACTTACCAATACATTTCATTTTTGAGCCATTGTCACCACTTAGAGAACACTAGGCCTACACAGAATCATAGGCACTAGGCAGGGACACTCCCTGGACAGTTCGCCAGTCCATCACAGGCCATCTCGAGTATAATTTCTTAGGTTTAATTTGATATAATGCATGGTATGTGAACTGCTGAATAAACCACTGCTCACAGTTTTGTCAGGACTCTTGAATGTGGCACTGCTGTCTTGTTCAGCTTAACAAAGCTAGAGAAATGACGGTCATGACACACTTCTCCTAAAAGCATATGAC
This sequence comes from Hoplias malabaricus, assembly GCF_029633855.1. Classification (NCBI taxonomy): domain Eukaryota; kingdom Metazoa; phylum Chordata; class Actinopteri; order Characiformes; family Erythrinidae; genus Hoplias; species Hoplias malabaricus. The sequence goes on along the minus strand of NC_089804.1, from coordinate 26,744,526 downwards.
ATTTTGGTCATACTAAACACTCCATAGAGCAATATGTTTTGATTTAAAAATCACAGCCTATGAATTCTTTACCATCTCACTCCCTGAACCTGAAGGTTGCCTCAAGCTGTGTAGTTGAGTCTGTGAGACAGTGAATAACAAAGGACTTCTCCAGCACTGTCATGACATCTAGATTGGAATCTCTAAGAGTATAACGAGGCCACAGTAGCAACTTTCTTTCCAAATAGATTTCAGGCTCCCAAGGCCTTCATCGAGTCCCACGCAGCGGCGAGCCTCAGGAATGACATGCCTGTAATTCCAAGTGCCAAATCTCTGACAGCTTCATCACAACCCCTTGTAGAAAAATCAGCCACAAAACAGGGACAAACCCGCCTGCACCGAGGGGATTGCTGCCTCCTGACACCTTCGGCAGAGCTCCTTTTCCACGTGCCTGATATGACAGGAATGACAGAATCTGTGGCTGTCTGCCATCCTAGATAGTTATGCACAAAGCCACTCGGGAGGCGAAGAGCAAACACCAAAAGCCAGACGCCAAGCGCTGAGAGCAGTGGGACCCTTTTTTGTACAAACGCTGATGATTTTTTAATTAGAGGTAGGGTTTCCATTGGCTTTAATCTAGGGCTGAACTCACAGAAGATAAAGGGAAGATGAGGTCAGACAGAACGGCTGATTCCAGGCCTTTTGGATTTAGACAGACAAAGCCCTTTTTAAGTCAGCATCGCTTCTAATTAGGATGGAGGTGAGCGCGAGTTAAATCTGTCCTGATTTCATTAGTGTTCATCACGACTTCACCCTAGATGGGAGCATCAACAGAGCACAATAAAACGGTGTCACAGGCAGTGGGATTAGACAGAGTCAGGTTGGTCACTGAATGTTAGGTCTAGGATGGAAAAAAAATCATACAGCATTTCCACAAGTTTTAAAATCAGCAGCCCGGCAACTCATTACAGCACATTAGAGCTTTAATAAGGCATGAACGTTTGTCTGATTTGAGTCTATACCCAGAGAACATTCTGGAATGTACTCCCAACAAAATTGTCTAGTGTCACGGATATAATCTGAATTTGAACGTTGAATTCTCCCTGAACACATACACTCAAAAATAAAAACAAGTCAGGCTTACGTTAGCCTGACTGCAGTTTCAACACTGACCAAAAATTCTGGCCACAGTTCAACGAAAAGTTTGCCTAAACCCTGACAAAATTCTGTCTGAGGCAACAGAAGTCTGGCTTAATCCAAATGTAAGATGGCCATAGGTCAAATTAAACATTTTTCAATCCTCAATTATTAGTAACGAAGATAAGTAGAGATGGTAACTGACAGGAGATGAATGCATTGGATGTGGTAGAAGTATTTGTACATGTCCAGGGACTGCAGAAGGAAATTAGCTTGTTAGCTAACGCTGGTACAAAGCATATTTTCTCTGCATGGTCCAGTTAGTTCTCATTTGTTTTTATTGTTTTATTACATAACAATACTCTTTATTAATGTACCCTTATTGTAAAGAGTTACCAAAAGAACTGTCTGAAATCTACTACAGCTGACTTTGGCCCAAAATTGACTTGAACCCTGACTCTGTCGAAACTAAGTGAGATTAAATAAATCATTAAAATAGCAGGATGCTAACCAGGTCAAGCACAATGTCTCAGTGGAGCAACAGGTCAGTAGCAAATCTGGTCAGAAACATTTCAAATGCCAGCAAACACTACTGTATGCTTTAAAATATGGAGACGTTTCAACCCAACTCAGTGCAGTACCCAAAACAGGCTTGTCTGCTACATTAGCATATAAAGGAAAGCTTTGTTATACACCATTTCTGGGAGATGGGCAGGCTCTCACCGTCAGATCCAGGAGCTCGTTCAGGAGGCCGTTGCGTTTGCTCTGCAGGTAGGCGTTGGAGCTGCCCTTCTTGGCTATTCTTATCCGGGCCAGGCGGGCTTTCTGTGTGGGCAGAAAGGTCCAGTGTCAGACAGCCAGTAGGAAGAGTAATGAATTATCTACAGGGCTCCAATCCGCTGTCTCATCCATCCTTCACATGGCAGACAAACATTAGGCGCAGGTGAAGACTGCTAGTGCTTGGGCTTGTCTTGAGTTTTTCAATTACAGCCTACCTGTAAATACACTGTACATCAGTCATTTTAAGCCGAGTAGTGGGACATTTTTATTTTTAGAACTTTAAACTTCAGATATATTGGTATATGGGTTAAATATTTCAATTATCTGTTGCATAAGGTTGTAATTCATTAATTAATAGATATTGCAGCATTAAAGCTCTATGCCAAACGCTGTATGAATGACCAGAGATCTGATATTCTAGACGCTACAGGCTTGACTCTATACCTATTTTCTCTAACAGTAAATAAAATAAAGTACCTCACATTAAAATCCCACTGTCTACCAGCCACAGATGGTTGAGCAGCCAGTGTTACTGCACTCTAATGCGTATGAAAGGGTTGAATTTTATTTTTTTTTTTCTCTCCATTTCACAGTCTCCTTGATATGGAGCTCCATGCCCTCCAGGTTCCATTACAAAAACAGTATCAGGATTGGAACATCTGGGGGCTGAAATGAAAAGAGAACGATCTGCGATGGAGGAAATGGATGAGAAAATGGGAGAAGATCTCGCGAAGTGCCAGAGATAAGTCTTAAGTGCTTTTCTCATTCAAGGTGAGAGTCACGTCTTAAAGTCTGTCGCAAACTCTCTGGCAGCTGCGTGCTCACACACACACACACACACACACACTCCCCTGAGAGGTGTGAAGCCTCACTCCCGAAGGACGTCTTGCATCAGAGAAGCCATTTAGTGTGGGAAAACGTTTTGTTTCACAAAGATATTGAGGAAATATTCTCTGTCTCTGCAAATACACAGAGGAGGCTTTTGCTTTTTCACACATTTCCTCCATTTAATTTTGAAAAAAAAAAAAAAAAAAGAATTGTCAGTGACAAAAAGAAACAAAGATATATCTTTAAACTGTAGTCAATTGAAAGATTTACGGATTTTAATTACAGATGAGATTCAGAGCCTGGATACACCACTATATTTGGAGTGTATACGTTGGTTGAATAACACTGGAGAGATCTGCCATAACCATAGTTACGACACGCAGCTGGCTGTTTTGGTGCAGGTGTACGACTCTCCACACCTGGCCACTTGCCGGTGGCTAGACACACGATTGATTCATCCTCGAGTTTGAAATGTAATGTGACACATACATGAGCAGGAATCATTTGTGTGTGTATAACTCGGGTTTACCTGTTGATTAATATATACCTGTTCTTTCAAGGGCTGCTAATGCATTACCCAAACATTGGCTCCAATGGTTTTATATCGGAACCCAGTGATCTTCCAACCATGAAATAAGCTGGGTGGCCTGCCCAGAGAATTTCACCTGCCACTTGGCTTCACAAGATATGTACAGGGTAACATTAGTCTCATATTGTTGAATTTTTCTGTTATATGTGCTTTTTTTTTTTTTTTTTTTTGGCTAGTTCTTTTTCATATGCAAAAATCCACTAATCTCAGACGCCAACTTGAGCTCCAATCACTGGTTTAGGAGAGTGTATCAGAGTGTGTGACAAATGCCAGCTGGCTTGTGTCTGTGGATAGGCATCTAACATTATCTAATTACGTTAGGTTTCGATCATCACGTTTCTGCCTCTGGTCTATGAGGAATGTCAGAAGATCTCCCTGTGTTTGTGTGGGTTTCCTGGCACAGTCCAAAAACACATTTGTAGATGGACTAGCTATTCAGTGTTAGTGCGTGTGTGATTCTCTGTAATGGACTGGTGCATTATGGGACCATGGCGTGTTCCTGCCTTGTGCCCAGTGATTCTGGGTAGGCTCCGGACACTTGCAACCCTGAACAGGATGAAGTGGTTACAGACAATGAATGAATGAATGAGAGAAATACTGATGTGAATGGGTTTTTAAATAATAACATTTTGGCCCAATGAAACTACTCCCGTCCCTAATAGCTGTGCACTCTCAACCTTGTTTCACAAGCAGGGAAAATCAAATCTGGGTGAAATATTAAGAGGAAAAAAGTGTTAACATTCTGTATAAAATGTCTGCATGGGGCAGTGGTCAGTAGTTGGTTAACTGTTCCCTGGACTCCAGACATTTGGCCTCTGTGAACAATCGCATTCATTTTCATATGATTGCTGAGTTCGAGTGCTTGTTCACATCGCTGGACTCCACGAGTGACCCCTGAAACACCTCTGTGCCCATGTGCTCACACTTTGTTTGCTGTCTGACGCCCCCTGCCTGAACCATGTTTCTCTGGAAGCTGCACTTGACTTTGCTCTGCTATTACTGGCCTGACCTCTGGTCCATTAAGAGGGACCGCTGCACTCCGCTCATGGGGAGAGCGCCCACAATCAGCCTCCTCATTGGTCCAGCAAATTGGCCCCTGTGATTTGTGCAGTGATAAGAAAAAAGAAGTCGAATGTTGCGTGAGAGCACTCTGCTGAAGAATCAGAGCCACAGCCAAAGTCTACTAAAGTAAAAAAAAAAAGCAATAAAACAAAAACAATACAAAAGGAGTCCATTTTGAGCGAACGCTCAGACCCTCAGTGACCCTGACTGGGAGTAGTAGGCAGGGGCAAGAAATAGAGAGAGAGAGGGAGGTTAAGAAGTGGGAAATTGGAAGGCTTTGTTCTAGGTCATGTTTGTCTGTTAAGGTATGGAGTATCTGGACTGATGTTGCTGAGATTTGATTGGATACACAGCCAGGGGGATATAAAGCGCCCACAAGCCCCAGATGGCCTACTAATTGTAATGGGCATCTGAAGCGGCTCGCTGTTACAGCAGAATGAAGAAAGATGATGGGCGGAATTGTATGTGGATCCTCAATCACACGGCACAGGACCATGATGCATTGCTGCCTGGCTTGAAAGTAAAACCCTAGTGTGTTTCCGGGAATTCTGGGATGATATTAATTGGATTTATTATGGATTAAATGTATGTTGTCATTCACAAAAAAAGCTTGTAGCACTGGTACAGTGACATCACAGAACAGGGAGTTCATGCAGGCACTGCGCCAATAAGGCTCCTTGGGCAAGACTCCTAACGGTCTCTTGTGAACCGCTCTAAACAATAGCATCTGACACATGCCATAAGTGTAAAAGGCTGATAGTCCACAGTGTTACATGGGCACTTTTATCTCATTAATTTCAGGATTAAACAGACTCTGTATATAAATATATGTTCTCACCACTTTACATAGTATAGATTAAAACGGGAAGAAACATAATATAAAGCCACTACTTTGGAATGGCTAAACCCTTAAGGGGGCCGCAAAGATAGGATTTCTGTCTGACAGCCATGAACAGCACGACACAGAATTGATTCTTCCCACATTTTCCACTCCACTAACTGTCAGAACATAAATGAGCTTTGCTGAAGTGCGGGAAGCCATGTGTAAACTTGTTGAATTGATCATGGCTGTGACATCACAAATGTTGGGAATTACAAATTATGGACTGTAAGGAACGGGGAAATGGTATGTTTACGTAGTGAAATATTTTATTCTAAAACATTTATAAAGAAACTGGCCTACTTGCAGCAGACTAGGATTTATTTCCCAGTCTTAGTAAGAACTCTACTCAATACCTCGGGTGAGACTCCACGGATCTACAACACAATAAATACGGTAGGTCACTCCGGCTAAGAACATCTTCCAAATGCCATACCGTACAATAAACGGTTATATGTGATTTTAAAGGGGCCGTCCATGTCTACAACAGTTTTACCGTGATTTCAAGGAAACTACTGAAGAGTTCTATTGCTGTGGCTTTTCTTGACGTTAGGGACTGCTGCGTCTGTACTTTGAGCACTGGCAGGTGTGAAGGGTACACTGAATGACTTCCCCTTCCAATTCACCAACAAGGGCTTGTCGAGGGGAGCTATTTGTGGCAAGAGAGCACTATTAAGGACAAGCCGCCTCTGTCTCCCAAAACACATTCCGTCTTGCTTACATTCTCTGATTCGTCCATTCTCTCTGTCTCGCTCTCTCGTCTCCTCCCTCTCTCTCTGTGTGCAAGCTCGGTGCCTTCAAACCGCTTTTATGTGCCAGCTCTGAAAGGTCAGCTGCACCGTCGTTGGGCTGGAGAGCATTTGTTGTTATTTAAGCATAAGGTGAGCAGGTTGAGTGTCTACTGGGGGTTCGCAGTCAATAGGGAGAGTGGGGGGGCTGTATAATTCTTATGAATAAATGGGAACATAAACACACTTACTGGGTATCATACTTTCTATCTCGCCACTATACACGCTCTGGGGACTGGCTCACGGCAGGGCTTTGTTTGACTCTTTTAGCAGAAATTCTCAGTGAAAATAATTAGATTCTGCAGGAGGCACAACAAAACGTCCAATAAACAAACAATCCCACCTCAAGCTGATGCAAATGGTTGCATTATACAGCATTATTTTTTTTTTTTCACAGGGCTTCAGGGAAAATGCTTGGTAAAAGCATGTTAATTAGTAGGAATAAAAGAAATGTGGGTTTTCTGACCTTAAAAGGAATCACATGAGTAAATATGCATAATGTGAAGAGCTTCCTTTAGAGTAGGAAAGGATGTGATCCACACGATTCGTTCTGGTCTATGGATGCATTATTATTTATAAAGGAACATTAGGTAAAATTTTATTTTATTTATTTATGTATTTTTTGTTTTACACCTGTGGCTCTCCCAAGTGTTATTATATTTTACAGCACTGTATTGAAATCAGTGATGAAGGGGAAGGTGCTTTCCTACCCTCCTCCAAAAGTAACATAGTGCCGTTTCTGCAGTGCTGAGCCTAGGGTATCAATGCCCAAAGCACTATTCTCCTTATTACAGGTCACTGAAGTACCACAATGATTTTGAACCTGTGAATTGAAGGTAAAAATATTACATAGTAACATATGTGCTATGAAAACTTAAATGTTCTAGTATTCAAAACAAGAGAATGTTTAGAATAATAAACAGATAAACAAGGAAATGGAAAAAAGAAGGAAGCTACACTGTGATCTGAGATATACAGTAAATAAACAGAGAGCAAAAGCTGAAAGCTGAAGTCCATGCAGAATTTTTGAAACAATGCGCTAGTGAGTGAGAGAGTCATCTATGAACCGTTTACACACCTGTGAGCTCTTGATGAACAAAGGCCTCATTCATCTAAATGACAAAAAAACCTCACCTGCTGACCACCATCAGTCCTATTTGTCCTTCATCAAAAGAGGCCATCACTCATCAAAAATTTTCGCCACCACCATTAAGCTAATGATCCTTTGCATGAGTGGCCGTTTGGTGGTGCGTATCGCCGGCCGGTCCAAGGGCATGCACCCGGCCGTGGTCCACTGTGCCAGTCCCAGTTTTGCAGCACATGCCAGGTGTTAGTCGCTCGTCTGGGGGCAGCTGGGCTCTTTCTCTCGCACTCTCTCTCTTTCACTCATACGCACATCTCCAAACTCATGCACGCTCGGACACACACCGGCCAGCCTTTGTCACCCCGTTAGTGCAGCAAAGCTGAGCGACTAAGCTAAAGGTGTTCACCTGTACCTTCTGAGCACGCCGCTTGTCTGCTCTCTGGTTCTGGTGATAGATTCGGCTAAAGTTGGACACGATGACAGGCACAGGCAAGGCTATTACCAGCACCCCGCTCAGGGAGCAGATGGAGCCGAATATCTTCCCTGCGATCGTCTTAGGCACCATGTCTCCGTAACTGGAGGGAAGAGTGGAAAAAGAGAAGAATAGCAGAGGGAAAGACAGATGAAAGACACAGAGAGGGGGTGGGGGGGGGGGGTGCAAACACAAAGAAGACATTAGCTGCAGTTAATGTCACAGGATCCCCCCCCCCTACAGCTCATAGGAGTTACATATGATTTTAAAAGACACACAATGCACCCTTAAGTCAGAAGACACTTCAGACTTCTGTATTGACAGCTCAAGGCAGTGCTACTTTTGCATGCCACGACCAGTCACCACCACAGTTCCACGCTTATTATTATAATTCAATTACACATGAACAAGAAGCTGCGAAAAGCTACAGCACAGGTGGGTAGAGAGGCAGGGAGATAGGCCGCTATCTGCATGGCCCAGACCCAGTCTAACAAAGCCTGCCAGCCATCTCCCATGCCAGCCACTGACTGGGGACATCTGTGAAGGGCCATAAGCTCTGAGGAACCAACAGCTTTATCGGAGTTGTCAGGTACAAACCAGTGCGGAGTTGTGCCAGTGGGGCCAACTTGTTGAAAAACGGGCCAGAATAGGCTTGGGAGAGTCCTGAATCAAGCTGTATGTTACTATGAGTGGCTGCTTAAATCGTCTAGACATAAGCATGTTTCTTAAGTCAAAATAGAGGTCCAGCAAAGAGAATTTCTGGAAGGGAAATCTTAAAAGACACCACACAACTGTTCACAGAGCACATTATAATCATAGGATGGTGCTAATATTCAGATTAGTTATACTAGCACATGACCTGCGTATTGACCACCCCTCCCGCCCCCCACTGATCTGAAATTAAGGCTATAGCAAGAAGCTTGGCCTGTATAGAGTTGAGCACTTACATCTATAGCACTTGTTAATTTGCTGATTGTATCAGTTGTTGAAAATGGAGTTTTATAGTTGTATTTTAAGGATAAAGATAAGACCCTGTACTCTGCATATTGCTGCATTTACAGTACAAAAATTACTTGACAATAATCTGGACAAAGGATGTTACAATTGTAAAATCAGACAAAGCAACTGCGGAACATCCAGGGTGTGTTCAGAAGAGCTCAGTGTCTATAATCTGTGGTCCATACGAATCCAGGTTCACGAAGCACGTGAACCATGGGTCAATCACCATCAAGGTTAAACTGGTACCACTTTAGAATTAGACAAGGTACATAAACGGTTCAAATTCTGTGTATTATTAATATTTGTGGGGCGGCACGTAGGAGCAGCAGGTAGTGTCGCAGTCACACAGCTCCAGGGGCCTGGAGGTTGTGGGTTAGATTCTCGCTCCGGGTGACTGTCTGTGAGGAGTTGGTGTGTTCTCCCTGTGTCCGCGTGGGTTACCTCCGGGTGCTCCAGTTTCCTCTCACAGTTCAAAAACACACGTTGCAGGTGGATTGGCGACTCAAAAGTGTCCGTAGGTGTGAATGTGTGTGTGTCTGTGTTGCCCTGTGAAGGACTGGCACCCCCTCCAGGGTGTATTCCCGCCTTGCGCCCAATGATTCCAGGTAGGCTCTGGACCCACCGCGACCCTGAATTGGATAAGCGGTTACAGAGAACGAATTAATTAATTAATTAATTAATATTTGTTAACTATGTCCTTAATATGTTGATAGTTATTAAAAATCAGTTATAACACATACAAAGAAAGGGCAACTGTGACCTGCTCTTTGCCAAATAGTGAACCCACATCCATCTACACCGTTAAACCTCAGATCTTGCCAAATACTGACCTTACTTTGTCTTCTCCATCAGTCGACATGAACCCTTTCAGCACCAGCACGTATTTGTTAATACCTTTGACCATTTAATGAGTGTCTTTTCAGACACTGATGAATACGTGGTGGACTTTAAAATGTGAAATGACTAAATTCACATCCTCGGGTCTGAGCTTATTCTTTACATTGATATTTTCAGTAAGTTCTGACACTTTAAATATTAGACAAAAAGAGGTCACTGTCGCACTTCCTAACTCTGTGTTACTATTAATTGTTATTATTAATTAATATTAATGTCTGTAAAAAGTGTTTACAACGTAGTAAATAACCATATAATAAACCATATATTAACCTTTATAAGTGTAGTCTTATTTTAAAATGGTAGCGTTAAACGTAACTGCGTGGAATACAGTTTTACTGCCGCAGTTAATAGTTACAGTAATAATTCCCTAAATCTCAGTGAAGAGCTGTAAATATACAGAGAGAGCAGCTGTGTTTTAGGTGAACGGAGTGTACAAAACCATTATGAATTGTAAACTGTGTGCCAAGTGCCAGTGATATCAAGCGTGGCGCTTACTGTGGGGTTGTCAGAGAGCACAGTTCTATCCTTTAAAGGCGTTACAAAGGGTTCTTTTAGCGATCTCACAGGACCACTTTTGATTCCATAAAGCACACTTTTTATTTAGGAGCTGTGTGAATGTGAAGGACCCTTTAAAAGTTTAAAACCCATTTAAATGTATTAGTGAAAATGTTTCTTTATGGAATCAAATGTGGCATCGCTATTAACTTAATAAAGGTCCTTGTTAGCTCAGCTTGTGACGACATTCGTGTGTGTGTGTGATTACACACCACTAATGTCTAGCTGTTCCTTATATCATTCATTACACATCCACTGAAGTTGCTCTCATGTATTATAGTTCTAGATAAGTTGTCTTACCTTGTCCGTTTGCCAAAACCTTGTTGGTATGTTTCCAGCTGCTCTGATATTCACAATATTGTACTACATCTTTCAAGCAAGACATTATTCTCCGATCTATGCATTGATCTCCTTTACCCTGCCATAACTGGCGATAATTGCCAGTGTGCAATTTGGCCCACGCTTGTCAGACTTTTTAATGAGGCTGATGACAGGACGCCGGTCACTAACATGAGCCCTCACCAACATGATCCAGAGGTATAACATATTCCATTGGTAAATGAATCATCAACATGCTCTATCTTCCATTTGATTCTGCTGTGCTATCTTCACGCTCACTGCACTAAAGTAATGGTATCCCATTACTCTGCCAGGAGTTGTCTGAATTTCAAAATGTCCCCCGATTATTTGCAAGAGAGAGCACGAATGTGTGACATGATTAATTATGGATTTGCCTCAGTGGGTCCATTCCTTGGCTTCAGAGTCACAAATAAATATACAAACAGCTCCATTCGAACCAAACGATGGGTGGACGGGTGACCCTGGAGTAAGTCAACGGTGCGATGAGTAATCCATCAATCTCAGCTGCTGTGATTCCCTATGGAAGACACAAGCAATGCAGTGGGAGAGATAAGCACACTTAATGAGACCGTTTCCTCCTGTGATACTTCAGATTGAGCTACGTGCCATGTATCTATTTCAATTAAAAACTCCTGTGTGCTTGACTTAATCTTGATCCTCTTTCAAAGCTCCAAGACTCATATTCAGCCTGTACCCTCGCTTGCTCCGTCCGTTTACTCTTCATTGATTTTCTGGGCTGTGTGCAGGATGGGACTCGAAGGCAGGCCATATGCTGCAGGCTGCAGGGCCCAAGGGAGTGCTCAGAGAAGTGGGCTTTCAACCTCCCTCTCCGACTCCCACGTTTTCGCCTGCATTGATATTCCCTTTGAATAATGGCCTCACATGTGCACACTGCCGCTTCTAAGTTCACCTACCATGCACTAGCCACTGGCTGTCAGACAGAGCCTATTAGATAAGCTCTTCTTGCACAACTCGCCCATTGGGTGTCCAGGAGCTTGTTGCTGGTGCTGAACTTCTAGAGGACAAAGAAAAGTTGCCCAAAGTCATGGGCATTCAGGTGTGTAGTGTAAGAAGTGTTAAAACTATAGCAAAGTTAAGTCTCAGAACTTCAGCTTTCGTCTTCAGTAGCCGTAAAGGGCCAGTAAAAAAGAGACCAAAGCTCAATAGCACTAGCCACAAGCAAGACCCTAGCTGCAATGTGACCGGAAAAACAAACTTTGAAAGCAACTTGATTTATCTTTCATTTGTGGAGGAGAGTAAAGCTGTTCCATTATCCAAAAAAACAGATTACCTTTAAAGAAAGGGCACACAAGCCAGAGCTGCCAATAACTGAGGAGCGACTTGGGAAATAAAGTAATTTATGTTTCCTGTGGTGATATATTCGAGCGCAAGGTGTTGGGTCGGTGGCCTTTGGAAAGAGACAGAGCTGTCATTTCCATCCCATTTGAATAATAACTGTCATTTTGGGAATGAAAAATGCTTTGTAAGGGTTCATTTGAGGCAGCTTTAAAATATGAAACATAATGGGTGTCTTCAAGAGTTTTTCTTCTTACATAAAAATGGGCAAAGGTATAAGAACTTTAGGAACACCGTTGGTGAACTTCTGTTCTCATTCTTATCAGTAACCGAGACGGCAAATAAGACGAAAGATGTTTACAGGGTCCCGTCGTTAGGCCAAACCACATCTCACCCTCCACAAAGTAGAAGCCTCTCGCCGGTTTAGAGAGGTTCAGTGAGGCCAAGTTGCATTGGACAGAAATCAAGGTTCCTGTGTGCAACCCTGCTCTGTTACAATGGAGCAGCTGAGCGCTAGCCCACTCCAAGGCGGCCAGACAACTGTCTGGTGAACAGAGAGCATCCCTCAGCCTGTCACAGCATTAATGATGTCATCCCTTCGGCTCCGATGCTCCTGACATATGGGCCTTTGCCAAGGAGAGGTGGTGCAGGGAAAAATATCTCTCTGTGAATTGGGCCTGCGGTTTGTAATAATAATATTTTAAAAAGTTGCTGGCAGATGTGGATTCTGGGGTAGCAGCCTGGTATTTTGGCCAGTGGAAAAATGGGCCACAGGGAGAATCATACGATCCATTTTGTGAGAGGAAACAGCAGGATGATTACTGGCATTGGAAGGGCCCACTGGACCACTTTTTTTCATTTATTAATTTAGTTATTTATATATAACCACAACACGACACTAAGTACAGAGTTTAATTGTTTGCATAATGAACCCCTCCGAAATAATGAGTTATTAACCTGAGCACTGGTTCCCGTTTGGATCAAGAAGTCAATAAAAAGTCAACGATCAATGCTACAGACCTCTGAGTTGTCATTAGGAAGCCTATGTATTTTTCATATTAGGAACTCCGGGTCACGGTAAATTTGCTGGATGAGAAAAATGAAAGTCATTTTCACGCCTCGTGGTAAAGAAAAATGTTCCAAAGCCGATTTGTTATTTACAGTGTACACTACTTTTACATTTTCCGCCCTGAGTGTCTCTGGATCCTCTAAATTAAGAGGCTGTTTAGCAATCTAAGTGACATTCAGAGGAGGGGAAAAAAAACATCTGTCCAGCATAATGTATCGGCTTTGGAACATTTTTTAACAGAATATGACAGCATGCAGTGATTTATTTTCCTCACAGAGAAAACCAGCTTGGAATATTAGTTCCTTTTACGGGCATGATGCCGAACTAGAGAATAGTGGTGATAGGTCTGTGGCATAAATATAAAGAGTGAAGTGTATCCCCTGCCTCCATACTGCTACACAAACAAAAGGCCTAGCTGCTTCCTTCAATAATTTACTGTATTCTGGGTAATTAGGAAGCAAAAGGCTCAGAAATCTTTGCTGAACGGATCTATGGGCTTGTGACACTGTTTAATATCTGTAAGCTTAGAAAGCAATCTTACGTCAGTCAGTAACGCATATTCCTCCTGGTAATGGCCTCCTCAACCCATTATTACTGTAGGCTAGCACTGTGCTAGATACCCCTGTTAAGAGACGTGGCAGGATAAGGAACAACAGAAAATCAATTTCGAGGAAATGCATTCCCTCGGTTTTATCCCCCTGATGCTGTGGTTGCTTGGGTCTTCATTAGACAAAGCACTTCAATTGTTTTCAAAACAAGGGTGAAATCCTCTCGAGTGGGTTCATCTTGATTGCATCCTGATGGGCATCAAGTGAAATAAAGCAGACTGGCCATAGTGGCGTTCAGTCAGTGTAGGAAAAGAAAAACAAGGCTTTTAAGTCAGATTTTGAAGTTTAAACTTGATCACGGGCAGACGCCCTGATAACAGTTCCCAAATTTGCAGCGTTTAATGATCAGCTACATCCCTTCCATCAGAATGTAATCAGAGAATAATGTGCTGTACAGTTTTTGGGGGGTACAACCAGAACATCTCATAAGTTCTTAAACCTGGCTGACTATCTATTTTACATCAGCAGCTAGTGACTCATGACTCGTAGCAGATTTGCTCTCATGTCAGGGCAGATATCCACTGTCTCCCCGAACTGATGCAGACACTCGAGCGTGTTCCAGAAGTTAGGGGGGGCTTCTGGAACATGTTTGAACTTCCCAGCAGCTCCACAGGCTGCTGAGAAGGAAAGCTAATGAGAGAGGTGAAATCAAAGTGGAGCTATTCATGGTGAGATGGAATCAAGGGAGCTAGCTAATTTCTGCCTATACCCTCAGGGGGCGAGGCAGATTTCTACTTCCCAGGCAGGAGAAGTACAAGAGGAGAGATGAGATGTAAAAAAGAAGGTACCTGTAGGGTTTAGCCTGTAATCCCAGAGTACATGAGAAAGCCATATGCTTCTAAACAGTACACGTAAGCATCTGTAATCACTAAATGCAAATATTGCACATGATAAGTGTTGCTTTTCTGTTGCCTTAATTACATACACTGACTGAACAGAAATAAATGGATGGTCATGTGCTTAGTTAAAGGGATGTATTATTGAATAACAATCACATTAATGTAAAGATCCCAAGTTCCTACCACACCACAAACTATGGAATAAAACAACCTCGTCAGTTTTGTGTGATTTGCCTAAGGATGATTTATGCTAGGTTTCTTTTAGATAACTGGCACGTCGGCATTGTCGTGCCCCCTCGCCTGAGTCACACCAATCTCAGCACTGCACCCGCATTTGTGTGAGAGCACAATTAAGAGGTTAAACAGGGAACAGAGGAAAAAAAACGCACACTCAACAAGCCTGCAAAAAAGTGTACTGATTAAACATGGAGAAAACTTGAACAGAAAAGAAAGAAAACCAAGCCACAATGACCAAAAGCCAGCGTTTCTGCTCCTCATTCCTCTTACCCTGGGACCATGCGCTTGAAAGTAACTAAGGCTCGTTCTCAACAGAGGGCTTAAATGGGTCGTTCTGAACAGCCCTGTTTATATAGGGTAAGAAAAGTGTCCTGTTTTTTGATCCATGTGGTACTTTAACCAAAGAAAGACATTCTATTTTAAGACCCCGGGGAACTGTTTTAACTGGTGGAAAATGGTGTTTAATACGTCCCCCGTCTGTAGAACATTAACACCTGACGTCTAGTCCACAATATACTATGGCTGTTTATAAAGCTGCACAAGAGAACGATCACAAAATAAACAGATTAATGCTGTTTGTTACTTAAGCTAATGTTACAATCTTAACGTAATCTATTTCGAAAAACATCAAACAAAAAGAAATATTGCTTGATTAACACATAAACCGAGACTACTTGAAAGAAACCTTGATCAACATAGAAAATAAAGGCCCTGTACTGCCCTCTGGAGGGGTAAACAGTATATTACACATCTAGTAAGAACTATATATATATTAATATAACTATATATTATATATTATATTCCAACCTGCCATAATAATAAAACGACTTTGTTACTGCACTCGTTGACCATTTTATCAACTCTGCTGAATATATCGGTGCACTCTGTAGCTCTACAATTAGACTGCAGTCCAGCTGTTGCTCTGCATACTTTGCGTGCCCCCTTTCACTACCATCTTTCAGGGTCAGGACCACTGCAGGGAAATCACAGAGCAGGTATGATTAAAGAGAATGATCATTCTCAGTGCTGCACTGCGGAACAGACAGAATATTACAGTCTGTGATTGTAGAACTATAAATAAAAAAAATAAAAGCTATATGGTCTCAGTGGAGTTGATAAAATGGACCAAGGATGTAGAAGCAAGGAGCTCATACTAGGTGTAAATGGCATAGTACCAGCCCCCCCTTTTACAGAAAATGTGTTTAGATTAAACATAATGTAACTGAACCATAGTTTTTAGAACAATAGAAGTCTGATAAGAGCTATGTATTTAAATCCACTCACAGACTCTGCTTTTGGATAGCTGAAATTCTCTCTCTCTCCTCTCTCTCTCTCTCTCTCTCTCTCTCTCTCTCTCTCTCTCTCAAGGTATTGTATTGCATACACCAGGACGGGATTAAAAAGCGATTCATTTCACTGCAAAAATAATAAAAAAAAGCCTTTAATCTGTGTAAACCCTACTGCTGTGAGATATTGCGAAGCTTAGACTGGTCTATAATCTCTATCTGACAAGTCTGACAAGGGCTTAAGGTATACAGTGCTGCAGACGCTGCCTTCATTTCCAGATGCTTACTTTCTATGAACAAGCAACATCCTTCATATCTCGATTACACAACGCTACACATGATCAAAGTGATCCCAATGCTATATCACATTCTATCAAGGAGATATTATCAAACCTAAGAAACATTGTTGAAAACTGAGTTCACATTTTGGTCTGAGGTTTATTTTTACGACATTTACAGAATGCCTTATACTCGTAATCATGTTCCAGAGCTAAGACGGTGTAGATTTAGGAGTCCTACCCAAGCTGGGAATTAAATATAGTAATGTTATACACTACACCACACAAGCACTTAATTAGTTTCAAAGCTTTAACTTTGAACCCAAATGTTTTGACATCTATAGGGTCCCCTCACTATTCCCTGATCTACCTGCTCTTATATGAAGGTGCTTTTTCTGGCCTTCCCTTTGGCTTTAACACTGCACCAGTTCCAGCAGGGGACAAATTGTGTGCACCAAAAATTACAGCCATTGAAAGCACTGTCAATGAGGCACAGCTGCATAGCCCCAGGTCAGACACAACCTGCTCAAATCACCTGTTCAGATGGTCAGAGACTTTTTAGTTCCTAATAAAGGAAAGCACATAGTGTATGCTGGGTAAATAAGGCAGAGGACACACAGGAAGCGACACACAACCGCTGTTACAGTGTGAGCTAATGAGGACCCGAGCTCTGTCAGGACTATGATCTATTATACTTTCAGCTTTACAATGTGGGTAACGTGGCTGCACATGGGAATTCCACACACAGTAATTAGCGCTAAATAATATTTCTGTTCACCTTATTGGGCCACATCATGATGCCATTTTTTTATAGAGCTATGGCCTTAGCGATTTATTTAGCAATGTAAACACTGCTGTACGTCTGAAAAATATATAAGCTCACACATATATACGCTTACAAGTATGCATTTATATACTGAATTATGGTGGTGTGTTCTCCCTGTGTCTGCGTGGGTTTCCTCCGGGTGCTCCGGTTTTCTCCCACAGCCCAAAAACATACATTGGTAGGTGGATTGGTAGGTGAAGGACTGGCGCCTCCTCCAGGGTGTAATCCCGCCTTGCGCCCAATGATTCCAGGTAGGCTCTGGACCCACCCTGGATAAGCGCTTTTAGATAATGAATTATCATCTCCAGGGTCCTGGGGCTGTGGGTTCAATCTTCATATTGGGTCACAGTTTGTGAAGAGCTTGGTGTGTTGAGTGTTTAATAACTGTGTGAGTGTATGATGCCTGGAATGGTACAGCTGTGGCCAATGATTCCTGGTAGGCTCCAGTTCCGCAGTGGCCTTGAACATAGTAGTTATTTGTGAAACATTGAATACATTTCGAACTGGACATGTGTTTTTATTATTTGAAGTTTAGCCAAAGGTGATGTTATTTACTTTCTTCATATAAAGAGATCTTTATATCAGAAAATCACATCATGATCATGACTCTAAAACGATGTATTGCACAGTCCTACATCCTATAATTCTTTAATCATAAGTAGACACCAGCTATGTGTAAGAATGATGACCTTAACACAGATTCCCTTTGAATATGCCTCTCTGGAAGAAAGACTCTATCAGCAACGCAAGTGTAAATATATTCAAATCACATTCAGAATAGAAGGGCATGTTTTAACATGCAGCCAGTGAACCTAATATTCAAATGTATTTTACACATTTGTAATTCTTCTCATTCCCAGAGCTTATTTGCACAAATCGCACTTCGATTATTGCTCATTTTCTGTTGCCTTTTATACAACTTCTTTCTGAAAGCTTTGACCGAATTCAGCCGGCATGCATGTTGTGGCTATGTATTCCTTGACTATCGCACAAGCACAATCACTTGGAGTAATGAACCATAGTGCTCTGAAAAAGCAATAAAAATGTCCATTTCTTTTCTGTATTGCTACACCTCGATGTTTGGGAAGTGGTGAAATGGCAATAGATGGTGAGACTATTGCACCCCACATACTTAACATACTGTCTTCTCGCTGTATTTGTGATTAATATTAATGCCTGGGGTTGAGCTGAGCGGGACCAGGTAAGTGGAGGCAGGAAATACAAATCTGCATGACAACATCCAGTCCTGACAACAGAATCGCTGCTGACACTTCATATTCATTTGGACAGATGTCTTCTTCTGCAGCTCATAAATTGTCAATGTTGTATCCCAACAAGGACCGTTCGCAGGCACTAAGGCAGGAAACAGAATTATGTGACATTCAGCCTTATTGTGTGAAGTCTAATGACATCATATTCGTCCACTTCACTCGGAGACACCTGAAACGCTTTGATCTTGAACCTTTGTGGATCATTAGAGTAGCTGCGTATTGTTATGTTGAGATGGCACTGATATGAAAGCAGTAGGCCTGGGTGATAAGGCTTTGCACTACATGCTGGAACATTGCATTCAGCCACAGGAGCATTAGTGAGGTCTGGTACTGATGTTCGGTGATGAGTTTTGGATCACTCTGTCTTCCATGAGGTGTTATGTAGAGGCTGATCATTCCAGAGAATGTAGTTCCATAGTTTCTGGAGAGGTTTCATATCCCTCTAACCAGCATGTGACAGTGTTGACCTTAGGCCTCATGTGTGATTACCCTAGTGTTGAATTCTACTGGCAATTCTTTTGTATTGTACAGAGAATATAGACTGTTTATGAAATTGCTGCATATAGTGTAACATAATTGTCTAAAGAAATCTATAGATTGAAAGCTTTCTTTGTTTGCCTGTGTAACCTGATGGCACGTCATTCATGGTGGGGTATATAAATAAATCAAGAGTAAACTTTCTTAATTAAGTCAAAGCAACAGCTACAAAACTTAAAAAGTCAATAACGTACTCTGAGAGACCAATTTAAAACAAGACCTGTAGTAATTGTTCCAGTGATAGAACTCTAGGCACATCCATCTCCATCCTCTCGTAGAAACCCCACAGTTCTGCTATTATCCATCACTTAAACTTGCCATTAATAGCAGCTGATCTTGTAAGAAACTTGATAAAATAGTAAACCTAAAGTAATTAAGAAGCACACTTGCCTCAAAGTTACGTCGGGAGAGTTGAGGAAGAAACCAGCAATTAATAGAGACATATTGATTGAGCATTAGATGATGCCTCTCTACAAGCAAACACTGGCAAACACTCACTGCTTTGACACATCAGAGAGGGTTTATTCACATGTCGACTATAACACCATGGTGTGCCAAGTTTCAGACACTTTGCCAAACTGTATGTTGACTGTCTTAGTGAAAATAAGTGCACATTTCCGACAGAGAACACACTTCCTCGGGGCTTTGTACCTCCTGGCCACACTTGGTATTGAGCATGGTGCCCCAACACATCTACCCTGTACAGCTTCCCCAACACATCTCGTTTAATTTTTATTTTTACACAGTGGGAATTCACAACCAAACATCGGTATCCACTGTGAATGTGTGTCGCCCTGTGAAGGACTGGTGCCCCCTATAGGGTGTGTTCCCGCCTTGCGCCCAGTGACTCTGGTTAGGCTCAGGACCCACCGCAACCCTGAACTGGATAAGCGGTTACAGATAATGAATGAATGATAGAAGATAGTACTAAGATGTCAACAAAAAATTGGACATATAATTCTTCAATATCCCTCTTTATAAGTAAAGAGGGTTCTGCCTCTAATGGTGTTTTAATGGTGACTCAACTCGACTCAGGTGGCTTTTAGCTTGTTGCTTTCCACTAGCACAGCGCCCCTGTGCAATGCAGCATGTGACATCACAAATCCCCATCTCTGTAACAGGAACAGCAGGCTTTGAAAACCACAACAACCCCAGCGGTAAAGTTAGCCGTTGTTTGCTGATTGTGTATTCACCCGTTGTTGTCTCCTATCGGCCCAAGTAGCGTTAGAACCTCTTCAAAACACTTTAAGGTAAAGTTACAACCTGCCGTTGTGAATCTGATAAAAAGAAATGTGAAAGCTACTGTAACTTCAGAGAGCTCTGCATTTTGTGGTGATTGACCCCTCTGGCCAATCAGGACTCTGCAGGGTGTTCACATCAGTTTGCACAACTCGGATCAGTTGGAACTGTAAGTGAGCAGGGACTATCCAAGAGTATCCAAGATCTGGCCCATGGAAAAGCAAAAAAGCCTATTTGAGTTGAGTCGAGTGGTGTAGGTTTGATGCAGTGGAACAGGGCCATAATCCTGGGGGAGATGTCTTGCTATACTTGCCCTCTGTGACACTCATTTAGGGAAATCTTGTCGAGTGAGTATACACTAACATTTAATACAGGCATCCAATATTTGGTCAGTGTGTTAGTTACCAGCACAAGTTGGTAATGTGCACTGCACCTGAAGCGTTCTGTTGAAAACTTTGTGTGAACAGGTGAGAAGCCCCTCTCCGGCTCACCTGGCCCAGCCGGCTGTGTCTCGCCGGACCTGCTCGCTCTATTTCTGGGGAGGATCGCCGCTATTTAATTAAGCACCACTCCCTTCACCACAGCTCCAGCAATGGAAGCACAGAAAATGAACAGTTTCCCTGGGTTCCCACCCTGGCTGTTTTAAAAAAGCCTCTAAGTAGGTTACAGACAAAAAAGAAAAAGAAGTAGGCTACCGGTGAGGCTCAGGAGAGCACCGTACTGGAGCTTCAGTGTTAGAGAGAGACCGCTTCCACAAGACACTGGAGTTTGGACAGAGAGGGATCTGTGGAGCAGCACATTGGGCATTGGTCTCCTGACCCATGCAAGGGAAAGAGAGGGTGGGTATGTTTACGCGCTGCTAATCAAAGGCCAGTCAGAATTAAGCTTCTATCTGGTTGATGAAGCTGTGGGAAGAAAGCTAGGAAGGAATCAACAAACCTAATACATACAATAGAGGTTTTAATTTAAAAAACTACAGGTAGAAGCAGCCTCCAAAGTGTGTAAAGGCAGTGGAGGTCTTCAGTAAGCGTCTGTGCTTAATCAGTCCCATCAAATATCCAGGAGCTCGGATGTGGAGTGAAGGTATTGAGTGCAGCAGAAGTTCAGCAAGGACCTGGCAACGATTATCCAGATAGCAATAAATGCTTGGTCCAAATGTGGTACATATACAGTTCTCATATGTCCTACATTTGGCCCTGAATGATGCTGCTAATTCACTGCGACTCTGGCTGCCTCAACTCAGCCACAAGTCCACCTTATATGGGCCAGATGTCAGGTCTGTCTGGGCACATCTGGCCTACACAACACATGTCACAACCCAAGTCAAGCCCGGCTCATGACATCTGGCCCACGTCCAGCCCACACAACACCCGCCAGTGCTGTAACTGAGCTGTAAGTGTCAAAAGTGACACAGATTTGGGCAAAAGGTGTCTGTTTCCAATTATAAATGTCTTCAAAACAGTACCCAATGACTGAAACAAACCCTACGACTGAAGATATTGGTATCAGTCGCTCATCTCCAACTGATGCTTAATCTCAAATGGCTCCCTACTCCCTTTGTAGCGTATTGTGTAATTTATAAAATATCATTTCTGTTTTAGGTATAGGGCCCATGGTTTCAGGACCTGTGCTGTACACTCCATAGGGAGTAGGAATCAACATGAGATGCAGCGTCTGATTGGACACCCACTTCTCATTGTTTTGGTGCTCTAAGGTGTGTAATTTTGACTGGGACCTGGGGTTGCCCCTGAGTTGTCTCTGTGTCTGTGTGGGTTTCCTCCCACAATCCAGTAACACATTGGTAGGTGGATTAGTTGTGTGAAGTAGCTGTGTGAGCGTGTGATGCCTCGTGATGGACTGGCGCCCTGTCCAGGAAGTGTTCCTGCCTTGTGCCCAGTGTTCGCAGGTGAGGTCCAGTTCCACCACAAACCGGAACAAGATGAATTGGTTACAGAAGATGAATGAATGAGTGAATGTTGAGTAGAGTGTGAACATAAACAGAAGTTCAGTCATGATGTACGGTAAGAATTGGTGAAAACTTCTGTATGCAAACACGGGCAGTGAGAGATAACTATAGAGCTGGAAGAAGTGAGCATGCAAACACTGCCATAGCTGGCCTCAGCAGGGACCCTGTGCTTAACTCTGTTGCTTTGCACAACACACAGATGTCTAACGTTTCATCTATTTGACCCTGGGTGGTTTTTCCTCACGCATAAGTTCCCTAATTAGGCTCCGAACCTTCTGCTAAACGACATGAAATCTGTGTGTGTACAAAGCCACAAGCCAGTGCACAAACACAACGCCGTGTTATTTGTATTCCGCCGCTGCGTTGCCGAAAACGCAAGTGTGCTGGTTTTATATTAGATTAAGATGAAAAGTGAAACAAAGCTGTTGGCATTAGTCCCCTGTGGCCTTTTTCAGAGCAGAGGACAAATGAGATGAATGTACCAGCTGGCAGAGCTAATGAATTCAACTCTTAAAGAAATCCTCTCAGCCTCGGCTAATATTTACCCATCTCCACTGCATATGGATCCTGGCAGTGACAGTTTTTTTTAAATGAAGATCGTTAGGTTCATGTTATTGAAGCTCTCAAAGATGGCAGTAACAAAGGAAGGCTTTAATGATTCTTAGTTCTGCACTAGATTGCCAAAAGTAATTGGACAACTACTTGATCAAAAGAAGCAGAAAATGTTAACTTAGGAGGTTTTAACTAAAGATTCCTTTGAAAATAAATAAATTCATTCATTCATTATCTGTAAGCGCTTATCCAGTTCAGGGTCGCGGTGGGTCCAGAGCCTACCTGGAATCATTGGGCGCAAGACAGGAATACACCCTGGAGTCCTTCACAGGGCGACACATAAATGAAAATGAGCTACTGCTCAGTTCAGCGAGTGCCAGGAGTGAGGAACAGAAACAGTGTTTTTGCTCTGTTCTCTTTCTTCTCCATTCAAATTTTTATTGTTTTAATCAGCACCCATATTCTTCAACACGCGACGTGTTTATTTCACACTGTTTAACCTCATTTCTGTGCTTTCTATTGGGTCCAACACTGTGATTGTAAAATTTGGTGAAATGAGAGAGATATAGATAATAAGGATTTGTATTTGTCCCATATTTTCAGACATAGGCAGCTCATTAACCCTGACTGGGTGGTCCTACTTTACAGGTTGTGGGTTGGTAGGCTCCAGAACCCCAAATTAATGTAAAAACTTTCATAATGTCTCATTTCCAGGCTTGTGTGTAATTTTCCAAATTAAGTAATATAATTTTCTGGGTTTTTTTTCCTGGACATGTACAATGGAAGAAAAATAAGTAATTTGTTCTAATGAATTTTTGAGTTTGCATTGTTCTGAAGATTTCCTGTATTTTTTCTTAATAAGCCGGAAACTGTAGAAAATGGTTCAGACTTTTCTGACATTGTTAGTTAGACTCAGTAATACATTCAGATGAACAAAATAATCCAAACACTTTACATTTTGTTACGTTCACTCAAAAGTGTGGGGAATTGAAGGGATTTTAATTACAGATGCAAGGCCGGACATAAGCTGGACAAAGCAGGAATGACACAAAACCACACGGTGCAACTTGAAGAGTGACTTGTTACAATTTCTGCCACTTAGCTTGGGCACAGGCGCTTTTTTTCTTTGGCTTTCGTTCAAACCCAAAAACTTCAGACAAGCACTTTAATTTGCTCAAAAGCATGTTTTGTTCTTTCATTCTCAACTGTCAAGACATTTTGAAGGCTGCTTTCTTTCTGGGATTTCAAAGTGGGGACTGGAAAAACATGGAAGAAGATGTTTTAGGATGAAACAATAAACGAACATCAAGGTTGTAGCAAAAACACTAAGCTCCGTCTCGCCTTTGATAGTCTATGATAATATGACAGTCCAAGGTTTGATAATTGCTGCTGTTAATGGGAACTGAATGTCAACATTTTAAGTGCACGTCAAAAACAAGATGAGCTCTGGCGGCATGTTTGAGGTCTGCTATTAGAATCCTGGAAAAAGCTTTGCATTCTCAAGGACAGGAAAAAACAAATCTCTGTGGTACAGCGCCCTCCATAACTATTGGCACCCCTGATAAAGAAGTGTTCCTTGGGTTCTAATTAATTCTTTTTTATATATAATATAGGATAACAATGCAAAACAAGAGAAACATCTAAGCTTTAATTCAAGTGCCTTTAATTGGTGGGAAAAAAATCACACATTAAAAAAATAAATATTTTGAATGAAATCATGTGTGCCACAGTTATTGGCGCCCCTGGTGTTAGTACTTTGTACAACATCCTTTTTGCCAACAAGACAGCAACAAGAGTCCTGGGTCTTCTCCTATGCACTCTACACTTTGGTTTCCTATTGGGTTGAGGTCTGGGGACTGAGATGGCCATGAGAGGAGCTTGATTTTGTGCATTGTGAACCATTTTTGAGTAGATTAGGCCACATGTTTAGGGTCATTATCTTGCTGAAAGACCCAGTGACGACCCATCTTCAGCTTTCGGACAGAGGCCACCAGATTCTGATTCAAAATGTCCTGATATTTCAAAGAGTTCATGATCCCATGTGTCCTTAAAAGGAAAGGCTTTCTCCGTACATGTCTCTTAAACAGCTTGTTGGCATGTAGATAGCACCTGATGATTGTTTGGGAGAACCTTGTAACCCCAAGATGCTACCATTTGATTCAATTCTCTTACAGTGACCATTGGAGAATTTTTACTTCTCTTACCATCCTTCCTACTGTGCGTGGTGCAAGATACACTTGCGTCCTCTTCCAGGCTTGTTTGTCACAGTTGCAGATGTTTTGAACTTTTTGATGATTGCTCTGACTGTAGATAAAGGCATCTGCAGGTGAGTGGCTATTTTCTTGTAGCCATTGCCTGATTTATGAAGGTCGACACACATCTGCTTTACTTGAATACTGTGTTCTCTTGTCTTTCCCATGTTTAAGAGTGAGTAAGAGGAATAGGCCGCTGTGTAACGCCATATTTATACCCCAGGGAAACAGGAAGTGATGAATTACTAATTAAAGGTTCCCAGATACTTTGATCCACTTTATACACTACAGTAGAAATGACATAAATGGTTCAAATACATTTATTTCCAAGAAATTATAAAGGGTGCCAATAATCGTGGAACAGGTCGTTTTATGGGAAATAATTATTTCTTAGTCAGGATTTTTTCTTTTTTTCACTTGAGTTGAAGGTTGCTTTTTAAAATTTTTTCTGAGATTATGCTTCTGCAGTAAAAAAATATATATATTTTAAGGCTTTTAACACATTTTAACCAGAAGTGCCAATAATTATGGAGGGTGCTGTATGTAGCTTGGAAATTACTTCAATCCAAAAATAAATATTTAACTACCTTCTTTAGATAACAAAACAATCACTTCTAACATAATTTTCTTACCATAAAAAAGTCATCTCTTATCTGTGTCTTGTGTCATGAAAACATTC